>NW_020175038.1:973362-1048460 GCF_003031525.2 Neophocaena asiaeorientalis asiaeorientalis | reverse complement strand
GCTCCATGCAATTCATTCCCAAATGGGATGGTCCCAAAAAGTTTGACGAGAGGAACTCGCATTTCCTGAAATGATTCTCTCTTGACATTAATTCAAATTTAGGAAAGAGCTGCTTAAGCCTTTTATAAATACTCAAGATTGATTTTATTTCCTTCTGTCCTCCTGGTGCCTCTTTAATCTTCCCAGAGTGATGCTATGACTTTGGTTCATGACTGCAGTGAGTGACAGATAGGAGCTAGCCCTTTCCTCCTGCCCTGATTAAAAAACAGTAGGGCGTTTCCCACAGCTTGAGGGCCCAGGTGCTTGGAAATACTGCCAAATACTTCTTCCAACTTAAAAAAGAAAGTAATTATATCCTGGGTTATAATTATGGATTATATTAATAATTATTATTATTATTAATACCTAACCCATTAATTCTGGGCTAGGTAACATATTCAAAATTTTAAACTTCAGAAGATACAAAGAGCATAAAGTGACATTTGTTCCTCTGTCCATGTCCCCCAGCTTCCCAGTTCCCTTCCCCAGTGCTACCAGTTTCTGGAGTATCTTCTCCAAAGTAGAGACTTTATGCATGTTTAAAAGAACACACTGGGAATCCCCTGGCGGTCCAGTGGTTAGGACTCGGCGCTCTCACTGCCAGGGCTCAGGTTCAATCCCTGGTTGAGGAACTAAGATTCCCCCAAGCCTTGAGGCACAGCCAAAAAAATAAAATAAAAGAACATATTAATGGTTTCTTTCCCCTTTTATTCTTTTATTTTATATTAACGATAACACACCATACAAATATAATTTTCATTTGTTTTTATTCCTTCTACTCTTGCCACTAGAATGGATGCTGCACGAGGGGAGGGATTTTATGTGGTATAATGTTATATCCTCAGCGTGTAGAGTGGTGCCTGGAATATTGTATTGATAGTTTCTCCATAGATATTTGTTGAATAAGTGAATGAACACACACTGTTCCACATCTTGTTTTTTTCCCTTTGGAGATCATCTCATTTCAGTGCATAGGGAACCTCCTTACTTATTTTCATGACTGGATAGTGTTCCATTGTCTGGATTCATTATGATTTATTGAATCAGATTCCTACTGATGGACACTAGTTTGTTTCTAATCCTTGGCTCTGAAAAATAGTCCTGACATTCATGTCCTTGTACAAACATCATGTCACACATGTGTGAGTATATCTATCTGTAAGAGAAACTCTTAAATGCAGAAGAGCTGGGTCAAAGGGCAAGCTGTGAGGTACATTTTGCCGACTTCTTTTTAATCAAAAGCACCTTGCCATGTCTAAATAGCGTTACTGTGGTACTGTGGTGCATGGCAGTCGATGTAAGCCTGTTCTAAGGAAATCTATCATTAATGAAATTGCTCTGGTTAGGCCTGAATTTACCACTTCTACTTATTCCTGCAAATCCCACAGAACACCACCACCCAGGTTGGCACTGTTGGAACAACAGATGCATCTCAAAAACACAACACAGAAAGACAGACGTACACCCTGTGTGATTCCAAAATCAAACGAGACAAATCTAGGTGACAGAAATCAGAACAGCGGCTGCCCAGGGTTGCGGGGCCACTGACTGAAAAGGGGTACTAGGCAAATTTCCGAAGAGATGCAAACACTTATATCTTGATTTGGGTGGTAGTTTACACGAGTGTTTGCTATTTTCAAGATTCACTGACCTGCACTAAAATGTTGACATTCGATTATATGTAAAATAAGGGTTACTCGAACACTGCAATACGATGACAGTCAATCTGATAACCAGGGTCGGCTACTAAGCGACTAAGGAGGTAGCATATAGACAGTGGATACTTGGACAAAGGGATAATTCACGACCCTGGCGGGCTGGAGCAGGATGGCATGAGATTTCATTAAGCTACTCAGAATTGTGCACAATTTAAAACGTATAAATTCCTTATTTCTGGAATTTTCCATGTAATATTTTCGGACCTTGGTTGACTGCGGGTAACTGAAACGGTGGAAAGCAAAACCGTGGATAACGGATGGGGATAACATAGAAAATGGCTGGAATGATACGCATACTATTATAACCTGTATGAATTATTTTGCAAAACTCAGGTATAAGAAAATGCACGTTTCTCAATTTTGCAGGAGTCAAACTTAAATACAACTCTCTCTGTACCTTTCCAGGTGATGGTGGGTGATACAACCTCAATCATTTTTGGCCACACTGCCCACTTGGCCTTATGAGATTAAAGAAGTATCTGGGGTTTAGGAAATTCAGAAAAACTGGAGAAGGGCCTTTGGTCCACATGGTGGTCCGTGAGATGCTCATTGTTCTGTGTGGTTTACTTGAAGGTGAAAGGCTCAGATTCAGTGTCGGGCTCGATCATCAGGATCCTCTTGGAGGGTCCCAAAACCTAAGAGATGTTTAGTGCTCAGTCTTCCTGACGCCACCAGCCACCTCCGTCCTGCCACCTTCGTCCTGCCACCTTCTGGGGCTCTATGTGGGATTGTTACTCTGGAACTTGCCCTCCCTTCATCCCCCAGCGGGTTTGCACTTTAAAAAAATTATCTTGCAGAGAATGGGGGCAGCTAGAGAGGATTTGGGGAGACCCATTAAAGCTGGTAAATCCCCAAGTTGGACTCAGCCTCAGCTTTCATTAAATAGCAAATGGGGAAACTGGGAAAGGAGAAAGAAAAAAAAAATTTAATCTTCTAAGGGTTTTGCAAACAATTGGAGTAATTAAAAGTTCTCAGAAGTAGCCGGTGGTGCCCTTTTCACTGAGGGAATGTGGGCCAAGCATGATATATTAAAAGAGAGGGAGCTGCTCTATTGAAGTTAAAAATAATCTTCTGTCACATGGCTAATTTGTTGGAATGCAGCAATTAAAGGGCTCTGGGCTGAGAGAGCTGGAAGCAGCTGGGGAGCTTGCAGGCAGAGTGCATGCCCTGGGGACTGTTTGCAGAGAGAGAAAACACTGTCACAGCTGACTTGGGGCACCTTATCAGAAAGCCCATAAAGGGGGCAGGAAGAAGGAAAAGTGGGGTTGAGTTCAGAGCCGTGACCTGTGGGTTTATCAGACAGTGAAGGGATGTCAGGACTTGTCACCTGTGCTCTGGGATGCTGATTCACTCAGCAAGGATGAAGGCTTTCCAGTTTCCCCTTCACTTTGAAAACGCATGCCTTTGAATCCATTTCAAAGGAACACATAACCCAAAGGAGCCCTTTGATCCTAAATCCATGGGAAAAAACCAATCTATACAGTCTTTAGGGGCAAAGCTCAGGCCAAGAATATAAATCCTAGATTGGGGAGTTGGGGTGTTTTAAAAGTTTTTGCAATTTTTGAGTTGAAAGAGTTTTAAGAAAAAAGTTATCTGGTATAATATCTGAATTTTCCAGGTGAGGCAACAAGCTACGAGAGGCTGATTTGTCCAAGGTCACTCAACGAGCAAGTGACAGAAGCTAGGTTCTAACTCGGGTCTTTAACTAGAGAGGGAACATGGTGGTTAGGAAGTGCAGGATTCCCATGACCCTGATGTGGAATCCTGCCTCTAGGGGCTGTGGAATGCTCTTACAACCCCTAACCGTCTCATCTCAGTTTTACCTTGTGTAGAGTAGGAATAACAGTAGTACCCACCACCTAGAATTGTTAAAATGCATGTGAAGTGTTTAATGTCTAGCCTAGAGTAAATGCTTAATAAAGTGTGAGGACTTCCCTGGTGGCACAGTGGTTAAGAATCCGCCTGCCAATGCAGGGGACACGGGTTCGAGCCCTGGTCCGGGAAGATCCCACATGCCACAGAGCAACTAAGCCCATGCGCCACTACTGAGCCGGCGCTCTAGAGCCCGCGAGCCACAACTACTGAGCCCATGTGCCGCAACTACTGAAGCCCGCCCACCTAGAGCCTGTGCTCCGCAACAAGAGAAGCCACCGCAATGAGAAGCCCGCACACCACCACGAAGGGTAGCCCCGGCTCGCAGCAACCAGAGAAAGCCCTCATGCAGCAGTGAAGACCCAACACAGCCAAAAATAAATAAATAAATAAAAATTTAAAAATATATAAAAAAATAAAATGTGAGCTGTTGGGCTTCCCTGTGGCGCAGTGGTTAAGAATCTGCCTGCCAATGCAGGGGACACGGGTTCGAGCCCGGGTCCGGGAAGATCCCACATGCCGAGGAGCAGCTAAGCCCGTGTGCCACAACTACTGAGCCTGCGCTCAAGAGCCCACAAGCCACAACTACTGAGCCTGCATGCCACAACTACTGAGACTGTGCGCCTAGGGCCCGTGCTCCACAACAAGAGAAGCCACCGCAATTTGAAGCCCACGCACCGCAACGAAGAGTAGCCCCCCCACTCGCTGCAACTAGAGAAAGCCCACACACAGCAACAAAGACCCAATGCAGCCAAAAATTAAAATAAATAAATTTACCAAAAAAATCCCAAACCCAATTAAAAATAAAAAAGTGAGCTGTTGTTCTTCCATAGCTTTTTCTACACCACCCTGCATCAATCTTCTATCGCCATTTTGCATGTTAACTTGCCCACACATCCTCTTTGGGTTGGGTGGGATTGTCTTTCTCTTCTTTCTACCTCCAACTCTCATCCGTTACATATAAAGGAAAAGACGATCAGTCACTTGCTCCCAGCATTTTCTGCATTCCAACACACCCATATTGTTTGTCTTCTCTCAAGCTATAGGCCCTCCAGCCTGTGCTTTTAGTATGGTTTCCAAGTTGCTGGCAAGCAGAAGTGGCGTCAACATGAAGAAACAAGTATTGGTGCCCAAAATGCAGTAGCCAGAGCTATCTGAATCTTTTAGAATAATACTTGATCAATTTTCAAATTTATAAAGGGCACCACTAAGAGAAGGGGCTCTGAACATCCAATGGATGTTTGAGCTTCATAGCCTAAGCACCCCTGGAAAGTGGAGGCCAAGTTCTATGTGTGCACGTACATTGCAAGGAACAGACATCTGCCTGACACTAGCTTGAGCCAAAAAAGGGCAAATTTAGTGGCTCATGTAACCACAAGACTAGATTTCGTTTCTGACTACATCAAAGGGTCAAAAACATCCCCAGGGCATCTTTCTGCTTTGTTGGGCTCCATTTTTTAGAGTCTTGCCACTTGGCAGACAAAACAGCTGTGGAGAGCTCCAAGCTTTACTTTTTCTCCAGTTCAGTATTCATATAAAGAAGCAGTCTTCCTGCCCTTAGTCCTGTTCCCTGATTGGCTGCCTTCAATCAAGTGCCCATTCCTAAAACAACAGGGCCAGGGAAATGAGCTTTTCTCACTGGACAGATTGGATCACATGCCCCATCTGTAAGGAGGGGAGGCAGAGCATCTGATTGGCAGCCCCACTAGCTTCACATACACTAGAATAGAAACAATTCCTCGCAGGGAAGATGGGGCACAGAGACCAGAAGAAAGGGAAAGGCGGTCAGATATAAATCATTAATACCAAAGCCCAGCACTTATATGCACTTTTCTGAGGTGGTGGTTTATAACTTGCTTCCTATCCTCAAAATGTTCTATAATCCAAGAAATAGTAAGAACTTCGGGAGAGGAAAATGCTTTTCCCTCACTCCAAATATTTCCTTCCTGTAGAGGGTCATCATGCCCCAGGCTCCTCTTCATGCCTTCCCTCTCCTGCACTTAGGGGAAGGAGAGCGTTAGGAGAAACTGGGCATGAGTCTCCCAGTGTCTTCCTCTTCCTGGTCACTTAGGATTGAGATGCTGGGAGGGAACACAAGTTCTCTTCCTCCACATGGGGAGGGCACCCTGGTCCACTGTTGCCTGGGACTGTGGGAAAGTCTGTTGAACTAGGATTCAGGGAAGCCTATTGGGCTCACATGCTCAGCTACATTCTGCAATGTATAGCCTTATCAGAAGATAATTCATCTCCTGACCACTTAGACCGCCAGTTGATTCAGAGCCTGAGTAGGGAGGAGGCATGCTATTTATTGAGCCCCTTCTCAAAAGTCAACAAGAACCATCCACTTAGGGTATCAGGCACCCACAGATTCATCCTCTCACTCTCCCCTTCCTGGCTGGTTCCCCACAGGAGGAGCTTGTCTCTTTGGGAATCCACAGAGATAGTGGAGTGCTGGGAGCAGGCTCAGAGGGAGGCCACAAAAATGATCAAAGGCAAGGAAGCTAGGTTTACCACAATAGGTGAGAGAAACGGGGATTATTTCACTTGGAGGGGGCAAAAAGTAAAGCCAGTGGTGGGGTGATTCAGGGGTAGCCTTGACCAGAACCATGCTGAGGGTGTGGCATCACTGGTATTTTTCCACAGCCTCACCCTGACCCTGAGCATAGTCATATCTGTCCCTTACCTCTCCTGTCCCACTTGTCTCCTTCTATGCCCACCTCTTTGAAAATAAATTGTTCCACTTCCACAGAGGTGTATGAGGCACACAAATCAACTTAAATAAAATAACACTATAGTATAATTTCTTTTTGATTACAAAAGTGATACACAATCTGTGAGAAGAACTGAAAAGATACGGAAAATTATAAACATGAAAACTAAAATCAACTCGAAACCCTCAACCCTGAGATAGCTATTAGCTTTTTAGTCTATTATTGTCCAGCCTTCTCTCTCTACATAATTTTAAATGTACTCTTTATTTCTTTAAAAAATTTATAGAAATATTTTAAATAAAATAGCGGCATGTAGTGTAAAAGATGAAAATGGTATATTATGCTATTTCTCTTACTATTATGATCTATGTGTACTATAAAGTGAATATTTTTTATTGTTACCACTTCCTTTTGTCTTTCCTGGCCTTAGGAATGGTTGACATTAATGGCACTTATTTGAGAGGAAAGTACTTGTGTCCTGAGACCCATTTTAGAGACAGGGAACTGTGACTACCCATAGCCACACCCAACTCCTGCTTGTGTGGCCAGGATCACAGGGCACAGAAACAATTTCCTAACATAATAGATAACTGTTGAGAAAAGGGAGTGAAAAAGGTGGCTTCCATAAGCCAGGGTTCTTGACCTTCCTTCTCTATCAGAAATACCCATCAAGGGGCTTCCCTGGTGGTGCAGTACTTAAGAATCCACCTGCCAACGCAGGGGACACGGGTTCAAGCCCTGGCCTGCGAAGATCCCATATGCCGCAGAGCAACTAAGCCCGTGCGCCACAACTGCTGAGCCTGCGCTCTAGAGCCCGCGAGCCACAACTATGGAGCCTGAGTGCCACAACTACTGAGCCCATGCCCCTAGAGCCTGTGCTCCACAACAGGAGAAGCCACCTCAATAAGCCCACACACCGCGACGAAGAGTAGCCCCTACTCGCCGCAACTAGAGAAAGCCCTTGCTCATCAATGAAGACCCCAGGCAGACAAAATAAATAAATAAAAAGAAATACCCATCACATCTACCACAGTGGCCTCCCCAGCTCCAAGATTTTGATTCTGGGAGCATATAGCTGCAAGTGAACAAAGAGTCAGGGGAAAGTTCTTTATCAGCAGGAGAATTATTTTATTCAATGTGTTTCCTTACATTAGTTGGGACAATAAGGGGAAAGAATGAGAAGAAATAAAAGGCCAGTTACTCAGGCCACTTTTAATGAATCACCCCCCAGTGTCACTACCCATCCCCAGTCAGGAAAAGCTTGAGTTTTTCCATGCCAAGAAAAACAGAGGGCAGGAAGAAACAAATTACGACCTTGTTTGTGTTTTGTGTCTTAACTATTTGATTTATAGGCCCAGATCCAATGATTATGGATGAAAGAAAATATCCCAGTGTCCCAAACCTAACCTGAACTTAACCGGGGTGGGTCTCACGTCCACTGCTCAAAGTTAATGCAAAGTTAAAATGCTTTAAGAATAAAGGTTCAGGGTTTGGGGCTGCCTGAGCAGGCCAGTGGCAAGGCCAAATTCTTTTCTCATCACCCCAATTAGGATGACTACTATGAAAAAATAAAAAAATAATAAGTATTGGTGAGAATGTGGAGAAATTGGAGCCCTTGTGCACTGTTGGTGGGAATGTAAAATGGTACAGCTGCTATGGAAAACAGTATACAGTTCCTCAAAAAATTAAAAATAGAATTACCATAAGATCTAGCAATTTCACTTCCAGGTACTCAAAAGAATTAAAATCAGGGTCTCAAAGAGACCTACACCTAAATATTATTGTTTTTGGTTGGTCTGTTGTTTGCCCAACCATTATTCCTTGTCCTGGGAGGCAGTGGCTAATACATTTGCCTTTAAATCTATTAATGCCCCTCCAGGTAGCTGCCTCAGACTTGGGAGAGTTCTGAGTTAGGCAAAATGAGGGCAAGTCTTTTGATCTGGCCCTTCAGGGAGCCACCAGACTGGTTGAAATGAACAACCACAATTCTTTAAGAATGAGGTCACTTCTACTACCTCCAGGACTAAGAACTTGTACTAGGAATGGGCGCTGTTTTTGTCAAAGCTTCTGCCAAACTGAAGAGTAGGGGATGGGACAGGGTAATTTAAAACACCACAGAGCTCTCTGACTGAGAATCAACTGTTTTTTCCTTGATTAAGCATTCACCTGGTTGTTATAATCTTTTGCTTAGTTTCCAGAATGCCAATAAAGTTGATTTTGAGAGTAAAAAAGAAAAGAAAAATATCATGTAGCCATGAACTCTCTAGAAAGAAAATAGAATGATGCGATGGACCAAGTATCCACTTAGGATGTGGTGGCTCACTGAGGCCTCACCCAGGGGTTGACACTTAACCAGAGATTAGAATGATAAAATCTAAATGTGAAGTTGGGCAGAGAGAATACCCCTAAAGTAAGCTTGTGCTCGGCATGTAGAAATCAAACCATCTCAACTCAAAAGAGATTCTTGGCCATTAAGATTATTTTTCAGATTGATCTAGATGGAAGGTTGATAAATTCATTTCTGACTCTGAAGTATAGAAAAAGTTCTTTGACCTCACTCATAAGAGAAATGCAAGTCAGACCTAGAGTATGATACAGTTTTAAAAATGTCTGATTTTTATACTCCAGAAACTTTGATAACACACTCTGTGGGGCTCTGAGGAAACTGGCACTCATGTGCGTTGCCAGTGAGAATATAAATTTGTACAATTGCTATGAAGGGCAGTGAGAATATAAATGGGGGCAGTTGCTAACAGTACGGATGCATGTGCTTTTGGCTTAGAAGTCCCATTTTTTCTTGTACGTGTGTACAGTGATATAAGATCAAAGTTATTAATTACAGCATTATTTGTAATTCCAAAACACTGGAAACCCAAATCTCCATCAGTAGGAGACTAGTTAAATTATGATACATTCATACCAAACTATGAATACTGAACTATGGGAAACTATGCAACTGTAAAAATAAATGAGGAGGCACTTTATGTATTATTATCTAAACATATCTAAGATGTCATTAAGTAAAAATAGCAAGATGCAGAACTGTGATGTTTAGCACCTTTTATATATGTGAGTAAAACTAAGTATAAATATTTATATTTACTTGCATTTGCATAGAGAAACTCAGGAAGGATACACAAAAAGTTATTAAGTAATTATCTGGGGTGGGTGAGTGGAAGGAAATGGAAAGTATATAGAAAAGGTGGTCAAGAGACTTTTTATTGAGATGTTTAATTTTTTTTTCTTTTTAGTTTTGAGCCTTGTGAAGTATTAAGGACTTAAAAAATTAAATTTAAAACTTGTTCCCTCTACTACCCCTTATCTTAATTTATTAATTTATCACTTAATCTGTAACCATTGTTCACTGCCCTCAGACACTCTCCTGAGAAAGTGTCTACTTAAATGAATGTGGATGATGGTTTATAAAAAGTACATTAGTGCATATAAATTATATCTTTAAAAATCTGATTTAGGGACTTTCCTGGTGGGGCAGTGGTTAAGAATCCAGCTGCCGATGCAGGGGACACGGGTTAAAGCCCTGGTCAGGGAAGATCCCATATGCCGCCGAGCAACTAAGCCCATGCGCCACAACTACTGAAGCCCACGCGCCTAGAGCCCGTGCTCCGCAACAAGAGAAGCCACCACAATGAGAGGCCTGCGCACAGCAATGTAGAGTAGCCCCCGCTCGCTGCAACTAGAGAAAGCCCGCGCGCAGCAACGAAGAGATTAATACAGTCATGGAGGAGCTTTCTGTGCCTTGCTACTCATCCTCTACAGACTAGATAAAGGTCACTGACCAAAGACAACTGAAGCATCCTGAGGGCAAAACCAGCCTAAAGGAAACTTTGTGTTTATGGAAACATTACAATTTTTCAAAGTGGCCTTTGGCTCAGTAGACTGTAGTAAAAACAATGGCATCATCCAGTCTCTGAACTAGACCATCTTTATCGAAAAGAACCTCTCACAGGATAAAGAACTTATAAGTGTTAACGTCTTTTCACATCCATGTTTTTTGTCGGCCCCACGTCTGGGAAGTATTGTAGCCTCTTTACGTTTTTCAGTCCCCTCCTTATGCCCTTCCCCTAACCACTGAATTAGACTTCTAACACCCTTAAGCTTTGTCTGTTTTTTCCTCAACAGCTTTATTGAGATATAACTCACATACCATGTAAATCACCTATTGAAAGTATACAATTCAGTATCTTTTAGCATAGTTACAGGGTTGTGCCACCATCACTGCAGTCTAATTTTAGAACATTGTCACCGCCCCTCAAAAAGAAACTTCATACCCATTAGTGGTCACTTCCCATTTCTCCCAACCCCCTCGGCCATGTACAACCACTAAATCTACTTTGTCTCTATAGATGTGCCTTTTCTCGAAATTTCACATAAATGAAATCATACAGTATGTGGTCTATTGTGATTGGCTTCTTTCACTTAGCATGATGCTTTCAAGGTACATCCGTGTTTTAGCATGCTATTTTTACTGCTGAATTATATTTCATTGTAAGGACACACATACACATATACATGTGCATATATAGATATATAGATATACATAAATTTTGTTTTTGAAACATATGAATATTTAGTACATGTTAAAAACAAAAAACATTAAAAGGAAGAAAAGTGGGTGTACTGAAGCCAGGAACCAAAATCCAGGGTAGAAAGCATCCTTATGGATGGCTCTTTGCACAGCTACAGTTTCTTTTGATTCTAGAAACTGGGCTGGGCTGTGGGGATGGAGCCCCACAGTCATAAAACTCAATACGATGGCTCTGGGGGAAGGCTCCAGAAGAGGCTGCCCAACAGGCCAGAGAGGTCAGGCTGGCCGGGGAGGGGGGGGGGTTGGAACAACACTAGGATGCTTGGAATCAAGTAACTCTCCCCGAGGCCACATCTTGGACAATATGGGCTCTTAACTTTGCAGTTTCCTGAAGCTTCCCTGATACTGGATGGCCAGGCCTGGCTCTGGGAAGGGGAGGAGAGTGTTGGACTGTGATGGCTTTAAGAGTTTGTCTTCCCACTGGCAGGGGATGAAAATAGGTTGTCAGGGGACATAATACCTTGAGAAGGGTGAGAACAGATTTGAGGGCTACCTTATTGTATTCTATTCTTGGAACAGGAAAGGGGAACTTCCCCCTCAAAAAGAGTGTGAGAACCCAGGAAGTGTGTTTGATGTCTGCAAAAAAATGGGACAGAATCCTGTTTCTTGCTCTATTCTCAAGGAGCATGCACAGTGTCTTTCTTGACAGTTTCCTGTTCCATTTCCACCATTTATACAAAAGCAGTAAAATGAGCTTGCAAGGTAAATAATGAGTACCCTGGAGCAGCATCTCACACACCAGCCTGTTATCTGAGATAAATTTCAGAGCACACAGCTGGACAGCGATGGGGAGAGGATTTTCTAATACATATGTAAAAACAGTGAAAGTAAAATGTTAATGTTGAAATGTTTTGTATGGTAGTAAAATGTTAATGTTAAAATGTTTTATATGGTAAATGCCATCTTCCTCTTAAGAGAGTAAATTTCCTTGAGAACTGGGTCTCATTTATAGCACCTAGAAATTATAACTCCAAACTAGCCAGCATTTACTGAGGACACTGCGGCAGGCACTGTGCTGAGTTTTGTTTAATATATAGACACAGTACTTAGCTGTAGTTACTCAGTAAATATTTATTAAAGAGCTTGAAAAAAAACTATCAAAGACAGTCAAGAAGAGAAAACTGGGTCCTTCCCTGGTGGTGCAGTGGTTAAGAATCCGCCTGCCAATGCAGGGAACACGAGTTCAAGCCCTGGTCCGGGAAGATCCCACATGCCTCGGAGCAACTAAGCCCGTGTGCCACAACTGCTGAGCCTGCACTCTAGAGCCTGTGAGCCACAACTACTGAAGCCCGCACGCCTAGAGCCCGTGCTCCACAACAAGAGAAGACACCGCAGTGAGAAGCCCACGCACCCCAAAGAAGAGTAGCCCCCGCTCATTGCAACTAGAGAAAGCCTGCGTACAGCAATGAAGACCCAACGCAGCCAAAAATAATAAACAAAATAAAATAAAATTTATTTAAAAAAAACTGCAGAACAACATTCCTCATGAATATAAGCCCAAAGATCCTTAAAAAAATTGTAGAAAATTGAACTTAACAATATATAAAAAAAGACTAACATTGTAACCAAGTGAGGTTTATCCCATAAATGCAAAGATGGTTAAGTTTTGGAAAACTGTTCAAAGTAATTCACCATATTCACAGAATAAAGGAGAAAAATCAAACGATTATCATCCTAATAGATGCAGAAAAAATGTTCAACAGGCTTCAATCTCCTTTTATGATTTAAAGAGAAAAAAAGAAAACACTTCAGGAAAGAAGGTAGATAGGAGAATTCTTCCCTCTATCAGATGAAGAGTATCTACTGAAAAATCTAGACATCATACTTAATTGTGAAAGACTGAACGCTTTCCTCCTAAGATTGGGAACAAGCTAGAGTTGCTCATTTCACCATTTTTATTCAGTGTTCTACTAGAAATGCTAGTGTAAAATAGTCCTTGTCAGTGATATAAGGAAGAAAAAAAGGCATACAGGGCTTCTCTAGTGGCATAGTGGTTGAGAGTCTGTCTGCCGATGCCAGGGACACGGATTCGTGCCCCGGTCCGGGAAGTTCCCACATGCTGCGGAGCGGCTAGGCCCATGAGCCATGGCCGCGGAGCCTGTGCTCTGCAACGGGAGAGGCCACAACAGTGAGAGGCCCGCGTACCTCAAAAAAAAAAAAGAGGTAGTGGGGAAAGTCAGTATATATGTGATTTTGGTGAAGGGGGAGTACATGCAATCACGCACATATTTTTTGCAGAAGTTTTCTGCTAGTCTTGTGAAGATTACTGCTAGTCACGAGGAGCAGACATCACCATGAAGGATTTTAGTGCTTTTCTAGATTCGAGGAGATGCAAGAATTGGGCTCATAAAATTGTCTCCTGAAAATATCTATCTGAAGACCTGTTCTGCCAGTTTTTCCCAGAGCACAGAGGGCCTCCTTCCTGATCTCCAGCCTAACTCCTTTCAGTGGGTGTTGAAGGTCAGCAGCTGCTGACTCATAATTTGATCCTTGTAGAGGTAGATGGCAAATGCCAATTTGAAGGCGACATCTTTAATCCTAGGCTTCTTCACAGCATCATGAAGCGTTCTAAGATGGTTAAGATGGAAACTTCAGGGCCTCTTGAAGTCTAGACATAACTTGCACAGTATCACTTCTGCCACAATCTGTTGGCGAAAGTAAGTAACAAAGCAAGCCAACATTCAAGGTGAGGAGGAGACTCCACGTCTGGACAGGAGGGAATCTGCATTTTCTTTTTGTTTTTTGGCTGTGCCACGTGGCTTGCGGGATCTTCACGTTCAGGGATCGAACCTGGGCCCCGGAGTGAAAGCGCCAGGTCCTAACCACTGGACCGACAGGGAATTCCCAGGAATCTACATTTTTAACATAGCCTTCTCAGTTGACTCACGCACACCAGGGTTAAGTGTGAATTGTTCATTTCACATATATGTGTACAGAGCTGTGTCCCTTTGCATTTGCTACAAATCTCTATTGCTAGCACTTAAATTTATATATATGTAAATGTTTTGTTTCTTTCAGAAATTTCTGAAATAGTAATGTGCTTAGGTACTATATGGAGATGGAATCACCGGAGCTCATAATGGTAGCAGTTTGTGAAAAAGAAGGAATTTCAGGACCTTGAAAGGTGAGTAGGCACTGGAAGGAAGGGGAGTATCTTAAGTGGGTGGACCTGGCATGATCACAGATGTGGGCTTATACCAGTAGGTCTAGGGGTCAGTGGCTGGTGCACAAGACTAAAGGGAATGGTGGAAATGGTTGGGGATGGATTATGGGTATGGGAGAGTGACACGATGAAAATGACATCTCCCCATGACCAGTTTGTCTGTTGCAATGGCAGTTAAAAATAAATAGCTAACAACACTGCATAGAAACCAAACTCATAATTCGAAAATGCCGGAACCTCTAGCCAGCGACAGTTGAGGCGAATACTATTTTAGAACACAGAGAAACGAAAACAGTGTACATTGTCCTGATCACTGAAGAATTCGCTTAAAAATCAGGTCTAGCTAACAACACTGCATAGAAACCAAACTCATAATTCGAAAATGCCGGAACCTCTAGCCAGCGACAGTTGAGGCGAATACTATTTTAGAACACAGAGAAACGAAAACAGTGTACATTGTCCTGATCACTGAAGAATTCGCTTAAAAATCAGGTCCCCCCCCCCCCCATTCCGCCCTGAGCCTTATTAAGATAAAACTGACATACAACAAAATCAGATTCTTAGTAGTGGCACAAACTTGGGATACTACATATCGTACCCCCAATCACTTTCTCTAGGCCTCGGCCCACCGCCTGTTATTTATGTATTTATTACTATGTGCAAAGCGCTCTGCATGTATGTGTATACACTCTCACTTAATCGGCCAGATTTCTCTACAGGGTAGAGTGTATCATGCCCATTTTACTGGTGAGGAGGAAACTGAGCCTAAGAATGGATTTCCCATATCACAGCCTGGAGGCTGCAAAAATGTAAAGCTGGGGCTGGAACAGAGGCTGCGCCGGAAGTGGGCGGGGAAACGAGTTCCGCGTGATTCAGGAGGGATCCACGGCAAAGGGAAGGGAAACGTGAAAATGGTGATTCGGCCCCATCTTCCAGAATTCTGCAGGCCCCTACGACAAGTGAAAAAACTTCTCTTTCAGACGACGTGTCTCGCTTAGGCGCCTTTCCAAAATCACGGTATGTGATTGGTGAGATTGGAGGAGATGGATGGTCCTGATTGGTAAGTTGGACCTCGAACCAGGCTTGCGCCCCTAGGATCGGGCGAGGAGTGGGTGGGATTTGAAATTGAATCCCCCGTTTCATTGGTGAAAAGAAAACGAACCAGGAACTATTAGGAAGCGTAATTGGCTGTTGCCAGGAGCCTCCGCTGGCCTTATGGGCCCGGGTTACGGAAGCCGGGGAGGACTGAGCGTGAGGTCTACCTGCAGGAAGTTGGCAACGGAAACCGGGATAGCGGTAGAGAAGAGGTACCTCAGGCCCAATGGCGACTGTGGAAGCAAGTGGCAGCGATGGGAAAGGGCGAGGGGTCGAGACTTCCGTCACGTATTACCGATTGGAGGAGGTGGCGAAACGCAACTCCCCGAAGGAGATTTGGCTGGTGATCCACGGGCGAGTCTACGATGTCACCCGCTTCCTTAACGAGGTGGGGCCCGGGTGGTGGGCGGCCCCTGGGAGCTGCAGCGGCGAGGGTGGTCGGGCCCGGAAACGCTGCTAGGGTGTGTATGGGAGGGAAGTGAGGCCTGGCTGAGGGCGAAGAGGCGTACGGAAGGGAATACGACACTCTGAGACGGAGATTGGGGGGCCTTAGGTGTGCATGCATTTCCAGCCGTCACTAAACTCTCGTGCCTTGAGTCACATATTGAGCACTTACGACGTGCTTGGCTAAACTCTGAGTCACCATTATGCCCACTTTACGGAAAGGGAAACTGAGACTCAGGGTCTCTCACCTAACAACCTAGAGCCATTCGAACCCAGGTCTGAAAGCTCCAAACCTCTGCTCTTTCCACTATGCCTTCTGAAGTAATATCATTTTTTGCTTTTCATTTTTTTGAGAAGCTGAGATGCCTCCTCCTTTCCCCCCATTATGCTGCCTTTCTTTTATCTATTTTGAGTTGACCTTGAGTCCAGAGGTTATGAGTTGATTTTTTTTTTTTTTTTTGGCCATTGACTCAGGTTTTGTCCCCCTCTTTTGTAAAATCAAGCCTGTTTTATTAGGGTTTTTTTTTTTTTTTTTGTATTAGGTTTTACAAGTTCTCAAGACCCTGGTACAACTGAGTGATTTTTTTTTGTTTTGTTTTCAAGGAAACAGACTTTCAATTTGTTTAACTCTGTTGAGGTGTAATTTACATACAATAAATTGTGCTTATTTAAAATGTACAGTTTGATGAGTTTTGCCAAATGTATTCACCCATGTAATCACAACTTCAATTAAGAGTGTTTTCATCACCCTAAAAAGTTCCCTCTTGCTTTTTTGCAGTCATTCCCCTCACTCCCAATCCCTGAGGGTTTAGGATATTTTAAATGCTTATTTATTTATTTATGGTGTGTATTATTTTATTTTCAGTAATAGATTAATAATCTTGTGGTTAATTCCTTGTAAATTCTTGTATAATATAATCCTGCTATAACTGAGAAAAAGTTTCATTTCGCTTCATTCTCTTTCTGGAGCAAATGTACCAGCAAAATTTGTTTTCTACTAATTTGGGGCTTACAGGATAAAGCTCTACATCCTGATTCATAAATCTATAAAAACTTTTAAAACGTAAAATTTCCCAAAAAGAATATTGTTTTATTTTAGTATTACTTTTTTAAATAAATTTTTTAAAAAATTTATTTATTTTTGGCTGTGTTGGGCCTTTGTTGCTGTTCGCGGGCCTTCTCTAGTTGAGGGGAGCGGGGGCTACTCTTCCTTGCGGTGCATGGGCTTCTCATTGTGGTGGCTTCTCTTGCTGCGGAGCACAGGCTCTAGGCGTGTGGACTTCAGTAGTTGTGGCTTGTGGGCTCTAGAGAACAGGTTCAGTAGTTGTGGCGCTCAGGCTTAGTTGCTCCACAGCACGTGGGATCTTCCCCGACCAGGGCTCAAACCTGTGTTCCCTGCATTGGCCGGCGGGTTCTTAACCACTGCGCCACCAGGGAAGTCCCTTTTTTTTTGGTCCCCCTTTGTTTTTTTTTAAGGACATTGTTTTAAATAAATCTTTCTAGTGGCCAATAAGTTAACATCTTAGAATTTAGTAGCTTCTTGTATTTGTAGGCTGTATGGCATTTATGCTTTTAAAAGTGCTTTCCCGTTATATCAGCCTCAAATTAGCTAGTTGAAAGTGAGTTGGATAGTAGTGAGCCTTATTTTAACAGGGATATAAGAAACAGGTTCAGAGAGATTTTGGTCAGACAGTTGATTAGTGGCAGGGTGTGCTTTAGATAAATACCTTGGTTTCTCTTGTCTATACAGTATTACTTTGGAATTCTAGATTTAGCTATGTCGTTTGATGTATGCCTCATAATAAGTTTCAAGTGTGGCTTGTAGCATGCCTGGTAAAGCATAGTTCATAATGGGCCAGTAATGTTTTTCATTTGTGGTTTCATTTCCCCCCCAGTTTCTTCTTGATTGATTCAGAATAGATAATGAACTTGGAAGGAACACTCAGTGCGTGTAGTGGACATGAGTTTAATCTTTAATAGTGGTTCCCAGCCTGGTTTACCACATGCTGATGGAGCCAGAGACATCACAGGTGTGCCAGGGGCAGCCCTTCAAGCTTGAGTTGCCAATCTTTACCTGTAGTTAGCCATTCTAACTTACCTGTTCCAGCATCTCTGTCCCTGTGTTCTTCTTCACTCCAAGTCTAGTCATTCATTCACTTACTCATTCAAATATTTATCAAGTGTCTACTAAGTGCCAGATACTGTTCTAGGTGCTGAGGATGCAGCAGCAGAGAGTTAAGCATTTATGCCCTCGTGGAGATTACCATCTATGGGAAGCAGAAAATAAGCAGAGTAAATAACTAAAATTTATGCTATGTTAAGTGCTAAGGAGAAAAATAAAGCAGGGAAGAGGTCTGTGGACATGTATGGGGTGAGGGCGTGAAGATGAGGGGTTGAAATTTCAGGTATGATGGCCAGAAATAGCTTGATTAAGAAGATGACTAGAGTAAAGGCCTTCTGTTAAGGGAGCTGGCCATGTGGATATCTGCAGGAAGAGCTTTCCTGGCAGAGGGAGCAAGTTCAAAGGCCTTGAGGTGTAAGTATATCTAGTGTGTTTGACGAACAGTGAGGGAGGTTATGGTAGCCGGAGAGTATTAGATGAGGTCAGTATGATCAAGGAGGGGACAGGTCAAGTACAGCTATTGTGAACCTCTGTTTAGAAAGAAAATCATATAAAAATGGTTACAATATCTTATGACATTGACTAGAACATATCAAAGTGCATCTCTCTTAGCAAGGGTAAGTATGATTTTGTAAACCTTTGTTCACAAAGCATGTTTTTGTGAACCTTTGTTTCAGTTAATATTCTTGTTTTCTTACTGTATCACAAGTGAGAGAAGTTTGGAAGCCATTGTTTTATGTATAATTAACCATTTCTGAAATGAGTAACTTAACACATAGTGCTGTTTTAAAGCTTTCTATGTATTTTTTAGTGACTGTTGGCATAAGTGGGAATACTAGGTTGGAGGGAAAAACAATACAGAAGGGAAGAAAGTAAAACTCTTTAAACCCCAAGAATTTGTTTGAATCCTTCTACATCGTCCACGCATATACCAATGTATACAGATATGTATAAGTAGAAATGGAATCCTAGTATTCCTTAATTGAATTATAGTGTCTATTAATTGATTTGGTTTAATAGTAATAGTATTTCTTGGGTGCTTATTATTCTGGTGGCTTACATGTAATTTCTTTTTTAACCCTCCTAACAACCCATTTTAGAGATTAGAAAGCTGAGGAGCAGAGAAATAACTTTCACAAAGTCATAATGTTAAGTGGTACAGGTGGAGTTTGAACTCAGGCAGTCTGACCAGATAACCTATGCCCACTACATTAGGATTTGCCTCAATTTTTTTTATGGCTATAGAGTATGGAATTAGGTCTGTTTTACAACCACCTTCTTCCACATCTTAGATATAATTTGGAAGGATTGGGAATGTGATAGAGGGAAGTTAGAATTAGTACCTTTTTTCTGGAACCCAGGTAATTTTTTCATTTTTTGAATAGGTCATACGGGTACATTGTGAAAAGCCTTCCTCCCATCTGCCCAGTTCGACCTCCTCCTAAAGTTAGCTACTGCTGTTTGTGAATCCTTCCAGAGTTTTGTTTTGCATGTACAAGCAAAAGTGAATGTAGTTCCTCCCACTCTTTTTTTTTTCACCCATAAGGTAACAGCATATAATACCTGCTGAAATATGCCTTGCTTTTTTCATGTAACTATATCTCAGGAGTCTTTCCATATCCATACCTGGAATACTTCTTTATTCTTCATAGAATTTGTTGGACTGATTATAATTTGTTTAAGCAGTCTCATATTTATAAACATTTAGGTTGTTAGTAATATTTTGCCATCTAAGTTTTTCCCCTGCCTAAGTCAACTCTATTGAGATCTAATGTACATACAATAAAATGTATAGATTTTATATGTGGAGTTCAGTGAGCTTTGAAAAATGTCTCATCTGTGTAATCACCATCACAATCACTGTATAGAACATTTCTACCATCTATGTTCCCGTACAACCACTGATTTGATTTCTAACACTGCAGACCCGTATGTGTTCTTATTTGTCTAACATCTTTCGCTTAACATATCTGTGAGATTCATCTATATTTTTTCTGTGTATCTGCAATTTATTCCTATTTAGTGCTTCTTATTTCATTGTAACCATACTAAAATTTAGCTATTTGCCTGTTGATTGACACTTGGGTTGTTTCCAATTTTGGGCTATTATGAATAAACCTGCTTTGTACTTTTACGTGCAAATCTTTGTGTGGACATATATTTTCATTCCTCTTGGGTAAATAGCTAGGAGTGAGATTGCTGGGTCATATTTTTTGTTTTTGTCTTTGTTTTACTTTTTAAGCAACTGCCAGACCTTTTCCCAGTCGCACCAGCAACACATTAGTTTTCCAGTTTCTCCACATCCTCATTGACAAGTTTTGTCAGTGATTTACTTTTAACCACTCTAATGGGTGTGTGCTGATATATAATAATGGTTTTAACTTACATTTGCCTGATGACTAATGATGTTGAGTATCTTCATGGGCTAATTGGCCATTTGCATGTCTTGTAAAGTGTCTGTTCAGTCTTGCTCATTTTTAATTGGTTTGTTCTCTTATTGACTTGAAAGCAGTCCTTATATATTTTGGATGCAAGTCCTTTCAGAAATATGTATTGCGAGTATTTTCTCACAGTCTGTATTTTGCCTTTACATTTTCTTAAGTGTCTTTTGAAGAGAATTTTGGTGATATACACACACACACATATATATATATATACACACATACATACATATATACACACATATTTGGCGATACATATATATATATATATATATAAAACACATTTTAATGGCTGGATGTGGGCTTTGGGGTTCAAGAGTCTTATTCAGTTTCCTACTTTACCGTAACCTTGGGCAGTTGTGCTCTGTAAAGGCCTTTTTCCATCTCCTCAAGGGAGATAATAGTACCTACTTCACAGGGTGGTTGTTGAGACAATTGATTTAGGTAATTCATATAAAGACTTATCATGGTACCTGGCATAAAGAGTTCAGTAAGTGTTAGTGGTTATTTTTATTAATAATAAAAAAATATATTGTTTCCTGTAGCATCTTTTGAGTGCTTACTAACTAGCGCATGCTCTGAAGATTTAAAGGTGAATTAGATGCTTTGGACTTGCTGGGAAGATGAGATCTGTGTACAAGCAATTGTCGTGTAAGGTAGAGTGGTCTTGCCTTTGGAAAGATGGAGAATGCAGGCTCTGTTTGGTGCCACCCTAGGGTACCCCTTGAAAGCTTCAGTGTCTGACTAATAACAATTCTTACTGGATTTCTCCAAGCCTGGTCAAAAGAAAGTGCAATTTGATCGTTATCTAGCTTGTGGAATTACCAAATCTGTAGAAAGTATGCTTTCTTTCCTTGAACGGTCTCAAGTGGTTGGTCCTAGGGAAGGCTAGAAAGAAGATGAGGCAAAATTTAAACTCCAGCACTGTCTAGGTGAGCTGCCTTGATCACAAATCGACTTTGGTTTATTTATTCGTGCAGCATACATGCCAGAGAGGGAGAGAGGGCAGATGGGAGGGAAGGAGGGCAGAGGGAGTGACCTCTAGATCTCACTATGTTCCAGGTTCTATGCTATGTTCAGGAATACAGCCATGAATAAGACAACCATGGTCCCTGTTCTTAGGGAGTTTATAGTCTAGTGGAGGAAGAAAGACATTAAATAAATAATTGCAACTGTGATAGTACCATGAAGATGCCTAAGGAATTGTGAGAATCTGTAGCAGTGGTACCTAGTACAGTGGGGATAAGGGTATGTAATCTGGTGGGAATAAGTTATGTTCAGATCTGCAGACCTGAAATTCAGACCGTGAGCAATTGTGACTGCCAGGGTTACACCATTTCTGGCAGCCATCAAGTTAACCTCTCCTAGGTGACACCCCTGCCTTACTAGGTTCTTTCTAATCCAAATGCAAATACCTATGGACCTGCACCATTTCCTGCTGTTCAACACCCAGGTCTATTATCTTTTTCTGAGTTGTCAGACCGTTTTTTAGGAAGTAGTTTTTGTCCTCTCCAAAACTTTAACACCCATATCTTATTTTGATGAGGTATTCTGCTAATCTGTTTGGGTAGGCTGGCCTAATTTTGCAGCTTCTGTAATCTTAATGTTTCTAGATTTCATTTTCCAAGTCAGGTGATCTTTTGCGGTACGCGGGCCTCTCACTGTTGTGGCCTCTCCCGTTGTAGAGCACAGGTTCCGGATGTGCAGGCTCAGCGGCCATGGCTCATGGGCCCAGCCGCTCCGCGGCATGTGGGATCTTCCCAGACCGGGGCACGAACCCATGTCCCCTGCATCGGCAGGCAGACTCTCAACCACTGCGCTACCAGAGAAGCCCCATATTGACATTTTTATTACATCAGCATGGAATTTCCAATCACAGAGAATTTGTGTAATTTTTTCCCCGATTTTTTTTTTTTTTTTTTTTTTTTTTTTTGCTGTACGCGGGCCTCTCACTGTTGTGGCCTCTCCCGTTGCGGAGCACAGGCTCCGGACGCGCAGGCTTAGCGGCCATGGCTCAGGGGCCTTAGCCATTCCGCGGCATGTGGGATCTTCCCAGACCGGGGCACAAACCTGTGTCCCCATCATCGGCAGGGGGACTCTCAACCACTGCGCCACCAGGGAAGCCCTCCCAGCAAGATTTTTATTCTGTAACTGTTTGTTATTCTTCACATTCTCCTCTTTTCTGCCCATCTGTCCCCTATCCTTTCCATAGAATTAGTAATCTGGAAGTATTATTTTCTGTTAGCAATTTGTCCTCTTTCTTTTCTATATTAAAACATAAAGTTTCTGTCCTCCTTTCAGTAATACTTAGTAAATGAACTTAAGGAAAAGCCAAAAGGCTTCCCCTGCTCCCTACCACATATTCCATGGACAATTGCCCGACTAAAAGCCTTCCCAAGAGGACATTACAAAGTTTCCTTTGTATCTAAAGTATTTCACTTGATTATTGCTGGTCTGAGGTAGAAATGAATCGATCACAGGCATTGTTTCATCAATTGAAAGTTTATGATCTTGGTTGCCATATAGTTTATTTGAAATATTTGTAGTGTTATATAATTGCTCATGCATTAAAAGCTGAGACAAGATCCATTAGTCTTAAAACACAAAGGCTATCCAGTTCAAAAGAATCGTTTTTGCAAATTCATATGAGATTTAAAAGCAAAGCAGATCCTAGAAAAAAATGGGAAATGTGTACTGCCTTATATTAGGTTTACTTAATAAAAATAGGGAGAAACTTATGATTGTCCAATAGATTTGAATAACACTGGTAACCAACCAATCTAGGTGACTGAGGATAACCTCCAGACTCCTTGGTCTTATTTGTTTTGTTTTGCTGTGATTCAGACGAAAGTAAACTTTTGGGCTTATGTTAATTATAGGTATATAAACCTAGCTTTGTGTGTGTATGTGGTAAAATATATATAACATAAAAATTTGCCATTTTAAACTGTACTATTAGGTGGCATTAATTGCATTCACGGTTTGTGCAACCAACATCACTATCTATTTCTAAAACTATTTCATTACCCCAAACAGAAACTCCGTAACCATTAGGCAATAACTACCCTCTCATCACTCTTCCCAAGCCCCTGATACAACCTCTAATTTACTTTGTGTCTCTATGAATTTGCCTATTCTAGCTACCTGATATAAGTAGAATCATACAATATTTGTCCTTTTGTATCTGGCCTCTTTTACTTAACATGTTTAGGTTTTTAAATTTTTATTTTTATTATGGTAAAATATACATAACATAAAATTTACTATTTTAACCATTTTTAAGTGTACGGTTCAATGGCATTAAGTACATTCACACTGTTGTGTGTCTATCACCATCAGCTGTTTCCAGAAATTTTTCATCATCCCAAATTGAAACTGTGCCCATTAAACAATAACTTCCCATTGCCACCTCCTCCCAGCCACTGGTAATCACTGTTCTACCTTATATCTCTCTGAATTTTACTGTTCTAGATGGAATCATACAGTATTTGTCGTTTTTGTCTGACTTATTTCGCTTAGAATAATGTCTTCAGGGTTCATCCATGTTGTAGCATGTCTCAGGATTTCACTCCTTTTTAAGGCTGAATAGTATTCCATGATATGTGTATACCACGTTTTGTTTGTCTGTTCATCCATTCATCAGTGGACACCTGGGTTGTCTCCACCTGTTGCCTATTGCGAACAGTGCTACAGTGAACAATGGCATACAAGTGTCTGTTTGAGTCTTTGTTTCCAGTTCATTTGGATATATACCTAGCAGTGAAATTGCTGGGTCGTATGGTAATTATATTATAATTAGCTTTTTGAAGACACTCCAAACTGTTTTCCACAGCAGCTGTACCGTTTTACATTCCCACCAGCAATGGATGAGGGTTCTAACTTCTCCATGGAACACTTGTAATTTTTCTGTTTTTCAGTCATAGCCATCCTAGCAGGTGTAAAGTGGTATCTTTTTGTGGTTCAGTTTGCATTTCCCTAATGACTAATGATGTTAAGCATCCTTTCATGTGCTTATTCGTTCTCTGTATCTTCTTGGGAGAAATGGCTATTCAAGTTTTTTGCCCATTTTTAAATTGGATTGTTTGTCTTTTTGTTAAGTTAGATTTCTTTATATATTATGGATACTAATCCTTGATTAGATACGTGACTTGCAAATATTTTCTCCCATTCAGTAGGTTGTCTTTTCACTTTCTTGATAATGTCCTCTGACATTTTGATGGAGTAAGTCCTTCCATATCAGCAGTTACTTTCAATGTAAATGGATTAAACTCTCCAGTCAAAAGACAGAGATTGGCAGAATGGATAAAAATACGTGGTCTAACTATATGCCATCTGTAGGAGACTCACTTTAGATTCAGAGACACTAATAGGTTGAAAGTGAAAGAACGGAATCATATTCCATGCAAATAGTAACAAAATAAGAGTAGAGGTGGCTATAATAATATTAGATGAAAGAGATATTAAATCAAAAAAAAGCTTTTAATGGGCATAGAGTTGTTTTGTTTTGGCCATACCCTGTGGTTTGCGGGATCTTAGTTCCCCGACCAGGGATCGAACCCATGCCCCCTGCATTGGGAGCACAGAGGCTTTTAAAAAAATAATTAATTAATTTTTTGAGCTGTGTTGGGTCTCTGTTGCTGTGCGTGGGCTTTCTCTAGTTGTGGCAAGCAGGGGCTACACTTTGTTGCGGTACGTGGGCTTTTTATTGCAGTGGCTTCTCTTGTTGCAGAACGTGGGGCTCTAAGCATGTGGGCTTTAGTAGTTGCAGCATGCAGGCTCAGTAGTTGTGGTGCAGGGGTCTAGTTGCTCTGCGGCACGTGGGATCTTCCCAGACCAGGGATTGAACCCATGTCCCCCACTCCGGCAGGCAGGTTCTTAATCACTGCACCACCAGGGAAGTCCTGGGAGCAAGGAGTCTTAGTCACTGGACTGCCAGGAAGTCCCCATAGAGTTTTAGTTTTACAAGACAAAAAGTTCTGAAATAGATGGTGCTGGTGGTTGCACTGTTTTACATTCCCGGGGTTATAATTTCTTATGTCCAAATCAACACTTGTTATTTTCTGTTTTTTTGATGATAGACATCCTAATGGGTGGGAGGTGGTATTTCATTGTGGTTTTGATTTGCATTTCCCCAGTGACTACTGATGTTGAGCATCTCTTCATATGCTTGTTGGTCATTTGTCATCTTCAGAGAAATGTCTATTCAACTCTTCTGCCCATTGTATAATCAGGTTATTTGATTTGTTGTTGAATTTTAGGAGTTCTTTATATACTCTGGATATTAACCCCTTATGATTTACATATCTTTTGTTCTGTTGGTTGTCTTTTCACTCTGTTGATTGTGTCCTTTGATGTATAAAACTTTTTAAGTTTGATATAATCCCATTTGTCAACTTTTGCTTTTGTTGCCTTTGCTTTTTATGTCATTTTTTTTATTTTTTTTTTTTGTCTTTTTTTTTTTTTTTTTTTTTTTTTTTTTTTTGCGGTACGCGGGCCTCTCACTGTTGTGGCCTCTCCCGTCGCGGAGCAACAGGCTCCGGACGCGCAGGCCCAGCGGCCATGGCCCACGGGCCCAGCCGCTCCGCGGCATGTGGGATCCTCCCACACCGGGGCACGAACCCGTGTCCCCTGCATCGGCAGGCGGACTCTCAACCACTGCGCCACCAGGGAAGCCCTGCCTTTGCTTTTGATGTCATATCCAAGAAAGTATCACTAAGTCCAATGTCATAAAAGATTTTCCCCTAATTTTATAGTTTTGGGTCTTACGTTTAGGTCTTTAATCCATTAAGAGTTCATTTTTGAATGCGATATAAGTTAAGGGTCCATCTTCACTCTTCTGCATGTGAATAGTCAGTTTTCCCAGTACTATTTGTTGAAGCGACTGTCCTTTCCCTGTTGAGTGGTCCTGGCACCCTTGTCAAAGATCATTTGACTATATATAGAGTATACGCAAAGGCAGTTGTGTCTGTGGTATTTTGGAACTTATTTTCCCACTATTTATATATTCCTAAAATTTAGCCATATGGTGTCACTCTAGTAAGTGACCACATTTGGATAACCACCATCTAGGACATTATAACATCCTGGAACCTCTCCTTGTAGACCCTCCCAATCACTGCCTCCTTCCTCATTCCCAGAGGTACTAGGTCTCTTGACTTTAACACTATAGATTCATTTTGCCCTTTTCTTTTCTTTTCTTTTCCTTTTTTTTTTTTTTTTGGCAGCACCGTTTGGCATGTGGGATCTTAGTTCCAACCAGGGATTGAACCTGTGCTCGCTGCATTGGGAGCTCGGAGTCTTAACCACTGGACCACCAGGGAAATCCCTCGTTTTGAACTTTTTACAAATGAGTGTCACAGTATATATTGTTTTGTGTCTGGCATCTTTGGTTCAATATATTATATTATTCTGTGCATATTGCAGTGCCTCATTCTTTTTCATAGCTGATTAGGATTCCATTGTATGATTATACCTCAGTTTATTCATATTCTCCTTATGGATATTGGGTTGTTTCAGGTTTAGGGTCATAATGAATAATGATGCTATGATCATTTGTGTGTGTGTATAAGTTCATATATGTATACACATTTCTCTAGTATATACTTAGGGAATTGATTTTATTTTTTTAGAGTGAAATTTTTATTGAGATAACAAGATTCATATGCAGTTATAAAATAAATAATAGAAAGATCCTTTGTACTTTTTACCCATTTCCTTGTACTGGTAAAATTTTGCACAACTGTAGTTGTACAAAACAACTCAAGATATTGATATTGATACAATCCACAGATATTATTCTGATTTCCCCAGTTTTGATTACAGTACTCAACATGCAAATTACATTTAACTGTTGGTATAGAATGGCACACTGCCACTTCCCTAGGACATTTAATTCAGACAGAATTATCCCTGGGCAACCGTTATCTTTGTATCTGCCAGCAATTGCCCTATCTTCCTTCTTATAACAATATGTAAACTCTCATATCCAGAATAACTGGGTCTTTAGTTCAACTGAGTGGTTACATACAGTACAGAACCATTGATTTTTTTTTTTTTTCCCCCAGTGGATTTGATATATTCTGAGATCCAGATCAAGCATCTCCCATATTTAACCTATCTTTGGTCATCCTGAAGGCACTTGAGAATCCAGCAGTATATCAGGGTCATCAGCTTTCCCTGGACAGTATTAAGAGATATAGAAGGTTTGCTAAGTCTGTCCTGGTCCTGAGTATTCACTCTGAAAAAGAGTTTATTTGAATAAAGTTTTGACACATTTGCTCAAAATGAACAATACAGAGACTTGTTTTGCTCATACATAGTTTCTAAATTTTCAGTAATGAAAATTATTAGTTTTTAAAAGGAAGTTATAAAAATACTAGCACATAAGTTAAGCATAAAAATACAGGGTATTCGGATCCCAAGAAAACGGGAGTTTACTGTGGTCTAGAAGTCAGGCTGATTGCACATGATAATTAGTTATAATTGGCAATGTTTCTTCCAAAGATTGAATTTTTGCTAAGTTTTTATATATTATCACTAGCTTGAGTTTCCCCCCTTCTCTGCCTTTCATTTCTGCAGGCACCAGAAGGAAATTTTAAAACATTTAAAAGATAACTCTTTCCTTATTAGTCACCCAGCGCACAGGCCTCGTTTCTTCTAGTTTCAAACATAAAAAAGAACCTGGGTCAGACAAGAATGATCCTTGTTGCATGCCCACCAGTTCATGCATTTTCCTTTTTATTCTGTGAGTCTCCGGTGCAAACAAAAGTTAAAAGGTTAAGGACTACTCCAAGTTCCCAACAGCTAATCCCTGGTTGACTTTCAAAAAGAGGTCTGTAGGGCTTCCCTGGTGGCACAGTGGTTGAGAGTCCGCCTGCCGATGCAGGGGACGCGGGTTCGTGCCCCGGTGCAGGAAGATCCCACATGCCGCGGAGTGGCTGGGCCTGTGAGCCATGGCCGCTGAGCCTGCGTGTCTGGAGCCTGTGCTCTGCAACGGGAGAGGCCACAACAGTGAGAGGCCCGCGTACCGCACAAAAAAAAAAAAAAAAAAAAAAAAGAGGTCTGTAATTCATTTTTGAATATGCCTTCCAAGTGGAGGCGTTTGGCCATGTGCTCCTCTTTGACATCACCTGGTGCCCTCTGGTGATCTGTTAGCTCCAAAACTTTTCACTTTGTCTTGAAAGCTTTCTTGGTATCTGTGGTGGGCATGGCCATGGCTGCTGCAGTCATCTGTGTCTCCATCATTCCTGATTGGTCATTGGCATTATCCCACATTTGGAGAGTGAATGCTCTGAAGCCCAAATACACAGCAGAAGTACCAGGATGCCGCTATTAATAATGGGTAGTTCGATTCCTTTCTGTAGCGTAAGCTTACATAGGGTCATTGGAAATAGCAGTTTGTGATAAAGCCTAAGAATGTCATGTTGATCCATCCACCAATAAGAATCACAGCGAGGACATTTGTGACATTCTCTTTCATCACGTCTGTGAGCATCGTGGGATCAGTTGTAGGAGAAGGTGGTATTATTTTCCTTTTTTTTTTTTTGAAAACTCCATCCTCTGGGTTGTTGAAGTAATATTTTTATGTCAAGGACTGTTTGGGAATATAATTTCCATTTTCCCTGAGGACTGTGCTTTGAATTAATTAATTAATTTCAGATATTTGCTCTTGGTTGAGCTTCTTGTCACTCTGCAGTAGGATAGACACCTAGTGGTGGATCACACCCCCAGGTGATGATAAAGATGGGCTGGACCACCCAGAGGCTCATGTTGGAGTTGAGCAGCCCACTGAGAGCCAGTCCGACCAGGGTCACGGGGCTTCTCCTCCCTGGGGCACTGGGGCTCCTCTTGGGATTGTCCTCAGGGACTTCTTCTGTCCTGCAGCCTGGGCATTATCTTGGCTCAGGGCTGGCCTGGGCTCTGCTGTGGCCTCAGGCCTAGTGCATTGCCTCTGGCTGGGCTGCTATTTGATTTTACATAATGTCTGAAGTTTATAGAGTTCTAAAACAGTAACGAAGGGTTCCCTGAAATATTTTTGCTTGCTCCAAACCATCTGTATTAAGACCACATTTTGGAGTGAGAGTTATTTTACTGAACCCTTTTTTTTGACCACTCTGACCCTCCTTGGCCTCTATGAAAAATAAAAAGGCTATAAAACAGTATATACCATATGAACTCATTTTTATGAAGACACAAAACCTTTCATCACTGCCTAGTACATTAAATTGTAAGTATTCAATAAAAATTGAAGCATAATAATTGAAATGATTGAATGGACAGGAAAAACAGTTTTATGCACCAAAATGTTAACTAACTGTACTTATTTCTGTTATAAAGCTGTAGTTGATTCCTTATTCTTTTTTTCCCCATACAGTAGGAAAAAAAAGTATAAAAGAGCTGCTTATTTATTTATTTATGATGAGAGATTGGTGAAAATGAAAATACTTTGTAGTTGTAGAAAGAGCTATGTAGGGAGTCATAAACTCAACCATTCTCTGGAATATCTCAAACCACTAAGACATTTTGTTATCCTTTTACTCTGAAAAGGCAGCATAATAGTTGGGATGTGTCATAAGGAAAAGATGTCTTCCATAGTTTAGGTACATAGAGCAAGTTGGGACGCAATTCCAAAAATAATAGCTTACCAGGGCTGAGAGGGTTCAGATGTAACAACAGATGAGTGGCAGCTGTCTAACTCTTGCTTCAAAACAGCATGCTTAATGCTGGGGTGGGAGACCCATCACTGGGTGGAGACCTTTTAGGAGACAAAAATAGAAGTTTCCTTATCCTCACGGAGCTCAGAGGCAAGTGACTGACTGGGAGGTTACACTTAGAGTTTTTGTGCTTCTGTTGAATTCATCTTTAAAATAGGGATGATAATATTATTCCTGCTTAAAAGGTTGTTATAAAAAGTAACTACTTAAAAGCATTACTTGATATTCCAAAAATATAAATCTATATATGTCTAATAGTGTAAATTCTAAATTTGCTAGTTGTAAGTAAATGTTTATTGAGTGTTTAAGTCAGGGACTGTGCTAAATGCAATTTTAAAAAAATTATTTTCTGAGTAGGTAATACTGTACTTGCGAAACCAATTTCGGTAGGGTGTACAGTGAAAAGTCTTCCTTGCACCTGTCTCCCAGCCACCAGGTTCCCTTAAATGTTTCCGGAGAGATTTTATGCATATACATGCATATGTGTATCTGCTTTTTAAAATGATAGATGGTAGCACATTATACTAACTATACCTTTCTCTTGTTGAGTACAGAGTATTTCCTATCCTTATCTCATATAGTACTCACAATGGTAAAGATAGGTACTCATATTGTCTCCATTTTACAAATAAGGAAACAAAGACATCTCAATTTCTTAATAACTTATCCAAGGTATATAGCATGTAAGTTATAGATAGAATCTACTTTCTAGGTATAGAGGCAATTATGTTGGTATTATTCATTAATTTAGCTTTAAAGTTTGAAACCATTTCAAACTTACAGAAAAGTTGCAGGAATAGAATAATATTCTTTCTTTGGCTTTCCTAACCTTGATATTTTTGGAGGTCACAGCTGGTCGTTTCGTAGAATATCTCTCAGTTTGCGATTGTCCTAGGTTTCCTCACAGTTAAACCCACATTATGCATTTTTGGCCAAAAGACACAGGAGTTACGTTGTGTTCTCCCCATTGCATCCTGTCATGGGGTATGCAGTGCTGATTCGTCCCATTGCTGCCATTAAAGGGAGAAAGGGGAAAAGAGGAGAGGGGAGGGGGAAGTAGCTTACATTAGTTAGCTTTTCAGACAGCCCTCTCTTCAGTAAATATCTTTTCCTTGTAGCATCCTGGCGGAGAAGAGGTTCTGCTGGAACAAGCTGGTGGAGATGCAACTGAAAGTTTTGAAGATGTAGGCCACTCCTCTGATGCCAGAGAAATGCTCAAACAGTACTATATTGGTGATGTGCATCCGGTAAGAATTAGCTGAGCTCTAGGAGTGCTTGTAGAGAGAGGAAGCTATCCAACAGCCACAGATCATGATGAGGGAATGAGTTACTAAAATGGAAATTCGTTCAACCCAGCCATTAGGCTAAATTTTCTCCAAAATCATCTAGCCTTACTGTGCTAAGATAGAGCTTCTTGTCTGTAAATCAGCACATATAGTGTCTATGAAAAGGAACTGATTTTGGAGGTGGGATTATTTTTGATTGATTTTTTTGTAATGCAGTTAATATCTCTACCTAAAATAGTAGTTTGGTCTTGCAAATTCATTGCTAAAAGTGGTAACTATGGACTTTTAAAACCATACCATTCTAACAAGGGACCCTGATATGCTCAGAGTCAGGGGTGCAGGGGTGGGGGAGTGGGCAGTACCCTTCTGTAGACCATGGCATCTCCCAGGGAATTACTACTACCAGAATGTAGTCTCATGTTCCAAAGTTAGAAATAAGCAGGTAATGAGAGTTCGTTTAGATGTGTCGTAAAATATTATTTGTTTTCCTCTTTAAACAGAATGACCTTAAACCTAGAAGTGATGGCAAGGTAAGAAGTCCTCTATTTCTCTTGTGTCTTTCAAGTGTTTATATTTCTATTTACTCAAATAAAATTGCTTTTTTTTAATGTATTGTAACAAGAGAAGTGTTTACTTTTCCCCCAAACAAAAATCCTGTTTTTCAGTACCATCTCAGGAAAAAAGAATAGCTGAGTCTTGAACAGTAGGAACATTTTGTTCATGCTTGTATTCGCTTTTCTAAAAAACTGAAACTCTAAAGCCATGCCCCCTATTGCTTTGAAAGAAATTAGTTTATAGGTTCAGTTGTAGAAAAGTATTTCTTGTTCTTACGTTTAATAGTATAGATGATAATAATTGCTTCTGTGTTGGAAAAAGAATTGGAAGGTCGGTTTACTCTTGCAAGTCGTAGAATGAGTTGTAGACTGGAACAATTGAGTAATTGACTGGAACAGGCCTTTTTGTCCCTATTCCCCTATGGTGTAGGCTCAAATAGGCCTACACACCCTTCCCATTCACACAGTGATACCACAAAAACAAAAGATTAAATATTTGAAAACCTTAATGTGTACTGCATAATGTACCAGGAAGAAAATATGAAAGCCTTTTTGCTTCCCACAGGCTGGATGGTTCATCTCCCTTATTCCCCCACTTTTTTCTCGCTATTTTCCTTGACTTCCCCTACCCTCTAATTTAAAGGGACAGCAGTTGTCACCCAGAACATCATGGAGGCAATGCTCCCTCCTCTTTTCCTCCTAGCTTCTTGCTTCCCTTCCCTCATTGAGCTGGTATTACTGAACTCATATGACACAGCAATTAAAGTTGGCCTATACATAAGAATTCTTTCAGTTCAAGAGATTGCTTGGTGGTGTCTGCCACCTGTTGCTCTGCCATCCAGAGTGCTTGTGTAAATTAACGCTTCCGTCTTGCTGCACTCTGCTACTCTGAACTGTTGAATTGTTTATGAAGGGGGCATGAAATAGTTCCTTAAATGCTTTGTGAGCACTGTTGGTTTGTTTGTCCTCCCCTCCTAACACAGGTACTATCCATTCTTGAATGTTCACTTGTGTAATTAAGGTAAAATTTGAACTAAGCATGGCTTGTTTGGTATATTGAACATGTCCAGAAACCATTACTTTCAGAGGTAAACATTTGATTCAAGGGATGTTCCCATTTGTACAAGAGATGCACCTTGTATCCAGGAGGCATAACCCACTTCTGCACAGCACTGTGAGAACACCCATTATATTTAAGACAAATAAAATTGTGGGGGAGTTATAATGTCTAGAAGTCTACAAATTGCTTCTTGTTGCTATTTTTCTTCCTTGGTAGTATAGTATGTAGTTAAGACCATTCTTAGGAATGTAGAGCAGTGTTTTTCAAATTCTATTCCTTGTACCACCTGTATTGTAATCTCTTGGCATGTTTTCTGAAATGCATATTTCCTGGGCTGCCATTACTACTACTGATTCATGATCTCTGGAGGTGGGAATTTGCACTTAACGTAACCCAGATAGCCAAGCACCAGACTGTGCTGAATGACATGCCCATCTTTTCATTTGAAAACTTAGGGAACTTTAGTTCTCTTCTGTGGAAAGCACTGTCTGCCTTCTATATATAGGCCAAAGAATTAACTAGAGATGTCTCAGATAAATTAAAACTGTTGAGCCTTGGACTTTTTGTAAGAAATAAAGAAAAAGAAACCCTTTTAGCTGGTGAGATTTGGTGAAATTCTGTAAAAATTCAGAAGTCTCCAAATGTAGCTTGGCCTCAGCCTGGCTTAAAGAGTGCTTAAAGGCAGTGTTTTCAAGGCTGTTCTTATCATGTCTGCTATACCCAAAGGATAGTCTCCATTAAATAGAGAGTTTGATTATTGAGTGTTTCCAGTCACACTGCTGTACTTCAGGCAGATCCAAGACCACCTACATAGGTTGTCATAGAGCTATAGTCCAGCCTGATTTTAGTTCCAGGAAGAAATTCTTGATCCTCCACATTTATTTCTTACATGGGTTTTAAAGAGGCACTTCTATGTCTAGGCTGCAGGTGTCTCTTTTCTCAATTTTTTTTTTTTTTGCGGTACGCGGACCTCTCACTGTTGTGGCCTCTCACGTTGCGGAGCACAGGCTCCAGACGCACAGGCTCAGCGGCCATGGCTCACGGGCCCAGCCGCTCTGCGGCATGTGGGATCTTCTCTGACCGGGGCACGAACGCACGTCCCCTGCGTCGGCAGGGGGACTCTCAACCACTGCACCACCAGGGAAGCCCTCAATTTTTTTTACTTTCACCATGAAGAAGTAAATGTAAAGTTCATTTCATTAATACTTTCCTTTCTTTTGGTTAAGGTTTCAGAACCTCTGTGAGGAAGTGATTTTTTTTTAATGCCTAATTAAGAGATGTCTTCTGCCTTATGCGACAGAGTTTTCATTTTCATTCTTCCTTTATTTTTCTGCTTCTCTCCTCCCTCCACAGCTCCAAGCTCCATGTCTCTTGCCTGCCTGAAACTACCTCTCTACCCCCTCAAAAAAACTTTTAAAAAAAGCACCCAAAACATGCTATTCTAGAGTGTAAATCAGAAACTTCTTCCCAGTATTTTGGAAACTACCTTTCATACTGCTTTTTGCTATGACATGAGTAAATAAATAATTGTTGGTCACCTTGTTTCCTTGTTAGACTGATAATGCCTGGGGTTCAAGACCCTGAAATGTTTGTTACAATACTAAAACTTAAAAGCTTAAAAACTACAGATCTGGCAACAGATGTTTTTCTTACCTGCTTCAGTCAAAGATAACTAACTAGAATTAAAAAAACCTTTTTGTCTCTAAATCTCTTCCTGGCTGGATTAGTCCCCATGCTGAGAGCCATCTTCCATTCATACTTAACACTTTTCTGGTCTGCTTTGAGTTATGGAAACTCACCTTAGAAACAATGTTTTCTGTGCCAGTTTGCCTGCCTGCCTACTGTGCTAAAGTAACCTAGACACATTTGTGGTCCATGAGGTCTCTCTTTGGATTATGGGTTTACTTCTTGGTTAACATTTTTATCACTCAGTCTACCTTCAGTTCAGGAGATAAGGAACATACAAACGCTAACCTGACTAAAAAAAAAAGTGGCACCATTTCATTCATTTATTCAACAGATATTATCTAGGTGACAGTTCAACTGCTTCACTGGTCAAATCTCATTACGGTGCATAGACCCAATAACCTGACCATTTTTCCATTTAACTTTTTTGAATGGGTAGTTTGTGGTGTACATGGTTAAAAAATTCAAATAGTACAAAAAAGTGTACTATAAAAATGACTGCCATCGCCAACTCTGTCTCCCAGTTCCCCTTCTCCTGAGGTAACCAGCTACCATTTTCTTGTTTACTCTTCCAAAGAGATTCTGTGCATACATAAATATAAATAGGTGGATGGATGGATAGATAGACTGATTGATCAGTAGACAGACCAACCATCCCTTGCTTTAAAAATCTCATAGGTGCTATTCTGCCCCTTCTTTCTACTAAAAAATTTTATCTTAGTGATTGTTCCTTATCCATTTATAAAGATCTCTCTCATTCTCTTTAATATTTAGTATTCCATAGACAAAAGCTTTGATGAGATGACATTTGCTATAACAGGATTTGATCTGTTTCTTTTTTTTAAGGAAGTAAGATTGTCTCTATAAAAGCTTAACATGGTTTTTTTTGTTTGTTTGTTTTTTTTGGTTGCGTTGGGTCTTCGTTGCTGCACATGGGCTTTCTGTAGTTGTGGCAAATGGGCTGCTCTTCATTGCAGTGGCTTCTCGTTGAGGAGCACGGGCTCTAGGCACGCAGGCTTCAGCAGTTGTGGCACACAGGCTCAGTAGTTGTGGCTCGTGGGCTCTAGAGCGCAGGCTCAGTAGTTGTGGCACACAGGCTTAGTTGCTACGCGGCATGTGGGATCTTCCCGGACCAGGGGTTGAACCCACGTCCCCTGCATTGGCAGGTGGATTCTTAACCACTGTACCACCAGGGAAGTCCCTTAACATGTTTCTTAAACTTCATTTTTTAACTTAAAAAATTTAACTTTTGAAATTTAGTAAACTCCATCTATGTTAGAAGCAATTTATAACTTGCATTTAAAGGCAGATACATTTTTTTCTCCCAGATGCTACAGACTTTTGTTATACAGTTTTCTATTACACGTATGTAAAGTATTATACATACATAACATTCCATTTACTTTCTCTTTTATGGGAGGGAAACTAAAAAGAATGCATGCTTTATAGTTATGTAATGTAGTTAGTTGGTTGTATCATACTAAAAATTTCCTTTTAAGAATTGTTAAATATTCCTGTCATATCTACAACCTAATTTATTAACGTTAAAAATGGGTAGGCAGATGTCCTTTAGATGAGTAGTGCTTGCTATTTACCAAAGAATTTTGTATGATGGTTTCATTGTTGCCTGGTTTTTTTTCCCCTAACATTTGTGTTTTGTAACGTAATCTTTTGAAATAAAGCATAGAATGTAATGGCAAGATCACTCTTGAAAGACAAAATACCCTTTCTGAGGAATCTGAAGGCTTAGTGTCTTCTTGTAATGCTTTATTTAGAAATGATGTGTAGTTTTGCAAAGCAAGATGTCAGAAGGACAAGGTAACATCTTTTGCAAATCAGCCCTCCAATGTTATAACAAGTTTTTCACTTCTTAGGTCCCAGTAGAAATTAGTGTCTGAGTGTTTTAATTTTTTTTCTTCAGTGATGTCTTATGTATCTTATAATGGGTTCTTGAGAGAGTCATATAGAAATTTGTTTTAGCAGGTGTTTTTCATCTTTGAATTTGCCCTTATGTACAGGGAAATATTACTTATATGACTGGGCTGACTAGGGATTTATGCTTTACAAGACAGTAATTGTTAAACTGTATTCTCATCTAGAAAGAAATTTTAGTACATTAGAGCGTCATGAGAAGGCTGTCCTCAAGATCCACACCACATGGCCATGAAAATATTGAAATCATATACTTTCAAAACTCAGACTTTTTAGGTTGTATGATGAACCTAAAACTAAAATTCATATAGTGTTAGCTAATGTTACACAGTCCATTGTATTATGGGGGGAAAATCCTTTGCAGTAGTGTTTGAAGCCCAAAGTTCCCAAGTTGTTTTTCATAAGTTTCTGGCCACGTAGAAACCAAATTATTCTAAATAAAAAGCTGCAAAAACTACCAGACCACCCAGATACTCATTGAATTTGCTGAAGGTGTCCTGTGGTTTAAAATCCACTTCTTCCAATTTTAAATACTTGGAATCCTCTTGGAATGGCTAACATTCAATTTAGGAATTAAAACATAAGCCTCTTATATACCTTATATTTCCCTTTTATTTAAACCTCTGAAAGTCTTAAGTATAAACTGTTTAGGCTGAAGATACACGTAACTCTCTGTCTATATGTTTGAATGCATCAGAACTATAATTTTGGCGTATTGCTTCCTATGTTTATGTTCTGGTGACAAAGTACACCATTCCTTAAGCATGTGTTCTCCTCCCATGTTTTTTTCATAAACAGTGTTCATAGTGAAATCACGCCCCACTGACCCCCAAATCCCTTCCCATATGTTTGCCAATTATGACATTTCTTTGTCATTCTTTTAACCACATCAGAGAGGGTTGGTACTCACGGCACACTGTCTCAGAAGAGTATCTGAAAGAACACACCTTTACGTACGTGCTGAAAAATAGAAACATCTCTGTGTGATTGTGCTCCTTCAGACTTCCTTCTTGGATGTGGGAGAATGGTATTAACTTCTCTCTAATCTTTAAAAGTCTGCTTTTGTAGGTTTTACTAAAATGCCCTTGGGTTGGAAAATTGTGTTGAGTTAATTGAATATGACTTTAGAATTCAGGTTCATCTGATTTGAGCCTTTCAGTTCACAGGTGAGGAAACTGATTGAGGATATTAGACATAATTTCAGTTATAATCAGCTTTAATAAAAAGGTTACTCAAATATTATGAAATATTTCCTCTTGTTCTACAAAGTTCATGTTTAGTATTTGTATGTATATAAATATATTTGTTTATTTTATGACAGAATTAAAGGCTTAATGAATCTTGAACTTTAGGAACCACTGTATTTAAACAGTTAATTTCTGTTAATTTTGGACTAAAATCAGAGTAGACTTAAAGCAATCTGGTTGTTTGGAATTGGATTCCAGACTCGTTGGAGAATAAAGAAGCATGCGTATTAATCACTTGGTAAGGCTTTTGGTAGAATTCTGGATTTGAACTGCTCTCTTGTAACTAAAATCATATAGTATTGCAATTACTACTATACATGCCAAAGGTGGAGAGCAGTCACTTCTCCTGACCAATCTTGCATGTAAATTAAAATGTGGGCAAGAACATAACCAGCCAAGATATGCCTGAACACCCACAGGGGTAAATTAAAGTCAATCATAAACTGTAGGAATTTCACCTAAGCATCTGTTAGATGCAGCACAGAGCTCTGGAGTGGAAATGAGAACGGGGGAGCTGTACACGGAGAGAATGGAAGGGTGAAGATGAAGGAAGGTTTTGTGTTAATAGAACCCTTCTTAATTTTGTTAAATTAAAAATAACTTATTTGGCTTCTTTCCAAACTTGGCCAAGACACTTGGCTACAAGAGCAGTGCCTTAAAAAACTCTTTCATTTATAGCTGATTAAAAGCAGAGTCACTTTGGCATTTATTTGGCTCTTCGTATTCTAAAGAGGATAAGCTTCCTTCTCTTTTCTTTCCTAGATTGCTCTTAAAACAGGGGTTGAGGTACTTAGTTAAAAGAAAGAGAGGGAGGGAGGGAGGAAGGAAGGAAGGAAACCATGTATATTTTAAAATTTTTATTGCTTATTACGAACTATTACAATTTCAGTATATTATGGTCTTGATTCTTCTGGCCTCTCTCTCCCCCGTCTCTTTCTTCTCTCTCTTGCTTACTACGTTGTCTGAGGCTCACTCTAGTTAGCACACACCAGTGCTTTTGGTTGTAAAAGAGGCTAAAAACTTTGACATCTACAGAATCCATTTATATGAACTAACGGATTTAATGTGGTTATAGATTAAACATCATAATACATATATTACTCCGTTTCGCTTTCACGTAAGCCTTTCAGATTACCTCCGCTTTTTTTTTTAATACTAAGTCTACATTTTTTTGTTCCATAAATCATTGGTATATGTGTGGATAAAGAAAGCATAAAAGACCGTGGAATTTTCTTGATAGAATTCAATTATTTCTTGGCTACTGTAGTGGAATATTTAAAAAGGCAACGTTGGGCTTCCCTGGTGGCGCAGTGGTTGAGGACCCACCTGCCAATGCAGGGGACACGGGTTCGAGCCCTGGTCCAGGAAGACCCCACATGCCATGGAGCAGCTAAGCCCCTGCGCCACAACTACTGAGCCTGTGCTCTAGAGCCTGCGTACCACAACTACTGAGCCCGTGTGCGTATCCCATGCTCCACAACAAGAGAAGCCACCGCAATGAGAAGCCTGTGCACCGAAACGAAGAGTAGTCCCCGCTCGCCACAACTAGAGAAAAGCCCGCGCGCAGCAACAAAGACCCAACACAGCCAAAAATAAATAAATAACTTAATTAGTTTTAAAAAAAAAAGCTTTAAAAAGGCAACGTTGTAAAAAAAAAAAAAAAGGCAACGTTGTGAGATGCACACACAACCGTCATTACCACCCCAGCCTTCCGAATCTGCAAAACACTTGCTGTATTTCTCAAAGATTGACCGTAACATGTTTTAGCTAGCCTGACTCATTCTATTCAAGGAGAAATGTCCCAGATTGTTAACATCGGGTCTCAAAGAAGTGTAGTAGTATATTAATAGGATTTATCTAAAACTTTTTATTAGAAGTTTTACTTGCCTGTAGGCGATTTCTTTCAGGTTTGGGGCATGTATTCATTTGCATGACAATGTTTTGGGTATATGAAATTAAAATTTATCTCATGGTCTGCTCTAAAATATCTAGGCCAGTATGTATGTAGGGTTTTTGGGAATCTTGGAGGTTACTGAAGTCTGTAGTTATGTGTGCATACCCTGGCATATTATTGCATATTGGCAAAGATGATCTTTTGGGCAGCAGTAACTTATGCTAATGGGTTATTGTCCTCTGGCAGTAAGTTAGCAGGCTTTTTTGTACTATATAGCTAATTAATGAAATCCATAACTTCATTTGATATTTACATAAAGTGAATTTTAAAATTTAGTATCAGCTTTATTAAGGTATAATTCACATGCCATCCAGTTCACCTATTTAAGATGTATAAGTCAAGGGTTTTTAGTATATTCAGAGCTGTGCAACCATAATCACAAATTAATTTTGGAACATTTTCATCACTCCAAAAAGAAACCACGTAACCTTTAGCAGTCATTTTCCATTTCCCTCCAGCTCCTCTTCTCCCAGCCCTAGGAAACCACTAATCTACTCTTCTGCCTCTCGGTTTGCCTATTCTGAACATTTCATGTAAATGGACTTTATATAATACATGGTCTTTAGTTTCTTTCAGTTCACGTAACATTTAAGGTTCATCAGTGTTGTCGCATGTATAAGTACCTTGTTACTGCCAGATTTTTGTTTTTAAGTTTATTTTGGTATTTTCTTTCCCCTAACTCCATTCTTGGTGTTTTCATTGTGAAATAAGCCCTAAGGTCTCTAATCATAACTATTACGATTTCAGAGAGTAAACGAGTTCACTTCTCTAAGCCACAAAGCAGTCATCTGCATGCTTTTGAGCATTTCCCAGTTGATCTCTATGTTACAAGACAGGAGTTTTTATTTTTTAACAGTGTTTTCACAAAATGTCATCTTAGCTACAGCCAGTGGCAAGCCACAGTGAACCAGGCTTACCATTGTGACTGCAAATTAGTTCATTGCAATATCGTTTGTACCAGTGGCTTTTTTTTGTTTGTTTGTTTGTTTGTTTTTTACAGATAAAAAGAGTTTAGGTCATATTTCTCTATGCTTTCATTAGTGGTCCTTTACTAGGGAATACCTGTATATTATCAGAAAAAGAATTCCTAGTCCTCCCATCACATATGGATTTGTAAACATCAAATGGCATGAAAGATGAAGTTCTGTTATTAGCTTCAGAGTTTGCATGACTATTCGAGAAGATTTATATACTCTGTGTTAATCTTGTTTGTTTGTTTGTTTGTTTTTGAATATGCATCTTCTTCAGGACCCTCCGAAAAATAATACATGCAAAAGGTTGGTATTCCCTTAATAGATTTCCTTATGCTCAACATACTGTGTGGCAAAGAGGTTCTTCCATAAATATACATGTGTAACATAACAGAGTACAGTTGACAGCTCATTCTTTTTTGGTCAAAATTATTACAAATTCAGTAGTTCCTTAGCTTTAGAAAAATTAATTTTTACAGTTTTAGTCATCTGAGTAATCTCAAAAAAGTTCTTGCCTTGAGTAATTTTTACATCTTGTTGTAACGTAAATTAGAATCACATGTAGTAAGAGGTAAGTATGCATGGACAAATGCTACTGTTAATTCAGGCCCACAGTCTCTGTAGCTCAGCCAAGCTATGCAACTTCCACTAAAAACTTAATCTCGAAAAAAAAAAAAAAACTTAATCTCGTTTAATCCTCACAACCACTCTGCACCTACCTGACATATTATGAATGTAATAATAAATGTAAAAATGTATTATTACATTTTACAGAAGAAAAAAATTGTGTATTGCAGTCATGTTCAGGAATGTGTGCTTCCTCAAAGGTTTACTTATCCCTTGCAGTAATGTTACTAACACAGTAGAATTAGCCCTGAAAGGTATACATTTGTCATCCCTTAAGTGTCTCTACTTGAGATAAGTGTAGAATCCTTGGCTTGTAAAAATTTATAGAGATTATATAGAGCTGTTTTATCTTTCTGAGGTCCCACTTAAAGCATTTCATAGAGAGAGAGAAAATGTGTCTTTTTTTCCCATCAAAGTACCATGTCTTTTTTGTTTGAGGTGATGGACAGAATATTTTTAAAAAGTGGAAATTAAAGGAAACTGTTAGTAAATTCAGCTTTCTTAATATTAAGGATTTATGCTCATCCAAAAGCTCCATAAAGAATTTGAAAATACAGGCCATAAACTTGCAGTAGACTTACACTACACTTAAAACCAATTAAAAATTACTATGTAGAACACGTGAAGAATTTTTACAAATCAATTAAAAAGTAACTTAGTAGAATATGAGAAAAGGACTTAAACAAACACCTTACAGAAGAGGAAGCACAAATATAAGCATATGGAAAAAAAAAGGTTTAATTTCATTTGTCATCAGAGAGATGCAGATTAAAATCATAGGGTATATTTCACACCTGCCAGATTGGTGAAAATTTTTAAAAATTCTAAAAATAAGAGGCGTTGTTTAGGAAGTGTATTACCAATAATCTTAGGCCCTCTTTAGGGTCTTAGGGAGATGTAAAGGGGTACAGTCCCTGTGGAAAACAATTTGGCATTATCAAGTAAATTTGACAATATAATAACTTCTGACCCAGCAGTTGCATTTCTAGGGATATATACATACTCAAGAGAAATGTGTGTACAAGTATACCAGTGAACACGTACTAGAATGCTCACAGCAACATTATTCAAGATATTAAAATATTGGAAACAACCCAAATAACTATTCATTAGTAAAATGAATGAATTCATTCTGGGATATTCATATAGTGGAATACTTCAAAGCAATAAAAATAACTGAGTCACAACTATGTGCAATAACCTGAATAAATCTGAATGAAGAGAGTTCTGTATTATGGCCAGGAAGTTGTTGGATCTGTATCTCCTTTGGTGCATTTCCTCTGGTTCTGTTCTCAGTGGCCGTAAAGTTACAAAGGATTATATGAGGATTGGTGGTCAACCGTTCTCAGTCTTGTGCACTGAAGACTTTATCTTCCGTGTTTTGAACTCTTTTGTCCCTTGTGGCTGCTCTGGAAGATATCTGAATTCATTACTCTTTCGGGGAGATTACTTTTTAAGTTTCCCTGTGCCATATTGCTGTTGTACATACTGACCAACTTGCTTGTGTCTTTAAACAAAGCTACCTGGCTGACGTTCTAAACGTGTCCAGAACAGCTTTCTGCCATACTTAAATGTACAAAGTGCTAGGCATGTTTAGGCAAAGAGAATCATTTTTATTATTGAACCTTAGCTGGCTTTTTGGGCTTCAAAGCCTTTTAATACCTAGACTGCATATGTCATAAGTGGAGGGGCAGCCAGGTCATTTGGATCATGGAAGAATTATACCTTAAAACTAGCAGAGCTAATAAGCTCTGTTAGAGAAGAAGGATCTTTTCAGCTGTGTGGCTTGCGGGATCTTAGTTCTCCAACCAGGGATTGAACCTGGGCCACCGCAGTGAAAAGCGCAGAGTTCTTAACCGCTGGACCGTCAAGGGAATCCCCGGGAAGGATTATTTTAAGGAGAATAATGACTGTCCTGAAACTCTGAGGAAAGTTTCTTACAGGACTTTTTAAGCCAACTACCATTTATTTAACTTTATTAGAATTATCAGTATGTTTTGTGTGTGCATGTGTGTGTGTCCTTATTAGTGTCTGAGCTTAAGTAGGGATTAAGAGGATGGGAATCAGGATAGGAATCAGACTGCTTGACCAACTTCCCTTTGTGATTTTGGGTGCAAAGCTTGTATTTCATATATAAAATGAAAATAATAATACCTGTTACATAGGATTGTTGTGAGGATTAAATTTTAAAAATACATGTGGGGCAGATGTAATATTCAACAGTTGTATCATTGGTTCTAAATTTATAATTATATACATAAAATGGTGACTTTTCATGCTCAAAGATGTTAATTGTAGAATATGTGAAAAAGCATAAAGAAAAATTTAAATTCTCTATAATCCTGTAACCCAGAAATAACCACTTTATGTCTTTGTGAAAACATATATACTGAGGTGTGTATGTATATATATTTTTGGTATTATACCATACATTCCATTTTTAATCCTTTTAAAATTATTATTTAACTTCAATCCAGATCTTTGGATTTTTTTATTTCCCCAAATAAAATTCTTTGCTATAAAAATATTAAAATGTGAAAAATGTTTAAAATATTAAAATGTGAATGTTGAAAGATAGGGTACATTTGATATGAAATGTTCACAATTTTATTGCTTCTCCCCCCTACCCCCTTCCCAAACGTCTAGCTACTGGTCGTATTGGATCTTCCCCATCGTAGGTGCTATTCTCTTAGGTTTTCTGTATCGTTACTACATGGCGGAGAGCAAGTCCTCCTGAGGAGACCTTGTTGAAGTCTGGAAAGCACATCTACTTGGGAGTGAGGACTAGACACTTGTTTGGAGGCTGCAGCGGTGCCCTCTTCTCGACTCCTGCCAATTGTATTCTTCTCCCTCGGACCCCAGACTGTTGGCCAGACATCCACCTCAGCCCTGGGGCCAGTGTCCAAGTCATTTCTCAGAGCCTTACTCTCAAAGCACCTGCTCATTGTGTCCTTGCCTTTGTTTCCTCTCTTTACTCTTTTCCACGAGAACCTTTATGTTTCAGAACTTTCTTTTATAATTATAGTCTACGGATTCTAGTGACATTGCCCTTTGGTAAAATTGCCTGCTTCCCAATACTTTGAATGCACATTAGACATACTTAACAGGGCATCACACTCTGGTTTTGAAGCTTTTCTTTTTCCCTTTTTCTTCTAAGTAAATATTATTTTTAAAGTTATCATAAGAGGTTTAATTCATGAAATCAGGTTGCACACCTGCGACTTAAAACACAACTGCAGAATGATCTTGTTCCTTGTTTATATTTGTTAAAACTGAGTGTAGCAGGGAGCCCTTGCCACCTCCTAAGGCCACCAAATGGTGCTGGGCAGAACTCTGCTTCCCTTTTGTTTATGGGGAGTGGAGAGAAACAGGGAGAGGAAGAGATGAATTGGGATGATAGAGTGAATTCACAGTAATCTTCCTTTTGAAAAATATTGAAAAACACTACTTTTAGGACAGGAGTTTAGAAAAAGCACCAAAAATTTTATCCTTTACTTTGGCACCAGTTCCTAGCCATCTTTTTTCTTTTCTTTTTTTTTTTTTTAAACCCCTTACCATCTTGTATTGGTAAAATATAAATTTATAAGTATGTGTTTAGAGCTTTACAGTTTCGTTAAAGGATTTTGCTCTTTTTTTGTTTATCAACTTGCAATTTTTTATTCCCCTTTTTACAGAAGAGACTCCAAATTGATCAAAGGTACAGTATTTAATCTTCTGTTTGCCCCAGTAAAATAACTGTCATGGTAAAGCGGCATTCAGAGGGGGTAGATCGGGACAAGAGAATGTTTTCCATTTCGTGTGTATTTTACCTCCATGGCTCCAATTTGTGGTTTTGTTGTTTTTTCCATTGAGAATAAAAAACTGGTAGTTTTTTTTTTTTTCTCAGATGACTGTTTCATTGAGGAGAAGGTTATTATTTAGAGTTATGTTACTATTTCTCCTTGGTTCGGACTTTCTCTGGTGTATCTGACTGCTTTTTTCCCCCCCGTGGAAGCACCTGAGGAGGCCGTCCACTGGGAGTTTTCTGCCGACAACTGTGGTGATTTTTCTTCCCATCCTTTGAGGATGACCAGTCTACTCTGAGCCATCGTCACATGCAGCAGGAAGCAGCATGGTTCAGGAAGGACCATGGGCACTGCTCTGTGTCCTCCCCTATTCCTGCTTGCCAGGCACTTGACAGGACAGGAAGCTACACAGCACACCAGTGTCTGCCCATGCAAACTATTTAAGAAAAAGTTCAACCCAGGTCTTGTATCCTGTGATTTAGCGTTGAGTGAATTCACAATTTGTAAAAATCATGTTAACCTGCTAGTCGCACACTTGGTTATGACATTATGGAGAAATTTTAGGGGCTTTCTGGCTGACTTTTATATGTCAGGGATATGGGTAAATTTTTTAAACATATCTTTTTTTTTTTTTTTTTTTTTTTTTTGATGTGGCCCATCTTTTAAAGTCTTTATTGAATTTGTTACAATATTGCTTCTGTTTTATGTTTTGGTTTTTTGGCCACAAGGCATGTGGGATCTTGGCTCCCCGACCAGGGATCGAACCTGCACCCCCTGCATTGGAAGGTGAAGCCTCAACCACTGGACCGCCAGGGTAGTCCCTAAAACTTATATCTTTAGAAAATGTTTTGTATGTATTATAAGATGCCAGTGTAAGGCAATTTTTTGAAAGAAAAAATCTTTGGTTATTGTGTAACAGAGGTGGTGTGACTTGATGCTCCTCCAGGAAGGCAAGGAAGGGTTGCCTTGAATAAGAATTGATATATAATTGCTGTAATCATTAAGTTGCATGATCACATGGGCCCACACTGGGGTAGAAAAGAAGAACAAAGGAGTATTGAGGAGCTGGAAAGGGAACATTCAAGCTAAAACTAAGCCAGAAGATAACTTGGGTCAATTAAAAGTGCATTGGCAGTCCCCAAAATTGAATGAAAAACATCTGGCTTAGAAGAAATGTTAAAGAACGATATTCTTAAGTAAAATTTGTGTTTTGTTGATATTTTTAGGGTAAAGACCAATGCAAAAGGTATGTTTTTCTATTTCATATTGGTTGTCTTTTCCTGTTTATATCTGGACTTGTTTTTGTTCAGAGCCAGAGGAAAAGATTTTCAGACTTTGTCTCAACCATCCATGAAATCCATCCAATACCCAGGGCTTCTTTTGATCTCCTGCTAATATCATGTCACTTTGTATTATAAAAACCACTTTTGGGTCCATTTACTATTATTCTGCTGCCTACATAAACAACCAGGTAGAGCTTGTGTGAGTTTGCAGAAGTTTTTTTCTAAACAATAAAGTAATATAGTATGTTAACCGAATCCATCAAAAAGCACTTTTGTTTTAAGAAGTAGACAGGAATTCTTGAAACAGTTTCGACATTGGTGGGTCGTGAAAACCCCTCTGGAGAGACAGTGGAGCCAGTCCCTGTTGGCCAGCCGGGCCTCCTGGGATGTCTCTGGGGTGTTTGGTTGTTTATTCCCAAGGAAGGCTCACTGCTGCTGCTCACCATACTGTACACATAATGGCTGGAGAGCACAAGAGGAGGAGATGAGGGGAAATTAGTGCCCCCAAAATAGGGATGTTAGTGCTGGGTCCCAAAATTTCCTGCCCCTGTCTCTCGGGAATTGGTTTTGGTTTCCAAATGACTTACATTTGTAAAGACAGGAACGTGGTATGGATAAAGTTTATACTGTGTTTAGTTCTAATTTGACCACTTAAGCAGCAACAAAAATGCATTGGAACCTATAATTTGAGCCGTAAAGTTCTTTCAACTGTTGTCACAAATCCACACGTTGTGAAATAAGAATATTGTTGAGTATATACTCAGTTCCCAAGTGAAGCAGTGAAAAATGCTTTACAGGCCAGATATATCATTACTTACATAGTATCTCATGCTTAAAATCTTAAGTGATGCCTATCTGATTAAATTCCATTTTAGAAATGCAGAGCTTTAATGTTCATTACTTCCTTCTCCAGGAGGAATGGATTCAGACATGTCTGAACAGGAGATTGATCCTTTTTTTTTTTCTTTTCTTTTTTTAACCATCTCGTTCTTTTGCCAAATACCACAGAAGTAATGGGAAGTTTAGTCACATTTGATGGTTGTGCCCTGGAAGAGCTTGGGTTTAGAATTTGTGGGGGTGATCTCAAAGGGAGGTTTCAAGAAGCAGAGAGGTATTTGTCAAGTCACCTGCCCTACATCTAGCATCCCACTCATGAATTTTAGGAGCTGCTTTGTGCCTACACCTATATTCTACATTTGCTATTTAGGCAAAACATTGTTATGATTATTTAATTTCCTTTTGACTTCACCCTCTGAGCGAGTAATATTAACATTCCTTTTGTGTATTCAGTAATGAAGTTTGTTTACCTATTTTATTTCAGCATATTTTGAACAAAGATCTTTGTCTCTTTCTGCTGGAATGTGCACACAGTGAATGTTTGTTAGAACTACACACAATAAAGATACTGTTTTCCTTTTCTCTCCCTGACTACAGTTATTTTTTTTTTTTACATTTATTTAGCTTTGCTCTTATATTTTATTTTTTGGCTGCGTTGGGTCTTCGTTGCTGTGTGCAGCCTTTCTCTAGTTGTGGCGAGTGGGGGCTACTGTTCGTTGCAGTGCACAGGCTTCTCATTGCGGTGGCTTCTTTTGTTGCAGAGCAGCGGCTCTAGGCGCGCGAGCTTCAGTAGTTGTGACACGTGGGCTCAGTAGTTGTGGCTCGTGGGCTCTATAATGCAGGCTCCATAGTTGTGGCACACAGGCTTACTTGCTCCACGGCATGTGGGATAGTCCTGGACCAGGGCTAGAACCCGTGTCCCCTACATTGACAGGCGGATTCTTAACAACTTTGCCACCAGGGAAATCCCTACAGTTATTTTTAAAAAAAAATTTTTTTTTTTTAAGTAGAAATGTTGGTCCTGTAATTCTCAGGTGTTCTGGAAGAAAAGAATTTGAGAAGCATAAAAGTCACCTGTATCTATGCTACTACTGGTTTTAGTGTAACTGGATGGGGAGTTCTGCAGTTTTCAGGATTCTTACTGCTGCTCTTTCCTTGACGTGAGTTGCGCGTTTGATAATCCTGAGAGGCAGAAATCAAAACTTTTGCTGTATTAATGGGTGTGAAGTGGCAACCAGGTAGACAGGTTGGGAGTTCTATTTTTACTGAAACCATCTGGTAAAGAGAAGCCAGTTCAAGATAATAATATGTTGTTATCTGTAATGCCAGTCTTCAAATGGTTGTTTTTCTTGGAAACAGCTAAACTGTTGGGGAAAATTAAACATTGAGATCGAAGTTCTAGTGACTATGTTAATAAAACAAGGTAAATAAGCCATTTGTATGATTACCTTTAAAACATACTGATAGCATTCTAACATAACCAATGAGACATCGTTCCTTAGGGCTTGGTTATTTCACTATCACATGAATTGAGGATTACTAACAGGAAAGAAAAGTCCCATTCTTATTACTAGTGTTTGAATCTAATATTTAACCTTCAATCATAATAATTCACATCACTCTTCCTGATGCTGAGTATTTAGCAGGTACTTGACAAATCCTGGTTGATTCCTGAAAACTTGAGGTCGAAGATTGTCATTTCAACTATGTAAATTTAAGGTAAGAAACACCTTACCTTAAATTAAGAAACAAATGCAAATACAAATGCTGTTTGTTACAAGTGTGACAAGTGGCATTTTTGATCCATCAGTGCCAGTCTCAGAGCCGTTTCCTATTGTTTGTTCCTGGTTCTAATCTCTGTGACTGAAACACCATGGACCTGGAAAGAGAAAAATTTTTAAACCCAGGTTCCTGAATTTCATTTTTCTTTAGAGAAGCTTACTTTTGGGATCTTTTTTTTTCTAGTTTCCTCATCGAAGTTTTTCAGAAAAGGAGGTGGCATTACTTACAAAACAATAGGATGATGTCCACAATAAAAACGAATCTTCTCACAAACCTGCCCACTCTGATTTATTACCCAAGAAATCTAATAAGGAGCAGCACAGGAAAATGAGCTTTCTAAGACTTCCGATGTGACCCCCTTTTTCTTCCCTGAATCTTTTTTTTTAGGTGTTTTTTGTTTGTTTTTTTTTAGTTTTTGGATTTTTCCTACACTCATTCTGCTCCATCTTGCCCCTTTAAACTGCATACTCTGTCTCATGGTTTACTAATAAGTGACACCTTAGCCACGCTTCTCTTCATTTTTAAGTATTATGGTCCAAAAATGTACCCACTAGCCTGTTGTGGAAAACATTTGGAAGAAATTAAGCTGATTTGTTTTTAAGCCAGACCATGCATGTAAACTAGTGCAGTTCTGTTTGAACATCTTTATTAACCTTCATTTAGGGCTAAAAGTCTACCACTGGACCTTTCATGTATGAGTCAGTAAATTTGTTTTTTGTCTTAAGCTAGTTCAGATTTAGTTTCTAAAACATATCCTAACTACAGTGGCCTCTGCAGCTTACCTGACCTTAAAATGCCTGCCTTGGTAACAAAGGGTTCTGCCTCTCCAAGTATACCTAAGCTCTCATAGGGCAGAGACTCATTTTTTTATTCTGTGCTAAGTCTCTTTGCAAAGAAGAAATATTCTTTACTTTAAAAAGATACACACTCATTATTTTTGTCATAGAATAACATACATAAGTAAGGAACCTATTTCAGCTAACAGGTAAAAGGGAACTTACTTGTTATGAATCAGTTATGAATGAGCATCTGATGGAACTCAGGGTTAGGAAGCACAACTGGACCTCATGAGAACTAGGACCAGGAATCAGAAGACCAATAGGAATCAAGGTGGCTACGTTAGTTTCCAGTCCAGACGTCTTATGGAAATTAATTCTTAGAAGTGAGAATGTAATTGGCTAGACAGTGTCAAGAGTATCCATTTCTGATCCCATCAAGGGCAGGGGGGGACCCATTCCTCAGCTTTGAATGGCGGGGTGGATCATAGGGGAAGCAGATACCCAAGGCAGATGCTATTATCACATACTTTGTGTATTTTGTTTAAGTGTCTTCATTAATGGACTATACAACCTCTGAAGGAAGCGTCTTTGCATCCCTCAGGGTGCCCTGCTTTATGCTGGGCCATAGGAAGGGCTAAGCAGTTTCAGTATGGGTTATCATGCTGTGTCTGAACGAACAACCTATCCAAATTTGTTGAATTATCTGGGACTCCTAAGTAGAATTCTGAGATGAATCCCAATGCTGCCCACATCACTAACAACCGAAAAACCTCATTGACTCCTGCATCCCCACAAACCCATTCTGTTTTCTCTGTAAATAAATTCAGCTGCCAGTGTTTATTGGTTTCATAGAAATATTTTAAATGAACTTTAATTTTTAGAGCAGTTTTAAATTTAGAAAATTTATGACAATAATACAGAGAGTTCCCATAAACTTAGCACCCAGTTTCCCCTGTTGCTAGCATCTTAAACATTAGTGTGGTACATTGGTTACAGTTAATGAACCAGTATCAGTACATTATTATCAAAGTCCACAATTTATTCATACTTCCTCAGTTTTTACCTAGTGTCTTTTTTTCTGTTCTTCTTTTACACTTAGTCATCATGTTTTCTTTGCCTCCTCTTGACTGTGACAGTTGCTCGCACTCTTGTTTGTGATGACCTTGACTATTTTGAGGAGTATTGGTCAGGTACACCGTAGGATGCCCTCAATTGGAACTTGATATTTTTCTTATAATTAGACTGAGGTTATAGGTTCGGTTGGGGTGGGGGAAGCCTCTAGATGTAATTTGTTATTATTGCATCGTATCAAGGGTACATACTATCAATACGATTTATGAGACTGACCTTGATCAAAAGGATGAGGTAGTGTTTATTAGGGTTTTTTTTGTTGTTGACGTATAGTTGATTTACAATATCGTGTTAGTTTGTAGGTGTACAGCAAAATGATTTGAGATATATATATATATATATATATATATATATATATTCTGTTTTCCGATTCTTTTCCATTATAGGTGTTTATTAGGTTTCTTTTCTATAAAGTTACTCTTTGAAAGGAACTTTCCATACTGTTTCGTATTAGGAGCAAGTTACTATGGGCAGCCCACACTTAAGGGGTAGGGAGTTTCGCTCCACCTCCTTGAGGGTGGGGTATCTACATAAACCATTTGGAATTCTTCTGTATGGGAGATTGGTTCATAGAATTTTTTTTTTTTAAGTTCTCATCACAAGAAAAAAATTTTTATAACTGTGTGGTGATAGATGTTAACTAAACTTATTGTGGTAATCATTTTGCAACGTATACATATATCAAATCATGATATTGTACACCTAAAACTAATACAATGTTATATGTCAATTATTAGCTATCTATTTTATATATTAGTGTGTATATGTCAGTCCCAATCTCCCAATGCATTCCACCACCCACCCCCTGCCTTCCCTCCTTGATGTCCATATATTTGTTCTCTATATGTGTGTGTCTATTTCTGAGTTGCAAACCGGTTCATCTGTACCATTTTTCGGTTCATAGAATTTTATACTTAATAAATATTGATGGTTTTTGACCACCCCCCAAAAAATAACAGTAAGGGGCTTCAGATTGAACATAGTAGTTTGACAAACTTATCTCTGTTCCCTTCCAAAAGCCACATAAATGATGAGAGTAAGGAATAAACAAAGATACAAAGTGAATAAGAGAGTACACCTCTGTCAGTGAAAGATCTCAGGAAATTTTTGGAAGATTGAAGGCCAGTAAACTGAGATGATCTTGATGTGAGATTACAAGGCAAAGCTGAGGACCATGGTGAGTGGGGATTAAGTGGAATTTCATACTCATTGCTGAGATACCTCCCCACCTGCACCTCCTTGGCTTGTAGAATACTAACAGTCAAGATTATATCCCCGGGCAGCGGTTAGGAAGGTTTCTCTCTGGAGAAACCCACCAGTTCTAGAGAAAAGGTCAACAGCTACTGACACCTGGTGGCTTCCACAAGGTCACCTGGCAGTGAAATCCTTCAATAAGCTCTTCGGATGCAAAGCATGCAAAAAGATTTTTAATGCCTTCCTTAACAGTTAAATATAAACAGATAGCCAAGGGCTATCAACCATTTTTGGAAGCTTTAGTACAAAAGATAGAGATCAAAACAAATAGGAAAAAGAGGAAGAAATAATGCAGAAGAAAAGAAGACAAAACTTGCAACTTCAGAGAGATGATATTGTATCCATGAATACAAACCAAGGATGCTATTTAAAAAGGAACAGAGGATAAGAATTCTAGAAATTACAAATTTGAGGCTACTAGTGAATGCTAAAATTAGTAGGCAAAAGCTGAAGAAGAAACGATATTTACATAGAGTATCTCCCCCAAAGCATTTACTAGTTACAAAGAGAAAAGCAGTAATTTTAGTGAAGAAAGCTGGCTGACTTAACCTAGTTGGTCAGGTTTAACATCATCAGTAATAAATAACACATCAACATCATGTACCCTTGAAATGATGCACTGAGAAGAACATATCCTGTCTATTGTATTCCCCAAAATTCGTAACCTCAGTCTAATCATGACAGAATATCAGACAGACCCAGATTGATGGACACTCTGCAAAACCCTCAACCAATATTCTCCAAAAGTGTCAAGGGTCATGAAAGACAAGGAAAGACTGAAGAACTGTCACATACTGGAGGAGACTAAGGAGACATGACCACCAAATACAGTGTGGGATCCTGGATTAGATCCAGAAAAAGGACATTAGTGGAATGACTTGTGACATGCAAATGACGTCTGTACTTCGTGGCATTGTTGCAACATTAATTTCTTAGTTTTGATAATTGTACTTTGATTATGTAAGATGTTAACATTAGGGGACTACCTGTGCAAGTCTTTGTAAGCCTAAAATTATTCCAAAATAAAGTCTTTTAATGAGAGCAAAAAAAAAAAAAAAAAAGCAGTAGAAGAGATGGAAAATAAAAAAGAGGAAATCTCCCACAAGGTAGAACAAAAATGAAAAGATGGGAAATGAGAGGTTATACAAGGAGATACCCATCTCAATTAAGAGGACATCTAGACGTGAAAAATGAAGAAACTATTGCAGAAATAATACAAGAAAACATGCCAAGGAATTCCCTGGTGATCCAGTGATTAGGACTCGGCACTTTCACTGCCAGTGGTCCAGGTTCGATCCCTGGTCGGGGAACTAAGATCCCGCAAGCCACGAGGTGTGGCCAAAAAATTAAAAAATAAATAAAAGTAAAGAAAACATCTCAGAACAAATTATGATTTTTGAGGTTGAAATGACTGAGTGCTCAACACAATAATGAAAAATGACTCTTAACTGAGGCATATCATTGTGGAATTTCAGAACAGAAGGGATAAGAAAATCCAAAACCACTGACCATGGCCACATCTTGGATCATCTTGAAATCACCTTGGAACATTAAAAAAATACTAATATCTGACCTTGCCACAGATCAATTAAAACAAAAGCTCTGTTTCAGGGGAACCTGATGCATGGTGAGGGTTGAGAACCATGGTCTTAAAAACTTTGAAAGAGAAAAAGTAGATCACTTTGGAAGAATCAGAAAGTGATATCACAACTTCTCAACAGCAGCATTGTAAATAACCCAGTGGAACAATGCTTTCCGAAAGAAAATGCCTTCTAAGCTAGAATTCTGGATACTTAAGAAATCTCTTGTTCATGAAAATTAAAAATATCACCCATAAGTCTGTTCAGAGGCTTGGGCTTTTTCTAAATGAGAATTTTTTTTTTTTTTAAGCAGATGTACCCAGTCATTTTCTGTATCTGCTGTGCATATTCCTTCCAAGTTATCCTTTCTTAAGCACATTCTTTATTCAAGAATTGCCTAGTTTTCAATATCTTCTATGATTTGACCCAATACTACCTCCCTAGACAATCTGCTCTCAGCCGGCCACTCCTCCTACTGTCTTCTGCTTCCACCTTGCCCTTTCCTCTCTCTCGTACCCTTCAGAGTTCTTTTCCATGAGCCGTAATATCCAACTTACACCCCCACCCATCCCAAATGGGTTTTGTCCTGAGTTTTTTTTTTTTCTTTTTGGTCCTGAGTTTTGATTGCAGTTGACTAGACTGTTTGCTTGTAGCACTGCGTGTTTTTTTTTTTTTAAACATCTGTATTGGAATATAATTGCTTTACAATGTTGCATTAGTTTCTGCTGTATGACAGAGTGAATCAGGTATATGTATACATATATCCCCATATCCCCTCCCTCTTGCACCTTCCCAATCCCACCCCTCTAGGTGGTCACAAAGCACCGGGCTGATCTCCCTATGTAGCACCGTGTTTGATCCAAGCTCAGTGGGAAGTGGAGCCACACTGGCAAGCATGAAGAGTGGCAGTGGATAGGCAGCATATTTATCATGGTAGTCTAGCTGAATGATACCTGGACTGCAAAGTCCAATCCAAGTCTCACTTTCTCCATGAAACCTAACTCCAGTTCACTATTCACTATTCCCTTCTCTGAGTGCCTGGCACACACTTATGGCCATTTTCATTCTTTGGCACCAGACGAGTCCCTCTGTTAATCTTCCCAGCTAGAGTGGAGTGTCTTTGAGGACAGAGATTGGGCAATTACTGGGCATTATTTTGTGTTTCTCCACTGTACCTAGTACAGTGCTCTAACACAGTAGATGCTCAGAATACATGTGACTGGTTGGTGGAGTAATAGTGAAGTGAAAAATGTGCCCTCTGCAGGTATGGAAGGAAAAGAGCATTCCTCTTAAAATCTCTACAACCATGATAATGATTTTTATGGAGCAAATTAACAGAGGCCTTTTCCTAACATTTCATGTCCCCATTAGAAGATCCTTGACTGTATTGGGTCTTGGCATCATGATATATTCAACTTCTCTCAAAATGGCCTAACCTGTACCAAAGAGCAAACTGGGGTAATATTGGATTATAAATAAGATACATTCCCAGTTGACATAAAAGGGAATAGTAAAACATTTGCCTCGTGTCATTCTTGAGAAAACTGGAATTCTAACAAGAATGAATGTTCAGACATGTAGGGGATATTGGATGGCTGTTGGATATCAAAAATGCAACTAAAATGATTGATACTCACAGGATATTTTTACTCCAGTAAAAAGAGTACATTTTCTGGGCTTCCCTGGTGGTGCAGTGGTTGAGAGTCCGCCTGCCGATGCAGGGGACGCAGGTTCGTGCCCTGGTCCGGGAAGATCCCACATGCCGCGGAGCGGCTGGGCCCGTGAGCCATGGCCGCTGAGCCTGTGCGTCCGGAGCCTGTGCTCTGCTACGGGAGAGGTCACAACAGTGAGAGGCCCACATACCGAAAAAAATAGTACATTTTCTGAAACATGAGGGTGTTTAGGCGCATTGAGATCTAGTGCGTTATAGTGATGTACTTTCTCATATTAGAACTTTGCATATTAGATAGTTTAATATTTGTGCTGATATGTTGCCTTGTAAAATACAGTAGCAATTAAAATTAGAAACATCTGTGAGAAAAATTTCCTCAAGAGTTAGTTTTGTGGCAAATTTTTCTGAAGGATATGCTGGGTTTTTTACTCTTCAGTTGGAATTACCCCTGTATTCATCGTTTCTTGATGGTGCTAAGAATGTTATCAGTTTTGTATTTATCCACTATGAATGATTATTTGGAGACCTTTTTTTCAAACAATATAAAATTATTAGTACATATACACTTACGTATATAAAATGTATATACATATACAGTGTAATTAATACCTTATCTTTGAAATGTATCTGTCCTATCATCCACAGACATACATGTTTTACCACTTAACGTAAAAATATCACTCTTGTATCTCCCATTATTGTGATTGTTTTTCACTGATGTGTATAGCTTACCTACCCAGATCTTCTTTGATGATAGATTTCACCAACAGGTATTCATCTGTGTTGGAATAATATGTGACTAGCACATTGAAAAAAGGGATGTAAATCTGTTACATTCCCAGCTACTGTAACAAGTGAATATTAATATGAGTCTCATATTTATCATATTTATTCAAAAATTGGTGGTGTAGAGAATATTCAAACATCTAGGGGGACTGAATGGCTGGGGTATCATCGAGGTAACTGAAGGAACTGGAGTGTTCTGAAGAGCCATGACTCACTTTGTAGCATTTAAATGACGGGGTTGGGCTTCCCTGGTGGCGCAGTGGTTGGGAATCTACCTGCCAATGCAGGGGACAGGGATTCAAGCCCTGGTCCGGGAAGATCCCACGTGCCGTGGAGCAACTAAGCCTATGCACCACAACTACTGAGCCTGTATTCTAGAGCCCATAAGCCACAAATACTGAGCCCATGTGCCACAAATACTGAAGCCGCATGCCTAGAGCCCACGCTCTGCAACAAGAGAGGCCACTGCAATGAGAAGCCTGCACACCGCAACGAAGAGTAGCCCCCCTCTCCACAAGAGAAAAGCCCGCGTGCAGCAACGAAGACCCAGTGCAGCGAAAAATAAATTTAAAAACTAAACTAAACTAAAATAAATGACGGGCTCCGTGTGCCCTGCCTGCCATCATGTGATTTGTAAAGGGTTAGGATTTGTATACTAAGAGATACTGAAACATTATGTTCTGTGCTTAACGTCACTGGTAACAGACACAATCCCAATAACGTTAAATATGTTTATGACTCAGTGCCCAAATGGGCAATTCAGAGAGGAAGGATCATTGACGTTCGGGGGAGCGGGGGACAGGAGCGGCTGTGTTTATTTTGCCACGGTCAATTTATTCTCTCCTCCCAGAGAGTTACTTACCTCTAATCTTGAATCTCCAACAGTATGTTCAGCCACAAATCTCCCCTGTTTATGACCCTTGTTACCATTTATCAATATAAAGCATGTTTATACATTAGAGGAGCCAGACGTTTTCCGATTTTATTCTGTGGCTTTCTGTAGGGAGCACTGGGGTGGGCTTCTCAACATCCATCCTATCCCAGATGATAAGTCTGAGACAGTTGGGACAGTTCTATTTCACATGGTTACATATGTGACCCAATTCTTACCAGTGGCATGAAACCTTTGGAAGAAATGTCCTCTCCAGAGCCACAGAAGTAACTGCTATGGCTGCCCTGCTTCCAGCCTGAAATGAAGTAAACGCGAAGGTGGCTGAGTGGAGAATGAGAGAACATGAGACTTTGTTGCCTCCAGCTGCTGATGCAATGAACCCTGAAGCACACCCTGCAGCAGGCTTCCATTTGTATGGAGATCATAAATTCCCTTATTGTTTAAGCCATTTGAGTTGGGTTTTCTATTACTTGCAGCTGGAAGCATGCTTGCTGATAAACTATTCTTACCATGCACTTTCTTTCTTTCTTTCTTTTTCTTTCTTTCTTTCTCTCTCTCTTTCTCTCTGGCTTTCTCTAGTTTCGGTGAGCAGGGACTACTCTTCGTTGCTGTATGTAGGCTTCTCATTGCAGTGGCTTCTCTTGTTGCAGAGCACGGGCTCTAGGCGCGTGGACTTCAGTAGTTGTGGCATGCGGGCTTAGTAGTTGTGGCGCACGGGCTTAGTTGCTCCACAACATGTGGGATCTTCCCAGACCAGGGCTCGAACCCGTGTCCCCTGCATTGGCAGGCGGACTCCCAACCACTGCACCACCAGGGAAGCCCTGATAAACTATTCTTAAGAGGAATGACACATAGGGAAACAGTCCTTCCAGCTTCTGATTAACTCTGGCCTCCAGAGATAATTATCTGGGCCATCAGATACACAAAAAATATGCAGGTCATAAGATTAAAATTAGAGTGGTTACATTTAAGGAGAGGGTGAACATAGTGACTGGGAGGGGGCCTGAGAGGGGTTTCTGAAATGCTGGTAATTTCTTGATCTGGGTGGTGGTTATATGGGTATGTTTACTTCAGGGTAAATTCATTGAGCTGTAGACTTATGATTTGTGTACTTTTCTGCATGTAGGTTATACTTCAATTACAAAAAAAAGTTTACCAAAAGGTACTATATTGTAACCAGACCTCCAAACAGACTGTTTATATCTTGACTGGAAGGATATGAATGACATATCCTGGTCATTTTATTCGGCAGCTAAACTCAGCTGTAAGGATGTGCTTTCTTTGATAGACTTACAGAAGCTCATTGTAAAGAACCCGTCACTAGTGTGTGGCCAGCCTTCTCTAATCTCAGCCAAAATGTTTTCCCTTAGGGTTCTGATGGGAGGGCCTCACTGCCTTGCAGATGAAGGACTTCGTCATTTTTAGAATTCAGTCACAATGACTATTAAAAACCAAAATGAAGGGACTTCCCTGGTGGTCCAGTGGTAAAGAATCTGCCTTCCAACGCAGGGGACGTGGGTTTGATCCCTGGTGGGGGAAGTAAGATCCCACGTGGCGCGGGGCAACTAAGCCCATGCGCCACAGCTAGAGAGAAGCCCGCTCTCCGCAACTAAGACCTGGCACAGCCAAAAATAATTAATTAAATTTAATAAATAAGAAACAAACCAAAATGAAAACTAACAGGCTGGCGTCTGTCCACATAGGGCTTGGTCAAGCAACATTCTCAGAGAGGCGTTCTAGTTATGGGAGGGCCCACTCCAGGGAAACCACTGGAGTTTGGCAAATGCACCACGGAACCTCAGGCAGCCTAGGTTAAGACCTCTTGGAGGTCTTCATGGAGGAAGAGATGGAATATGTTCAGTTAGTTGTTTGTGGAAGGAGAATATATAGGCTTTAGGGACCAAATTATCTGGAAAAAGACTTGGCACCACTAGAGGAAAACCAGGTAAGAAAAGTTACTGTTAAAAAAAAAAAGAAAAGCAAAGGAAAAAAAAGTTACCGTAAATCGTAGGTTGGAGAGTGGAATTGGACACAGGATAGCAAGTCGTTGGGAATGTCAATCCTCATGAGGGAGAGGCTTTGGAGAGTAATCACGTCACGATACTAAATGGGGAATCTGATTGGTGGTCAGACCCATGGAATTCAAATTCCTTAGTGCTGCAGAACCCTGTCCTGATTGAGGGGTCACATTGATCCACAGAACTGGAAGCTTATCAGAATGTGGAGACATAATTTATTTCTGCTCCCCCTAACTCTTCAAGGTGCTTGCACATTCAGTATATCCTCGCTAAACCTTATGAGGTAGGTAATTTAGATATGATCATAAGAGAGACAGTGACTGAGAAAGAAGCCTTTAGAGTTAGACAGACCTGCATTTGAATCCTGTCTCTGTCTTACCCGTGGAGCGGTGTCGTGAAATTTACTCAGCCTGTGTCAGTGTTTCTCACCTCTGGCGGACATTTGGCAACATATGGAGACATTTTTTTTTTTTTTTTTATTTATTTTTATTTTTTTTGCGGTACGTGGGCCTCTCACTGTTGTGGCCTCTCCCGTTGCGGAGCACAGGCTCCAGACGCGCAGGCTCAGCGGCCATGGCTCACGGGCCCAGCCGCTCCGCGGCATGTGGGATCTTCCCGGACCGGGGCACGATCCTGTGTCCCCTGCATCGGCAGGTGGACTCTCAACCACTGCGCCACCAGGGAAGCCCTGGAGACATTTTTGATCGTCACAACTGGAGGAGTGCTATTAGCATCCAGTGGGTAGAGGCCAGGGATGCTGCTAAACATCGCACAATGCACAGGATAGCTCCCTACCACGACGAACTGTGCAGGCCAAAATGTCAACAGCGGTGCTGTTGGGAAACCCCTGACTCTAATCTGATTCTTAGTCTCTTCATCCATACATTGGGGGATTTTTCACAGTACCTCACTGGGTTGTTATATAGAGTAGATGAGATAACAGTTGATGTTGGGTTGTCAGTTCTTCCACTCTCCCTGCCATTCTAGGAGCTGCGATCTTAGGAATATACATCTATACAGAGTTAAATTTCCATGGGCTGAACTGCCAGCCAGCCATAGTCCCCAGTTTCATGATATTCGTCCCTGGCAGGCTTTTTGCATGGTATGACTCTGACCTTTGGCCACAGTTCATTGGATCAGAGCAGAGGCTGGATCCAAACTAAAGCAGAAAGAATTCTTTTCCCAACAAACTTTGTAATTTGTACTGAGAGATGCCAGGCTTAGTCCGGCTGCTGTTTTGAATGCAGAAGATATAAACCTGGGACTTGTGAGTGAGATGCAAAAACAACCAGTTCATAGCAGAAGAGAAGTATGCAACAGTTCCAGAGGGAAAAGCAGCAATAAAAGACAGAGTCCCCAGAGTCTGTTCCCCACTGCACCCTGCCTTTAGGTTCTAGAGGCCATTTCTGCAACCATGTAATACTTCTTGCCTAAGCTGGCTTCAGTTTCGTGTTTCTTGTGCTCGTGGGATGTACTAATAACTGATGACAGATGTGAAAACACTTAGCACGGTACCTGGGAACAGTAAGTCCTGAACAAGTGTCAGTTGTTATTATCATTCCCATTTTAGAGATAAGAAAGTCAAGGCAGAGAGACAAATAATTTTTCTTCTGTCACACAGCTCTTTGGTGGTAACCCGATCTAGAATCCAGGTGTCCTGACCCCTAGATCTGGGTTCTGTCTCTTCTCTTTTTTTTTTTTTTTAATTCATTTATTTTTTGGCTGCCTTGGGTCTTTGTTGCTGCGCACGGGCTTTCTCTAGTTGCGGTGAGCGGGGGCTACTCTTCATTGCGGTGCACAGGCTTCTCATTGCTGTGGCTTCTCTTGTTGTGGAGCGTGGACTTTAGGTACGTGGGCTTCAGTAGTGTGGCACGTGGGCTTAGTAGTTGTGGCTCACGGGCTCTAGAGTGCAGGCTCAGTAGTTGTGGCACACGGGCCTAGTTGCTCCGCGGCATGTGGGATCTTCCCGGACCATGGCTTGAACCCGTGTCCCCTGCATTGGCAGGTGGATCCTTATCCACTGCGCCACCAGGGAAGTCCCCTGTCTCCTCTTTGAATTGTGAAATGAAACTTTCAGAATAGTGAGTAAGTAAGTACCTATGTACAGTTGAAAATAATTCAAAGTGAACCCTGGTGTATTCATCACCCAGGACAAGAACTAGAAAATTGGCTGCCCTTCAGAAGACCTTCCTGTGTCCCTCCCGCTCTCCCTGCCAGAGGTAACCAATATCCTGTTTTTTGGTTGAAATAACTTTTAATAGTTTTTCTGCCCACATTTGCATCCCTAACGCACATGATTTCATTTTACTTGTTTTGGAACTTTATATAAGTGAAATTGTACTCTACATATTCTCTTTGTGACTTGTTTCTTTCAGCACTGTGAGGCTCATCCATACTGTGATGTGTAGCTGCAGTTCATTTATTTTCTTTGATGAATAGTCCACAATATATTTATGCAAGCTACTGTGAATGGACATTGGGTTATTTCCTATTTTTGGCCAACAGTATGACTGGGAGCATCCTTGTTTGTATATGCTAGTGCATGGGTGCAGGGGTGTCTCTTGGATGTGTAAGTAGGAGAAGACCTGCCATGTCTGAGACTTCCTTTGCTCCACATCCTTGTCAGTGTGGGTTTCTTTCCATGCAGATGCCCATACCTCGGGCTACTAGATAAAGAAAGTACTGTATAGTGCTGTGGGACACACATTTAAAACACAGAATCCTTCCTCAAAAAGTTACACATAGAATTACCATGTGACCTAGCAATTCCACACCTAGGTATGTACCCAAGAGAATTGAAAACATATGTTCACACAGAACTTGTGCATGAATGTTTATAGCAGCGTTATTCATAATAGCCAAAATGTGGAAACAACCCAAATGTCCATCGACTGATGAATGGATAAACAAAATGTGGTCTGTACCTACAATGGAATATTATTCAGCATAAAAAGGAATGAAACACTGATATATGCTACAACGTTATGCTAAGTGAAAGAAGCCAGACACAGAAAGTCACATATCACTCTGCTTATATGAAATGTCCAGAATAGGCAAATTCATAGAAACAGAAAGTAGATTAGTGCCTAACAGGAGCTGGGAGGAGGGAAAACGGAGAGTGAGCCTAATGGGTACAGGGTTCTTTTTTGAGATGATGAAGATGGTCTCACAAATTTGTGAATATACCAAGAATCACTGGGGGCTTCCCTGGTGGCGCAGTGGTTGAGAGTCCGCCTGCCGATGCCGGGGACACGGGTTCATGCCCCGGTCCAGGAAGATCCCACATGCCACGGAGCAGCTGGGCCCGTGAGCCATGGCCGCTGAGCCTGCGCGTCCGGAGCCTGTGCTCCGCAACGGGAGAGGCCACAACAGTGAGAGGCCTGCGTACCACAAAAAAAAAGAAAAGATCACTGAATTGTGTGCCTTAGCAGGGCAAGTTTTACGGTATGTGAATTATATCTTAATAGAAATGTAAATATAAACGTGATCAACAAACAGAATGACATGAAGGAGGGCATCTTGGTGGGGGGTGGGGTGGCTGGTGGCGCTGGGCAGGGGGACGGACCTTTAGATTTGGTTCCTGGGAAGGTCGTTCCAAGGAGGAGGTGCTGTTTAGCTGGGACCTGAAGGATGAGCCCCAAGGTGATGAAGGTGCCATAGGCTGAGATGGGGAAGCTTGGAGGAGAATCAGAGTTGGGGGAGGAAATCAGGAGACCTCGCTGGGATATACTAAAGATAGAATCTATACAGACGCAGAAGAATAACAAGGCTGAGCAAGACTCCGCGGGGCTCATGGAGAGGCTGAGCAGGAGAGGTGATGGCTGCGGGCTGACACCCAGTGCCTGCCTCTCAGAAGCCAGGACGTGTGTGGACTGCACCCTCCCTGGAGGTTACACCAAGTGCTGGCACAGCGCTCTGGCTCCTGGCCCGCCTGCCTGCTTGTGGGGCTCCTTCCAGCGTTTTTTGGGCCTTCTGCCACGTCCCAGGTCCTCCCCTTACAAAGGCAAGAAGGGCAGGGGAAGGGAGTGTCCCTTCTGAACACCAGATGTGACACATAGCCTTAAATAGGCAGGAGCTCCAGTCTGATAGCTGGGGTGGCCATAGGGAGAAAAGTGGGCTTGCCACCCCTAAAGGGTCCAAAATCTACTTAGAAAGGCACTGAGGCCCATGATGAATACTGTGGAGCCCAGGGCACCCAGAGGAAAAAGCAGGCCCAACATCGTGGCTGGAGCCAAGTCAAAGGGTTAGGAGAGAACTGAATCTCAACTAGCACATTCTTTCTCACCTAGTGGGTCCTGCGGTAGCAGTCATCACTTTCAGTCAGCACCTTCGGGTGCTTCTAGCCCACACAACATGGCACGCTTCTGTATTTTCTTCCATAAAGGTTTCTCCCCTCTGGCTCTCTGCCCAGCCAGTTGCCCACAGACTGGAAAACAAAGGCTCGAAGCCTTCCCCAGAGACCTGGGCTTAGGGATGGGCCTTGGGCAGGCTGGGCGGATGCTCTGTTGATTTTTTTTCCAAGTGCAGAGAATGTGACAGCCAATTCCTGTTGGAAATAGCTTTTGTTTTCCTTGGAGCACAAAGCACTTTTCCTTTCTCGTGATTGTCTCAGCTCAGGTCATGTTTAGGGTGATGATTCGCTAACCTAATTGCATGCCTTCCAGATCCATGGTTCTTAACCTTTCAGGGCATAGACCCTACTGCAACTCTGGTAAGAACTATGGACCCTCTTCCCAAAATGTACATACATACACATGCACATAAATACCCCGAATTTAATATTTAATATCAGTCCTAGCAGGTTCAGAACCCCTGGGTTGCGGAGGGGTGGGTCCTCCCTACCCCACCACCCCTCACCCCCTGCCCCAGCTTTCTTTTCCATCTGGATCTTAAAATTCCCTCTCTTAGCCGTCCTCAGGGGCCAGCATTTCTTGCCTGGCTCCTGCCTGAATTAATCTCATGTATACAGCCCACAGAGGAGCAGGGGCTCTGGCTGGATTGGGGCTGTCTCCAGTTTCAAGTCTCCACTGGTGCTCCAGTGTTTCAGGCAGCAGAGTATTCCAGTGGGATTTGTAAAATCTCTGTCTCAGCCGTGCCTGGTTATGATGGAGGAGCCGGGCAGCCGGAGTCTCGGCAGATTCTAGAAGAGGTGGCACAGCTTTGGATGAGACTAGGGAGACAGGCGTTGTCTGGTTTTGTTAAATTCCAGAAGCAAGTCACTTTGCCAAAAATGCCAAAAATAAAAGACTGTCTAGACACTTACACACTAGAAGCTCTAATATGAGAGACCATCCCAAAGATCATTGATTTATACTGTAAATGGAAAGACAAATTTTTTTTTTTTTTTTTTTTGGCCTCACTGCGTGGCTTGTGGGATTTCAATTCCCTGACCAGGGATTGAACCCCGGCCCTCAGCAGTGAGAGTTTGGAGTCGTAACCACTGGACCGATAGGGAATTCCCTGGGTTAACTTATTTAACAAGCACGAATTACATCCCTGTCCTGTGCCCGGCACTGTTCTAGGCACTGGGGTGCACGGTGAGTCAGACAGACAAGGTACCAGAGAATTTTAGTTAGCGGCAAGTGCAAGGATGAAAATAAAATAGGGTGAAGTGATGGATGTGATGGCGGTGGGGACATGATCAGAGAAGATATCTCTGAGAAGGTGCCTTGGAGCTGAAACCTGCATATTGAAAACAAAGCATCCATTGGGAGGAAGAGGAGAGCTCCAGGTGGAGGGAGCAGCTGCAAAGGCCCAGAGGCTGGAACCAGTTGGGCTGCTTGAGGACAAGGAAAACACGTGTGGCTGGTGCAGCTTCCGGGAGAGGGGAGGTCGGGGCTGGGACGGAAGAGGTAGGCAGCGGATGGACAGCGTCGGGCTTTGCAGAAAAGACAACGGAGAGTGTGGAGCAGGCGTCTGATGTGATTGGATTTGCATTTTGAGAGCCCGCCTCCGTGGAAAGAAGTGTCTTCTGGGAGAGCAAGAGCGGAAGTACGAGGCTGACGAATGATCCAGGTGAGTGGGAGATGGTGGCGCGGACCTCTTGGTGGCGGTACAGATGGCAAGACAACCGTTTTCCAGTGAACACACTTGGTTCATATCACATAATATATGACAATGCACGGCGGTTAAGAACCCGTGGGAACCTTACTTTACTGCGCGGAAGGACCAGAGTTAGGGTGTTCTTACCAGTGCAAGGTTTCCTGTTCGTGCCCTTTCAGGAAAAACAAGAACGAAGATATAAATCCTCCTTTACAGAAAGTTGCTTGGCTGTTTTTGTCTTTGTAGAATGTTAACCTCCTTGGCAGGCAGGAGGTGGGGAGGAGAGCTGGTATGTATTAGGTGCCTACTGCATACCTTGATCTCATCTAATCCCACAGTAACCCTACAAGACTCCTGGGGTTTTTTGTTTTGTTTTGTTTTTGAGATGAGGAAACTGATGTTCAGAGAGGTGAGGTATATTGCCCAAGGTCACAGCTAACAAGTGACAGAGCTGGGATCCAAATCCAGGTCTGTGTGATTCCAAGTCTTTCCACAGCATCCCAGATGAACACACTGAGAAGGCCCTAGTGACCTCGAGACTCCAGGGTTTTAGCTACTCCTTGGATGTAAAGCTGGTCTCTGTTGGGGGTCCCCTGACTTTTCTAGAATATGCCGTGTGCTGAATACAGTGATGTCCAAGACTAGCATTTAAAGACGTTCCCTAAAAATAATAAAATAAAGACATTTCCTAATGTTTAAAAGATTTAATGATGCCAGAGTATCTAAGGGGGAAAGAAGGATTTGGGTCTTGAGGTAAACAGGCTCATTAACTAGCAACAAATCAATAAGGGTGAAATCAATTAGGGCTAACTGGAAGGTAGGATTTATGCCATCTGGCTTGACTCTCTTGAAATGAGAGATTGATGGTGGCTACCAGTGTATCATGGAGGTGCAATTCAGGGACAAAAGCCCTAATGTTGAACTCTGTGCTGTAATCCTCCCCCTGCTGCTCTGCGGCCAGTGTTTGGTAGGAGGGCTCTGGAGGGCTCCAGTGTTTCCAGCAAGACCCCTGGTCTGGGGTCCTTGCACCCTCAGGACTCTTTGTGTCACGAGGACTCCTCAAGACAAGCTCAGGTCTTGAGCTTTCCAGAACAACCCAGAAGGGAATGGCCCTTGCAGGGTCCACCTGGTCTGACTGCCCAGGAGTGTCTCAGAGAAAGGCTGGGGCAACATTCCCAGCAACTGGACACAGGAAAAACCAGCCCATCACACCCAGGGTTATACGCAGCGTTACAAAGAAAAACATGACACTATGTTCCTGTCTTTGGTGCTTCAAGCTCTCTGGTTGGGTGTGCACACCTGTGACTCGACTGCAAGCTCCATGCAGGGAGGACTGTGTCCTCTTTCTTTTTTTCTCTTCTTCATCTTCTTATTGTTTTGCTGTTCTTGAATGACAGTATCTGAGGTTGACAGATACTGTCTTCATCCTCCAGGATTTGACATTTCAGCTGGAATTATAAACCCATAAAGAGAAAACTGAGGCATTATGGGCAGTAAGTTTTGAAATTAGATCTGGCTTCCAGCAGAGATCGTGAAGCCTTGGTTTCCTCATCTGCAGAATGGGTGATGAGGCACGTAATAGAAAGTGGCTGTAAGGCTTGAATGAGATGATGCATGTAAGTGCTGGGCAGAGAGCCCAGCCACATAGCGACCCTCAGAGCAAGTGCATAACATTTCTGCCACGACCCCCTTACACCTTCCATGGTGCATGTTTCAATAGGAACTTTCAGTCCTTTTGACTGTGATTCATATCGCAACCCTATAATGTGTGTGTGTATATATCTTTTTTTTTTTTTTTTTTGCGGTACGTGGGCCTCTCACTGTTGTGGCCTCTCCTGTTGCGGAGCACAGGCTCCGGACGCGCAGGCTCAGCGGCCATGGCTCATGGGCCCAGCCGCTCCGCGGCATGTGGGATCTTCCTGGACCAGGGCACGAACCCGCGTCCCCTGCATCGGCAGGCAGACTCTCAACCACTGCGCCACCAGGGAAGCCCGTGTGTATATCTTTAAATATAACTACAATGTAAATTTTATGAACTAGTACCCCTTACTATGTGTGATGAATTCTGATAGTTTCTACTCTATTCAGTGTTGTTGAAAAAAAATGCTGAAGGGGCACAGGGGAACTTTTGGGGTGATGGACATGTTCTATATTTTGATTAGAGTGGTGGTGGCGGCATGGGGGTTCTTGTCAAAAATCATTGAACTCTACATTAAGATGGGAGTTTACATTTTAGTGCATGTAAATTATATCTCAATAGATTTGCAACCCTCTAAATTACTTTTTTATTGAGACACAATTCACATTCCATAAAATTCAACCTTTTAAAGTGTACAATTCAGTGATTATTAATATATTCACAGAGCAACCATCATCACTAGCCAGAACATTTCATCACTCCAAAAAGTAACCCTGTATCCATTGACAGGCACTTCCCATCCCCCCAACCCTAGCCCCTGGCAACAATTAGTCTACTTTATGTCTCTATGGATTTGCTGGTTCCAGTCCTGTGAGGCCAGGATCAGAGTCTTTGAAGCTGGGCGAGTTACTGGACCTCTGGGGGAAGGGGCACACTCACACACACACACACACACACACACACACACACACCGCCCCAGAACTGAGATTTCTCTCTTAGGTCCAGGTATTGGGCGACTTCCAAGAGCATCAGTGACTCCTGTAGGTGACTCATACCTTTCATCTCCACTTTTTTCCACACTTACTCCAGGCCCACCCAGTCCTCTGGAAATGCCCCTTACTCACTTATTCCCCTCCTGTGGGAGATATGGACAAGGGTGCGCCCAAGGAGGTGTGTGGAACAGACTCTCCAAGGTCAATGTGGGAAACCCATCACAGAATTGCAAAAAAAGATGCAAGTAAGGTTCAGGAATGTGTCCATCACAGTAGGGGCTGCAAGTGGATTTGGAACTGGGGGTGGACAAGAGGAGGAAGCAAGGGGACTTCCCTGGTGACCCAGTGGTAAAGAATCTGCCTTCCAATGCAGGGGACATGGGTTCTATCCCTGGTCAGGGAACTAAGATCCCACACGCTGCAGGGCAACCAAGCCCGCACGCCACAACTACTGAGCATGCGCACCTCAACTAGAGAAGCTGCATGCCGCAAACTGCAGAGCCCACGTGCCCTGGAGCCTGCGTACCACAACGAGAGAGAGAAAACCTGCAGGCCACAACTAGAGAGAAGCCCGCGCACCACAACAAAGAGCCCGTGCTGCAACAAAAGACCCCGTGTGCTGCAACTAATACCCGATGCAGCCAAACAAAGGAAAAAAAAGAGGAGGAAGCAAGGGGACTGTTACTGGCTGCCTGGAGAAGAAGAAAGGGACCTGGAGGTGACTCGTGCCCCATGTCCCTGCCTCTTCCCTGCCCCGAGGCTCCACCTGGAAATGCTCTTACTCCCTTCACCCCTTGCTGCCTGGGAACGGTGCAGACAAGGAGACACCTGAGGAAGGGAGAGGGTGAGAAGTAAGGGAACTGAAGCTGCAACGTCCGTGAGGATGGGACTGACCTGGACCGACTGATGCCAGCTCTGCCGTCATCTGGAAACGGGTCTGACACATGGGCTTTCAAAGGAGACGTGGAGGTGTTATCAAGGGCCACCTGGAGACATAAGAGAAAAAAGTCCTGGAGCTTTAAAAGCCCACTTTTTCCAGCTGTCATCAACAGGAAGGGAGGTAGGACTCTGGTGATGCCTAAGGAATGAAAGCACACTGACAGAATAACATTTTAGAGACGTGTGAAGCACGCTGCAGAGCGTAAGTGCCCGTGGTCCTGTTCATATAAAAAAGATATTATGTGTGATTGTTCATAACGGACCCAAGTCTGAAAGGATTCTCACAAACCTGCCATTAATAACCTTCGGAGAAAGGAATTTTACTGTCTACTATTAATTTTTTTTACAATCATATGCTCTTTGTGTAATTTAATGAGATATATTTTAAATTTATTTTAAATCTATTTTTAAATAGGTGATACATTCACATGGAAAATCTCCGTCCCATTCTTGTCCTCATCTGCAAAGACACCCACTCCGCATGCCTTAGGTAAGTAATGTTCCTAATTTTTTGTTTTTGTATCCTTCCAGAATTTCTTTATGCATATGTAAGTAAATTTGAATAGAGATTCTTAGTTCAACTTTTTTGGAGCTCTAATTTGGAAATTAGAATTCAAACCCAATGACCAGACATAAGGGCTCTGAAGTTTTCCCATAATCAGACATATCTACGGGGGGCCAGTGGGCACGAGGTACACCTTTCCAAAGAGGAGAAAGCTTTTAAACCTGATATATGTAAAACAATAATTGATAAATGCTCATTATAAAGGGACCAAGAGGGAGTCCCCTGGTGGTCCAGTGGTTAGGGCTTGGAGCTTTCACTGCTGGGGCCTGGGTTCAATCCCTGGTCAGGGAACTAAGATCCCACAAGCGATGCAGCATGGCCAAAAAAATAAATAAAGGGGTCAAGAAATGCAATAAAAAGGAAAATCACCCCAAATTGCTCTACCCCAAAATAACAATAATTAACATCAATAAAACATCACATCTGGACCAGTGATGTCCAGTAGAACTTTCTGCAATAATGGAAATGTTTTCTGTGTTATTACAGTAACCACATGTGCTATGGAGTGCTTGAAATGTGGCTAGTGCAACTGAGGACCAGAATTGTTTATTTTAATTAATTTTAACTTAAATATACACAGCCTTGTATGTCTAGTGCCCACTGTAATGGGCAGCGCGGTTCTGGACCCATTTTAGTGCATATGTCTGAGTGGATAGATGTAAAGAGAGGCTGGGGAGGCAGGTTATTTTGGCATCACCTGCCAGAAGCCTCATAAGCGTGATTACTAATTAACCTGGGAGTTCTGCTTGTGGGAATTAAAGTAACGGTTCTCAAAATCTCGCTCTGACAGTGTTTATTAACATGAAAAACTGGAACGTTGTAGAAAAATATTTACTGACGTGAGACTATGTTCACCACTGTCTATTAAGTGAAAGGCAGGTTACAAAGCAGGAGGATTTCATTAAAATATAAATTGTCTAGAAAGACACACTTCAAACTGCTCAGCACATGGTAGGCACTCAATGAATATGTGTTAATGAATGAGCGAAGGTTAATAAGAGTCAGCACTGAGTGGTGAAATGGTGAGTGATTTTATATTTTCTTCGGTTCTGTTATTTATATTTTCTAACTATCTATGGTAAATTCATATACCTTTGTAATAAGAAAAAATATATATTGAAAAAAGAAGTATAGTTGCCAGGTTGTAATATTTCAGAGCTGGAAAGAACTTTGGAGACAAAGGCGCACATGGCTAATTAATGGCAGGAGCCCAGATTTCCTAGCTACACACAAACATCTCCCAGCGCCAGGAGAAAAGATTGCTGGATGGTCTCCTGTTCTGGACTAGCCCTGGCAGGACAAAGTCTCTCAGTGTGGCAGTTCAGCAGTGGATTTAAGGAGGACAAAACAAAGGGTATCAACGCTCTTCAGCAAGATATAAAACATCATGAAGAATCTCACTAACAAACTCTGGGCGTCGTGATTTTGCTCCAAGTGTACCATTTTGACCCCAGAAGAGACACCCTGCAGGACTCCAGTCCAGCCAGCATGTTGGAGAGAAGTCTCCGTCCCTTGCAGGAGGAAGTCTCCTGGTTGTCTCTACGTTTTGGCTCTTCTTCAAAGGCTGTTCTTTTTCAAAATTCTTGACTGAATCACTCAGTCCCTACCTCAGATGTCCTTTCTTTTTATCCAGCCTTTGCTATTGGCATTCACCCTCAACTTTGGAACTTTACTATATGAAATGCACTTCACTATATGAAACGGTTGATTATTGCCACCTCGCAGCTCTTAGTTCCACGACTCAGTTCATTTTACCACACTTTTTCTGAGTACTGACTAGATCGTCAGCATTGATGGATACAGAAACATACAAATAGGTGTTTATCCAAGAGAAATGAGAACATGCACCCCAAAATGACTTGGACAAAAATGTTCACAGCAGCTTTATTCACAGCAGCTCAAACTGGTAACAGTCCAAATGCCCATCAACAGGAAAACAGATGAACAAGATGCAGCAAATGCATTCAATGCAGTGCCACTCGGCAATAGAAAGGGATACAATACCGACACACACAACAACGTGGGCGAACCTCAGAGACACTATACACAGTGAAAGAAGCCAGAAAAGAAGAAATAAAGAGTGCAAACTATATGAATCCATTTACATGACGTTTCAGAGCAAGCAAAATTAACCTAAGGTGAAAAAATCAGGACAGTGGTTATCTCTGGATGGGGGGGTGGATGGTCCTAGAAAATAGGACAGAAAATAGTTGGGGTGGGACACCCCTGGTAGCACAGTGGTTAAGAATCCACCTGCCAATGCAGGGGGCACGGGTTCGAGCCCTGGTCTGGGAAGATCCCACATGCCTCAGAGGAACTAAACGTGTGCGCCACAACTGCTGAAGCCCGCGTGCCTAGAGCCCGTGCTCCACGACAAGGGAAGCCACTACAGTGAGAAGCCTGCACACTGCAAGGAAGAGTAGCCCCTGCTCGCTGCACCTAGAGAAAGCCTGCGTGCAGCAACGAAGACCCAACGCAGCCAAAAATAAATAAATAAACTTAAAAAAAAAATAGTGGGAATGGACATGCTTCCTATCATGAAAGGGGTGTGTGTTATGCAGCTGTGCCCACTTGTTAAAACTGTGTAGCCTAAGATTTGCATATTGTAATATGTGTGACTTCTCCCCAGAAAAAATGGTGGGGGGTGGAGGCTGTAAGAGAAAAGCAGTGAAGAGAGTAGGAGTGGGAAGTGGGTAGAGGAATAGATGAAGCAAGAGTGGCAGAATGTTGGTAATTGTAGCATAAGCCAATATCCCTGATGAACATAGATGCAAAAATCCTCAACAAAATATTAGCAAGCCGAGTTCAACAATACATTAAAAGGATTGTACACCACAATCACGTGGCATTTATTCCAGGGATGCAAAATGAAGGATAAAAGCCATATGATCATCTCGACAGATGCAGAAGAAACATTTGACAAAATTCAACATCCATTTATGAAGAAAACTCTCAACAAAGTGGTTATAGAGGGAAAATACCTCAACATGATAAAGCCATGTATGACAAGCCCACCACTAACATCATACTCAGTGGTGAAAAGCTGAAAGTTTTTCCTCTAAGATCAGGAGCAAGACAAGGATGCCCACTCTTGCAACTGTTATTCAACATAGTATTGGAAGTCCTAGCAAGAACAATTAGGAAACTCTCTGTATTATCTTCATAATTTTTCTGTATATCTAAAACCATTCTACAAAATAAGGTGTATTAACATGTTAATAATCTAGGCCCTCCTCTCAAAGTAGGTAGTGGCTGGAGGCATGAATTCCTAGTTGATCTCCTGGGTTCAAACCTTGACTCCACCATGACCTTGAAAGGACCCTCTTGGTGGCCAGTTTCTTCTTCTGTAAAGTGGGGGGTGATACTCGGACCTACCTCATGGGGGCACTGTGAGGAGCAAATGAGATAACGATACAAAGTGCTCAGTACCACCCCTGCCCCAAGTTAGAAATCAATGCAGATAAAATAAAGTGATTGAGAGTGTGCATTTCTGGGCCAGGCAGTCTGGATTCAAATCCTGTTTCCTCCAGGGCTTGTTCATAAAATCATGGGCTGGTCCCTCGGACTGAGCTTCAGTTTCCTTAGCTATAAAATGGGACGAATAGCACCCCCTGCAAGGGGGATTGGAGGATTGAATGGGCTCATGCATTCAAAGCCCCCCAGCACAGTGTATGCACAGGGTAAGCCCTCGATCAGTGGGAGCCATAGGAGGAAAGTAGATGTGCGGTTAGAATCCAGAGCAAATAAAACTGCCTGGGCGTCCAAGAAGGCTTCCCCCAGGAGGCTGTAGAAAGGGGCCCCACTCTGGCTTGTGCACTGAGGCAGCTGATTGGCTGGCTTCACAGTTCTCCAAGGTCCTGTGTGACCTCCTCCTCCACCCTGTGAGGTCCTCCCAGGTCCCCAGCATTGGAACAAAGCCTCCGTCTGCTGTTCCACTACTGTTCTCTGTCTGAACTCTGATTAGGTCCTTATCTCAGCCGGCTTTGCCCTGCTTGGCTGCCTGTCACATTCAATTCCATTCCAGGGCTTTCATTCTGCCCTGGCTCGAGTGTCTCTGAGTGTGAGGCTCTCGGACACAGGGCCTGGTCTCCATCGTCCTTGGTTCCCATAAGCCTGAGCACCATGTCTGGAATGCAGCAGCTTCTCAGTTCATGGCAGTGGAACAGAATAAAATTATTCTGAAGCCAGCTACCAGGCCTTGATATAGTTGGATTTCAAGGCACTGAGATACACTGGCACACTTCCCCCATCAAAAAATACCTGCTCTCTCTGGACTCCCTCTGGCCCCAGATTCTACGATTAGAACTTCATTGCTTTGGCTTAAGGCAAATTAGGCCCTTGTACCTGATAAAAATGCAACACTCTGTATTAGAGTCCTAGCAGAGATCAGACAGTACACTCGAAAGGGTTTAACTGAAAAATAAAATAAGGCAATTAATGGCAGGACAACTTACAGTGAAGTGGGCAGGATGGAAAGAACCAGCAGGGATGGCGAGGCGCCCTGGGACTTGCGACAGCAGGCAGCTGTTAGCATCTAGGGTGGCAGAACCAAAGGGAGCCCAGTGAGAGCTGAGCTGTGGAAGAGCCACCTTGAGGGGGACAAGGCTGTAGAGACGCAGCCACTGCCCAGTGGTGTGAGGCTGCACCAAGGATGAAATATCTCCATGTTCTTCTCTACTTGCCCTCAGATCTCCTGGCAGTGGCCCCATTGGCCAACCCAACCAGAAGCCACAGGGTGAGGGGGCCTGGGTAATGCGGTCCCCAGCGGTCACCCTCCCCAGAACTAAGAAAGATAGAAAATGGATCTGGGGTGGGCATGAGGGAGCAAACCGAGAATAAACCTTCAATGGTGACATAGTCTAGTTTTATCAGTCATGTACAATTCAATATAAATAAGGGCATCAGATCCTTCAGGAAGCTGAGGGAAAGGAGACTAGGGACCGGGATGCTGAAGTGTTAGAAAGGAAAGAGCGTCACTGACTGGGGAAATGATCCCCCCACCCAAAAAAAGACAAACGTTGCCTGTTTCCAGTGGTGGCTCTGGAATGTCCATATGAGAAGGCTCTAAGGATGGTCATTTGAATGGATGGGAAACAGCCATAGCTATAGCATAGCAAGCTCTGGGGCTTTACTTAGATTTGAGTAGCTGGGGGTGGTGCTTGTGAGGATTATGGGGGGCATTAAGTCTCTTCCCCATCTCAACCATCCCTTCAGCTCCTGTACAAACCTTTGTCCTCCCAGGACTTCTTGAAACCTCTTGGAGATGCTAAAGTGCGCTGTGATCCTGAGTTCTGGGAGATGTGACTTGTAATCTGGGAGATGTCCTTGACCACGGGAGCACCCCACCACACCTCCCATGGGACCAGTGGAGCACACTTTGTGGGAACTGCAGGGATTTGGTAGATTATCTTAAAGTCTGGGTTTGGGAAGGAGGAGGAAAAATGGGATCAGTGTCTAAGGCTGTGTGAAGGGCATTAGGAGAAGCACAGGGGCAGAGGAAGGGAGTCATCGGGAGGAATGAGGCGCTCTTGGAGCTGGAAAGGGCCAGGGATCATCGAGGACCTTGCTAGTCAAAGTGAGGTCCAGGGACCTTGTGCCTTTTTCGTTCAGAAGGTCATTCAACAAACACTGAGTGACTAGTCCAAGCCTAGCACTGGGGATACAGAAATTAAGAGCAGGCAGAGAAACACATAGGAAACTTCACCTCAGTGTGGGAAATGCTAAAATAAGGATGCTGAGTTTGGGGACCTCCCTGGAGGTCCAGTGGTTAAGACGCCACTCTTCTACTGCAGGGGGCATGGGTTCAACCCCTGGTCTGGGAACTAAAGATCCTGCATGCTGTGTGGCACGGCCAAAAAAAAAAAAAAAAGGTTGCTGAGAA
>NW_020175038.1:927451-973322 GCF_003031525.2 Neophocaena asiaeorientalis asiaeorientalis | reverse complement strand
ATTGGGGTATACTTCCTGGACTTGTGCCCGTACAACTTGCCCAAATTTCCTTTCCCGATCCCACGCTGCTCCTGCCGTCAGCACCACTCAGTCTGCCTAAAATCATCCTCCTCTGATCATTTCACTGTTTGTGTGCCCAGATTTCATTTCATCAACTAAATTGGGCTCCTCTTGTTCCCTCTCACTGTAACACCTAGTAGGCCCTGAATCCTCCGTATGAGAGAGTGAGTGAATAATGAATTGGCAGATGGATGATCTGGTACAGTTGATAAGTGTACTAGGGAATGGTGAGAGCCCTCCTTCTTCCTATCATCTATCAACCTGCTTTGCAGACAGACCCCTTATCCATCTCTTCCTGTCTATATATGATTTTTGAAATATGATTATTTCCTCATTTATGGGTTCTTTAGAAGCAGCATGTAGAACAAGCCAGGAGGCCTCACATAAGGAAGTGGTTAAAAGCACAGACGCAAGCCAGACGTCAAGGTTCAAATCTTGGCTTCGTTATTTACTAGGTCAGTGCCTTGGGACATGTTACTTTACCTCTCTGTGCCTCAGTGTCCACAACTGCCAAATGGGGATAATAAGAGTACCATGCTCATAGGGTCACTGGGAGGTTATACAAGTTGTTATCTGTAAAGCGACTAGAACAGTGCCTGGCCCTTGGTAAGTACTATGAAAAGGTATACTGTTCTTGACAGCTTGTGTGCTGGACCTGTGATTCACTTGCCTGGTCTCAGGTAGTCAGGAAGGCTGAGAACATCCTCTAGAATGGTGAACAGAGGAAGGGTGATCTTTCCCCACACACATCAAAGAATTCAAGCTGGAGGTAAACGGTCTTTGTCCCCAGCACGTGGCCACTGGGCTGTGGGCTTGCCTGGGGCCATCACAGTCTAGTAACCACTTTCATAAGAACTAGAAAGACCTTCTTCTCCTGTCCCCATCGTGGGTTCTGTGATTGAGTCTTGTCAGGAAGCTCCCTGACCTCCTCCACTTTGAAGCCCTTGGGGCTGATGGCCTTTCCACTTCCTCTCACTGCTAATTGGCAGTCGGTGGGTTGGCTTTGGGAGGCAGATGGTGATACTTGGGCTTGGCTGGCATTGAAACTATTTGGTAGAATTTGGATTTAGTGAGTTTGCAAGGCCGAAGGGCCAATGCATTTAACTTGGGCATCCTCTGGACCTTGATTGCATCTGTTTCTTCTAAGTCAGTGGAGCTCCCAGCTGCCTCCTACCCACCTAGTAGGAAAGGAATCAGGGTGTGCACCCTGACATCTGAGACTGAGCATTTCGTACTCTGGGCCAGCTCAAAGACACTTGGCTAAGTCTCTGGCTCTGAGATGTTCTTGGAAGCTTGGGGGATTTTGTACTATGGCTTTCTGGCGAGGCTGCCTCTGATCTGGAGGGAACAGGAGACGTTTCTGCCTTCCAACCCAGGGCTCAACTCAGCAGAAGGATGCACTCAATCTTGGGGAGCAAGAGGCCAAGTGGTGCCACTCTCCAAGCCTGGGATGTTATGGAGGAGCTGTACAGATGGCTGTCAGGCCAGAGGTCAAGGGTGGAGTGAGCTGAGACCTCCACTTCCAGGGGCTGACTGTGGGGTCACAAGGACCATGCAAAGTTTTGGTAATGCTGGGGTTCCTAATAACTGCCAGGAGATGTCAATTCCGACAGTTGTCACCTCCAGCACCCTAGACACAGTGTTGGCTCGTTCATGTGGGGAATTGGCACCCACCTGACCTCGACGATTTACCGTTCCATATTCTGCAAAGGAGCAATGACACCACAATATATCCTGTTCTTCACAGAAGACCCTCAGGAGTTTCCTTCTTTTAAAAACTTTTTATTTTGAAATAATTTCAAACTTATAGAAAAGCTGCAATAATATAAAGAATTCCCATATATCCTTCAGCCTGTTCACATTTCGCTGCATTTATTCCATCTCTTTCCATGTATATGTGTGTACATATATGTGTGTGTATATATACAGAATTTTTTTCTGAACAACTTGAAAATAAGCTGTAGACACACTTACCCCTTGATACTTCAGTTTGTGTTTCCTAAGAACAAATTATTTTATTACGTAACCACAGTATAAGTATCAAATTCAGAAAAGGTAACATTGATCCAATGCTATTATCTACTCTACAGTTTGTATTCCAGTTTCACCAGTTTCCAATAATGTATTTTATAGCTGCTTTCCCTTTATCAAGGAACTCATCCAGGATAAGCATTACATTTTATAGATAGGCGCCTTTAAGGTCTTTACTCTAGAATTGTTCCTCAATCTTTCTTTGTCTTTCATGTCCTCGGGAGTTTTCTAAACGAATTTAAATCTAAAAGCATTCTCGTGGCTGTCACTTCTCTAAATGCTAACTCAAAAAGAAAAGACCTTTTCAGTTCCTTACCTTTGAAGCCTCAAGACAGGTGGGTTTGACAACAATCTATTTTGGTCACGCCTGGGCATTTTTGGCTTATCCATCTACACTGGTCTCAAATGATCCTGGGGTTTGCTCTTGGGTACACAGTAGATGCTAATAAGTATTTGCTGATTTGCCAGGAGAGAAAGTGGATTTGACTTCTGGATTAAATAACCTAAACGACATTCCAGGAAGGGTTTTGCTAGAGAGACAAAGTGTTGGCACTTCCAGAGGTGAATACCTGGGGCATCAACCCAAGTACAGCGGCAGGCTTGGAGTTCTTTATCTTATTTCTGTTAGGCACCAAGTACACTAAGGCTCTCCTCAAATTCCCCTGCAGGAGAGTCAGGAAGCTCCATTGCAGGTTCAATTCATCACATGGAGGGAGTGAATCACAGTGATGTTAGGATCCTACAAACTTTGACATGTTTTTTTTTTTTTTTTTGCCATACGCGGGCCTCTCACTGTTGTGGCCTCTCCCGTTGTGGAGCACAGGCTCCAGACGCGCAGGCTCAGCGGCCATGGCTCACGGACCCAGCCGCTCTGTGGCATGTGGGATCCTCCCGGACCGGGGCACGAACCCATGTCCCCTGCATCGGCAGGCGGACTCTCAACCACTGCGCCACCAGGGAAGCCCTGACGTGTATTTTTTTGACCTCCTGCCTGGAGTCTATAAATTTGGATCATCTCCTTAGGAACAACAGAGAATAGAGCTTTGAAGTCAACCTCTTCATAATAACCAGCCTCCAAGATGGCTCCAACCTTGCCTCCCCTGGTATCCCCCCCTTTTATGTAATTAGTCCCCTCCCACATGAATCAGGGCTGGCCTATGTAGAATGTGGTGAAAGTGACACATATGAGGCTAAGTCGTAAAAGATAATGCAGCCTCCATCTTGGTCTCCTGGCTAGTTTGTTTTAGAGGAAGCCAGCTACTTTGAGGACACTCAGGCATTCCAGTGGGGAAGCCCATGTAGAAGGGAACTGAGGCTCCCAACCAACTAACTTGCCAGCTGTATGAGTGTCATCTTAGAAATGGATCTTGTAGCTCCAGCCAAGCCTTCAGATGACTGCCACGTAGACCATCATCTAATTGCAGCCTCATGAGAGACCTGGAGGCAGACCCTCCTATTCAAGGTGCTCCCAAATTTCTGACTCACAGAAACTGAGAGAGATAAGTTACTATTATTTTAACTCATGAAGCTTTGGGAGTTATTTCCTGTGCAGGAATACATAATTGATACATTATTCCATTGAAAATTGTAAAGAGGCACATGATCCAGCAATTCCACTCCTAGATATATACCCAAGAGAATTTGAAACATGTTCAAACAAAATGTTGTACAACATATTCATTGCAGCATTACTCACAATAGCCAAAAAAAGTGGAAACAACCCAAATGGTCACCAGCTGATGAAGAGAGAAATGAAACGTGGTACATTCATACAGCGGAATATTATTTGGCCATAAAAAGGAATGAAATACTGATACATGCTACAATGTGGATGAACCTTGAAAACATTAGGCTAAGTGAAAGAAGCCAGCCACAAAGACCACATATTGTAAGATTCATTTGTATGACACATCCAGAATAGGCAAATCTATAGAGAATAGAAAGTGGATTAGTGGTTGCCTAGGGCTGTGGAGGTACAGGGTTTCTTTTTGGAGTGGTGATGAGAATGTTCTAAAATTGGTTGTGGTGATGGTTGCACAACTCTGTGAGTATACTAAGAGCCATTGAATTGTTCACTTTAAATAGGTAAATTGTATATGTGAACTATATCTCAATAAGGCTGTTATAAAAAAATTATAAAGAGACAAGCTATCCTAGGGACCTCATAGGGGTTTAGTTCCTGTTCTTTTCAACTAAGATACTAGTGTCTCTTTTGCCAGGTGCTTAGAGAAGGTCCTAAGAGATTTACCTGGCTACATGGTGGAAAAGAACTGCTGGAATTAAAAGTGAGGAGCAAAAGGAATGTTCTGCTAAAATAATTAAAGAATCATTCTAACCTACCAAATGCTGTACAATCAGAATCATGACTCGTAACCCTGACAAAGATTAGACTTTGGGGAGAAAATTAATAATAGAACCTGGATTCCTAATTAAGTCCTGTTAAGAATGTGATATTCCCACCCTCTAAGAATGACAACCACTGTCAAGAGCAGTCTTCTTCCTTTGCCTGCTGAAACTTTAGCCCTGCCGAAGCTTTAAGCCTCTCCCCTTTTTTTTAATCGATCCAGATCACTGCTGTTTCAGCTTACAGTGTCTACTCTGAACTCTCTGAAGTTACAGATTAGAAGTAGTCGTGGGACTTCCCTGGTGGTCCAGCGGTTAGGACTCTGTGCTTCCACTGCAGGGGGCGTGGGTTTGATCCCAGGTAGGGGAACTAAGATCCTGCAAGCTTCATGGCGCGGCCAACCTCCTAGACCCATCTCCTAGAGTAATGGAAATAAAAACAAAAATAAACAAATGGGACCTAATGAAACGTAAAAGCTTTTGTGCAGTAAAGGAGACTATAAACAAGATGAAAAGACAACCCTCAGAATGGGAAAAAATATTTGCAAACAAATCAACGGACAGAGGATTAATCTCTGAAATATCTAAACAGCTCATGCAGCTCAATATTAGAAAAACAAACAACCCAGTCCAAAAATGGGCAGAAGACCTAAATAGACATTTCTCCAAAGAAGACATACAGATGGCCCAGAAGCACATGAAAAGCTGCTCAACATCACTAATTATTAGAGAAATGCAAATCAAAACTACAACGAGGTATCACCTCACACCAGTTAGAATGGGCATCATCAGAAAATCTACAAACAACAAATGCTGGAGAGGGTGTGGAGAAAAGGGAACCCTCTTGGTGGGAATGTAAATTGATACGGCCACTATGGAGAACAGTATGGAAGTTCCTTAAAAAACTAAAAATAGAATTACCATATGACCCAGCAATCCCACTCCTGGGCATATACCCTGAGAAAACCATAATTCAAAAAGACACAAGCACCCTAGTATTCATTGAAGCACTATTTACAATAGCCAGGTCATGGAAGCAACCTAAATGCCCATCAACAGACAAATGAATAGAGAAGATATGGCACATGTATACAATGGAATATTACTCAGCCATAAAAAGGAACAAAATTGGGTCATTTGTAGAGACGTGGATGGACCTAGAGACTGTCACACAGAGTGAAGTTAAGTCAGGAAGAGGAAAACAAATATCGTATATTAATGCATGTATGTGGAATCTAGAAAAATGGTACAGATGAACTGGTATGCAAGGCAGAAATAGAGACACAGATGTAGAGAACAAACATATGGACACCAAGGGGAGAAAGCAGTGGGGGGGATGGGTGGTGGTGGTGGTGGGATGAATTGGGAGATTGGGATTGACATACATACACTAATATGTATAAAATAGATAAATAATAAGAACCTGCTGTATAAAAAAATAAATTAATTAAGTTCATTCCCATTTGGCATATGCAGACCTGTACGTTGGGCTCCAAAAAGTTTTGTAATCATTACTTTTAATTATTTTTAAAATTATTATTATTATTATTATTATTTTGTCCATGCTGCGTGGCTTGCAGGATCTTAGCTCCCTGACCAGGGATTGAACTGAGACCACGGCAGTGAAAGAAGCACAGAGTCCTAACCGCTGGATCGCCAGGGAACTCCCATTACTTTTAAAACAATATCTGACTCTGCTTATTCCTGTTTCCTTTTTCAAAATGTTCTTTTAGAAACAATTCTTTATTTTTCAAAATTAGCATTTATAATTTTAGAGATCAAGCATAATCAAGATGGCCTGTAATTATTTAGCATAAATAAAGGACAGAGAAATTATAGGGTTTTTTTACACTCTTGTAGAGGTTTTTTTATTTAGATATCATTAACATTCAGATTAAAAGTTTTTCCTGTTTTATTGAGATATAATTGACATACAACACTGTATAAGTTTAAAGTGCATGGTATAATGATTTGACTTACACATATTGTGAAATTATTACTACAATAAGTTTAGTTAACATTCATCATCTCATATAGATAAGTATTATTGTTGGTTTTTTTTTTAAGTGACATGGTATTTAAGGTAAATTGTAGCAGCCTTCTACAGATAAGGAAAGTAAGACCTAAGGACATTTAGTGACTTACTCAAGTTGATACAGGTAATATAGTGGGGATTCTCAATCTCAAGTTCTACAGTTACTCCATGTTGCCTATACCCACATGTAATGGCATTGAATAAAAGGGATTCAATATCTCTTTTTTTCCTATTTATTTATTTATTTATTTTTGCCTGCGTTGGGTCTTAGTTGCGGCGAGTGGGGGCTACCCTTCGTCGTGGTGCGCGGGCTTCTCATTGAGGTGGCTTCTCTTGTTGCGGAGCACGGGCTCTAGGCACTCAGGCTTCAGTAGTTGTGACGTGCAGGCTCTAGGGTGTGTGGGCTTCAGTAGTTGCAGCACGTGGGCTCAGTAGTTGTGGCTTGCAGGCTCTAGAGTGCAGGCTCAGTAGTTGTGGCTCACGGGCCTAGTTGCTCCTCGGCATGTGGGATCTTCCCAGACCAGGGCTCAAACCAGTGTCCCCTGCGTTGACAGGCGGATTCTTAATCACTTCTCCACCAGGGAAGTCCCTCAATATGTTATGAATGGCACCCATGCTGACCATACTCAACCGCTAAGTATTGACCTGAGATTGAATTATTCTATCCATCTGAAGCCTTGAATACATAACAAATACATTAATGTGCATTGTAAGAAATGTAATGAAATATACTCAAATTTCTTTAATTTCTCAACCTCAACCCTTAGTCTTTTATGTTGAAATGAGAAAATTCAGGATCATTTTAATATGAATTTTTACTCTGGGATCCAGAAGTCTTTCAGAGCTCCCACTTACAAAACAGCTAAACGACTGTGCCAAGAACTTACCCAGATTCATCATTTGGCTGTTATTGGTGTCACCAGGAAACCTTTTATTTTTATATATGAAAAAAATGCCTTCTTATCATCATGGTATGCTGGTGGATTTCTTTTGGTGGGATGGGGGTGTTAGAAGGAGGGATTTTAAAGAGGTACTTACTGATGTTCAGGGCTGGTACGAGGGTGAGGCAGGTGCAGAATTTAAGGGCGTGACCAAACCCAAAGCAATCAAGATAAATGCCATTTTAATGGGATAGTTTTAAAAAATCAAAATTAATGCAAAGAATCCATGATGAACAAAATGCTAAAATTATAAGTAAAGGCAAGACCCAGCAGGGTTGGGATCAGGAGATGACAAATGATGTGAGTTCTGCAAGTGCAGAGTCAGGTTCTGTTTTATTTAAAATTTTGATATTTTGTTCATCACAGAGATTTCTTTTTTTAAAAAGAAAACATTGCAGTAAAATATTATTTATCTTGATTGCTGAATTTTTTGGCACCCCCTTAAATTCTGCACTTGAGGCGAATGCCTCTCTTGCCTCGCCCTAGCCCTGAAGACCTTTCCCAGGGAAAGCTGGAAAGAAGCTCGCACACCACCCACCCCACGTGTGCCTGGCTTTGGTGAGCTGAGCCACATGTGTCTCAGGAAAATTTCTTTCCTTGGTATCACTGATGGTGAGAGGAAACTTTTTTTAACTCTTTCCGTTTGGACACATTTACCTGTTCATGGGGCAGTCTCTGGCTGGTGGGCAGCTTTCCCAGGTGTTGTCATGGAGCCAGCTGACCCCATAGACCAATGCGGGAGGGAATCTTCCTGCTGAGTCTTGACATTCCCCGAATGCAAAGTAAAGCTTCTGAAAGTCCTAATGGAGGCCCAAAGGTACACACTATAAGCTTAATAATACTTGTCAAGTTGAATTAAACTTCTGAATGTTCTCAAATGCTCCACGTTTCTGAGGTTACCTTTCTTCTAACATCCAAATGAGAGACTTGGGCATCGGCATATAAAACTTGGGATGCTCCCGAGGGGAAAGGAGGATGGTTTGCGCTGTCTCTGTCCTTTCCTACTCCCAGTTTCTGCGACACTGACTCTCTAACCCTGCAGGACTTCTTGCCCGTGCAGCTGTAGTCCTCTCTGGGCAATGCTCTTTGCCCCATGCAGACAGCTTCTCTCCCCACCTCTCCAAGGTACCAGTAACAAGCCTTTCCGTGGAACAGATTTTTCCTGAAGGTTTGTGGGGAGTAGAGAAGGGCATGACAGCACAGTCCAGGACAGGAAACTATTTAAAATTTTAAAAAGATATGCTTGGATAAACAAGACCTAAGATAATTCATTGCCAGCAAATCTGCTATGTAAGAAATGCTAAAGGGACATTTCTCAGGGTGAAAGGAAATGATATCTGATAGAAACTTGGATCTCCAGGAAGAATGAAGGGCAACTAAATATAAGAATAAATATTAGAAACCATTTGAAAATACTTCATTTCTTTAAAATACTTATGAATATTTAAGCAAAACTTTTACATTGTATTGTGAAGTTTACAACTTATGAAAATGTAACATAATACATATTTTAATATAAAGTGGCACAATATTAATTGTAAAGAGACTGTTAAATGTTAAGGATATGTATTTTAATTTCTACAGTGACCACTTAATTTAATTTAATTTTTATCTTATATTGGAGTACAGTTGATTTACAGTATTGTGTTAGTTTCAGGTGTACAAGAAAATGATTCAGTTATACATGTACATATATCCATTCTTTTTCCGATTCTTTTCCCATATAGGCCATTACAGAGTATTGAGTACAGTCCCCTGTGTTATACAGTAGGTCCTTGTTGATTATCTATTTTATATATAGTAGTGTGTATATGTAAATCTCAAACTCCTAATTTATCCCTCCTGCCCACCTTTCCCCTTTGGTAACCATAAGTTTGTTTTTGAAGTCTGTGAGTCTGTTTCTATTTTGTAAATAAGTTCATTTTTATCATTTTTTTTTAGATTCCACATATAACTGATATCATGTGATATTTGTCTTTCTCTGCCTGACTTAACTTCGCTTAGTATGATAACCTCTAGGTCCATCCACGTTGCTACAAATGGCATTATTGCATTCTTTTTTATGGCTGAGTAGTATTCCGTTGTTATATATGTACCACATCTTCTTTATCCATACCTATGTTGATAGACATTTAGGTTGCTTCCATGTCTTGACTATAGTGAATAGTGCTGCAGTGAACACTGGGGTGCATGTATCTTTTCAAATTATGGTTTTCTCTGGATATATGCCCAGGAGTGGGATTGCTGGATCATATGGTAGTTCTGTTTTTAGTATTTTGAAGGAACCTCCATACTGTTCTCCATAGTGGCTGCACCAACTTACATTCCCACCAACAGTGTAGGAGGGTACGGTGACCACTTTAAAAATGCAAAGAAGCATAACAAAAAAAGCTAAAAGATGAAGTAGATTTCTAAAGAAATATTTAATTAACCCAAAAGAAGACAAGATAGGAAGACAGGAGAAACAAAAAAACACCAGGGGACAAAGGGAAAACAAATAGTAAAATGGTAGACCTATATCCAACCAAATCAATGATTACATTAAAAGTTAATAGTCTGTAACACTTCAGGGACTTCCCTGGTGGCGCAGTGGGTAAGAATCCACCTGACAATACAGGGGACACTGGTTCAATACCTGGTCCAGGAAGATCCCACATGCCGCGGAGCAACTAAGCCTGTGCACCACAACTACTGAGCCTGTGCTCTAGAGCCCGCGAGCCACAGCTACTGAGCCCGTGTGCCACAACTACTGAAGCCTGCACACCTAGAGCCCGTGCTCCTCAACAAGAGAAGCCACCGCAATGAGAAGCCTGCATGCTGCAAGGAAGAGTAGCCCCCGCTCACCTCAACTAGAGAAAGCCCACACGCAGCAACGAAGACCCAACGCCACCAAAAATAAATAAATAAATAAATTTATTTTAAAAAATAGTCTATAACATTCCAATTAAAAGCAGAAATTGTCAGAACAGATAAAAATGCATGCTTCAACTATACTCTGTCTACAAGACACACAAGAAAAATTGATAGGAAATGAATGGAAAAAGATGTATCCTGTAAACAGTAAGCATAAGAAAGTTGAAGTGGCTAAATTAAGATCAAATAAAGTAAACTTCATGACGGAGACTATTATCAGAGATAAAAAGGGGAATCTCATAATAACAGATAGCACCTGGAAGGTGCAGCAATCACACATGACAGAGTTTCAAAATGCATGAAGGAAAAACAGAATGACAGCATTCAAAGAAATACACAAATCTACTATCATAATTGGATATTTTAGCAGCTTCTCAGCAATTATAAAACAGCTTGACAAAAAATTAGTAAAGATATAGAAGATTTGAACAATACTATCAGCTATCTTGATCTAATTGTTATTTGCAGAACAATGGATACAACAGAATGCACATTATCTTCAAGTGTCCCTGATACATTCACCAAGGTAGATTGTATGCTGAGCCATAAAACAAGTGCCAGCAAATCTAAAATGGCTAAAATTGTACAGAGAATGTTATCTGACCACAATGAAATTACAAATCAGTAATAATAGATGTAGACAACTCCAAATACTTGGAACTAAAACAGCACAGATCTAAATAATTAATCCAAACAACCTCAGAAGATATTACAAAATATTTTAACTGAATGATTATAAAAATAAGATATACCAAACTGTGAGACAAAACAAAGCAATTCTTAGAGATATATTTATAGCTTTAAAACTGAACAGTAGAAAAAGGCTTAGGTTTCACTTTCAGAACCTAGAAAAAGAAGAGCAAAGTAAATCTAAAGTAAATGATAAGAAGGAAATAATAAAGAGGACAGAATTTATAAAAGAGAGAGCAGATAAGCAGTAAATAAATTTAACAAACCCAAAAGTTGGTTATTTGAAAAGGTCAACAAAATAAACCCCTAGATGGACCAACAACTTTCCTCCCACCTCACACAAAAAGAGAAGACAAATAACCAACATCAAAAATAAAAGAAAGGATATCACTACACATACTAAAGACATTAAAAGGCTAGTAACAGGATGTCATGAACAATTTTACGTTAATAAATTAAACCATGTAGATGAAATGGACAAATTCCTTGAAAATAACATCTTACCAAAAACTGACATAAGGTAAAATCGAAAATCTGAATATCCCTTTAGCTAGTAAATAAATTGAATTCATTATCAAAAACCTTCCTGCAAAGGAAGCTCCATGCCCAGATTGTTAACTGGTGAATTCTATCAGATCTTAAAGAAAAAATATTACCAATGTAACAAAAACTCTTTCCGAAAATAGAGAAGAAAGAAATGCTTTACAATTTGTTTTGTGAGGCCAGTATAACTCTGACACCAAAACTTGCAAAGACATTGGAAAAGAAATTTAAGAAAGGGGGAAAGGGAGAGGGGGAGGAAGGGATCATAACCTGTGGGCTTTATCTCAGAAATGCAAGACTGGTCTAATATTGGAAAATCAATGTAATTCACCATATTAACAGAAAAAAGAGAAAAAAATATGAGCAGCTCAAGTAGTAAAAAAAAATTTTTCAACATTTATTTATGACAAAAACTCTCAGCAAGTTAGGAATAGAAAATAATTTCATAAATCTGAAAAAGGGTATCTATGAAAAATCTAGAGCTAACATCATATTTAATGGTGAAATATTGAATGCTTTTCCCCTAAGATGAATAAGACAAGTATGTCTACTCTCACTTTTTGTATTCAGTATTGTATTGGAGATCCTAGTTACTGCTGTAAGACCAGAGACATAAAAAGTGGAAAGGAAGAAATGAAACTTCTATTTGCAGATAGTATGATTGCCTATATGGAAATACTAAGGAATCTACAACAGAACTAATAAATGGAATTAGCGACATCACAGGATACATACAGTGTTATTATTTTAAAAATCAGTTGTATTTTAATATACCATCAGTAAACAATTGGAAAAATGAAATTTAAAACAACAATTCCATTTACAATAGTATCAAAATCATAAAATGATTAAGAGTAAGCTTAATAAAAGACAAATCCTGCACACTGAAAGCTATAAATTATTGCTGAAAAAAATTCAAGAAGACCTAATAAATGAAGCGATATACCACGTCATGGCTTGGAAGACCTGATATTGCTAATCTGTCAATTCTACCCATGTTGATATGGAGATTCAACAAAGTTTCTTTCATAATCCTAGAAGACTTCTTTTTAAAATGACAAGCTGGTTCAAAAATTTATATGGAGAACCTAGAATATCCAAAGCAATACTGAAAGAAAAAGAAGATGAAGCAAAAAGTTAGAAGGACTCATGCTACTTGATCTCAAGACTTACTGTAAAGCTATAGTAATCAAGACAGTGTGATTCTATCATAAGGATCAACAAATAGGGTACTTCCCTTGTGGTCCAGTGGTAAAGAATCCTCCTTACAATGCAGGGGACAGGAGTTCGATCCCTGGTCGGGGAACTAAGATCCCACATGCAAGCGGGTCAACTAAGCCCACGTGCTACAACTACTGAGCTCTCGTGCCTCAACTAGAGAGCCTGTGTGCTGCAAACTACAGAGCCCACGCGCTCTGGAACCCACACGCCACAGATACAGAGCCCACGCACCCTGGAGCCTGTGCACCACAACTAGAGAAGAGAAAACCCGCACGCCACAACTAGAGAGAAGGCCGCGTGGCACAAAGATCCCACATGCCTCAACGAAGATCCCACGTGCTACAACTAAGACCCAACGCAGCCAAAAATAAATAAAATAAAATAATAAATAAATCTTTTAAAAAAACGGATCAACAAGTAGATTAATGGAACAGAATGGAGAGTTCAGAAATACACTTATAGGATGGTTTAATTTTTGACAGAGGTAAAGCAATCTAATAGAGAAAGGAGAGTCTTTTCAGTTAACGATGCTGGAACAACTGGATATCCATATTTTAAAAAAAGAACCTCAAACATTATCTTCTGTACTAAAATTAGTTTGAGATGGAGCATGGACCTAAATATAGAAACTAAAACTATAAAGCTTCTGTAAGCAAACCTAGGAGAATATCTTTGTGACTTGGTGGTAAGAAAAGATTTTTTTTTTTAGACAGGAAAACGAATAAGCAGGCCATAGACTGGGAGACATTATTTATAAAGAAAGCATTTATCTGACAAAGGATTGGTATTTGGGACTTAGAAGGAACTCCTATAAGTCAAGAGCAAAAAAGACAAACAACCCAATAAAAAATGGCAAAAATTTGAATAGACATTTCACAAATGAAGCTAGATGAATGGCCAGTGGGCACTTGAAAATGTGCTCAATGTCATTAGTTATCAGAGAAATGCAAATCAAAACCACAGTAAGGTACCACTACACACCCACCAGAACAGCTTAAATGAAAAAGACGAACACCACCAAATGTTAGCAAGGGTGTTGAACAGTATAAACTTTCCTGTCTTGTTGGTAGGAGTGTAAAATCATACAACCACTTTGAAATGAAGGTCTGGCCGTTTCATATGAAACTAAACATATCCCTACGACCCAGCAATTTTGGTTTTAGGTTATTTACCCAAGAGAAATGAAAGCCTGTGTCCACAAAAAGACTAGTATGAGAACGGTAATAACGTTTTTCTTTCTTTATTTTTTTATAATGTTTTATTTCTTTATTTTTAAATTTATTTATTTATTTTTGGATGTGTTGGGTCTTCATTTCTGTGCGAGGGCTTTCTCTAGTTGCGGCGAGCGGGGGCCACTCTTCATCGCGGTGCGTGGGCCTCTCACTGTCGTGGCCACTCTTGTTGCGGAGCACAGGCTCCAGACACGCAGGCTCAGTAGTTGTGGCTCACGGGCCTAGTCGCTCCGCAGCATGTGGGATCTTCCCAGACCAGGGCTCGAACTCGTGTCCCCTGCATTGGCAGGCAGATTCTCAACCACTGCACCACCAGGGAAGCCCAGCATTTTTCCTTATAAAGCTCAAAACTGGAAACATCCCAGATGTCAGTCAACAGGAGGATGGATAAACAAATTGTGGTGTATTCATGAGATGAAAAGGAACAAACTACTTATTCATGCAACACCATGAATGAATTTCAGAAATATTATGCTGAGTGAAAGAAGCCTTAGGCAAAAGAGTACATACTGTGTGATTGCATTTATATGAAGTTGTAAAGGAGGCAAAAGTAATCTATGGTGAAAAAAAATGAGAACCCAGTGATGGTGCAGGAAAATTGGGAAGAGTCATGAGGGAACTTTCTAGACGACAATAATGTCTTAGATTTTGTTAGAGGTTTGGGTTACACAGGTGCATGCATTTCACAAACTCACTGAATGATACTGTTAACATGAATACATTTCACTTTGTGCAAGTCTTCCCTCAAAGGAAAACCCATAAATAAGCAGTAAATTTTGGTCAATGATACATTTACTGAAATGCTAGGGAAAGTTCAACTTACTTTGAAATGCATCCAAAGTAATTCATATATAGATGTTCACTATATAATTGTTTCGATTTCCTATGTTTGAAAATTTTCAAAATAAAAAGTTGGAAAAGAAAGTGTATACTAGATTTGTCCAAATATGTTTGTAACGACACTGTTTGCAGTGGCCCCCAAATAGAAATAACTTCTATGTCCATCAGTCGTTGAGGGGATGAATCAATTGCATTATAATCATTAAAATGGAAGCGTCTACAGCAATGAAGATCTATAACTGTATGCAACAGTATGGTTGAGCCTCACAAATACAATGTTGAGTGAAAGAAGGCAGATACCGGAGCTTCCCTGGTGGTCCAGTGGGTACGACTCCACGTTCCCAGTGCAGGAGGCCCAGGTTCCATCCCTAATCAGGAAACTAGATCCCGCCTGCATGCTGCAACTAAGAGAGTTTGCATGCCACAACTAAAGATCCCACATGCTGCAACGAAGATCCCGCATGCCACAACTAAGACCCGGCGCAGCCAAAATAAATAAGATGATAAATAAAAGTAAATAAATATTTAAAAAAGGAAAGAAGGCAGATACTAAAAGGCACGACCCACTTTAATAATATACAAAAACAGGTAAAACTAGTCCATGTTGTTCAAAGTCAGGATAGTGATTGCCCTGGGGTGGAGTCATGATTGGAAAAGAACACGAGGGCTGGAGTGCTTGACTTGAGTGCTGGTTATATGGGTGCGTGAAAAGTTATCAAGTGGTACACATTTCTCTCTATATCTATTACTACTTCGGTAAAAAAGTTCCAGAAAAAAAATGAATGTTAGACCTCACTCCTCTTAAAACTGGCTGCTCAGCCCCACCCCACCCCTAGGAATTCATTGCCAGCCATCTTTCTCCCATCTCTCTTCTCTCAGTTCCCAGGCTCTGACACGCCTGTCTCCCTTACCTGCCAGGGAAAAACTCAGTGCAGAGGAATTTAGTTCTCTACATCTACCTTATTCTAGGCTCCAGAATGGAGCGAACTAGAAAAGGCTCATTAATGACTTACCTAAACCAAGGAGCCATGCAGCCCCAAGATAAATTCCTTTGCTTCCTGGTAGCAACAACAACAAAATTGCTGCAGGCGTCCTTTATAAGCAAAATTGTCTTCCCCTTACACAGGTGTCTGCATCTTCCTTTTCTGCCACCTTCACTTTATCCCTCATACCCCTTCTTTTTAAAGCAAGACAGCAGCTTACTCCCTTCACCAAATCTGTGAAGCAGTGACTTGCCTCAGAAATTGTTCTGATATTTCAGCTCAGGCCCAAGATTCCCTTGACTGGTGAGTCAACCCCTAGACCCCAGCAAAGTCAGAGGTGGGGTTAGGAGTGGGGATGCACAACAGGGGGAAGGGGAGGAGAGGCATGGGGGGAGGGGAGTAGGGTACAGAAGCACATTGGGGGGCAAATCAATCTCTGCTTCTTCCACCCTTGTGATTGGTTGAGATGTCTAAATGAATACACATCTAAACGAAACAAGAAGACTGTTTAATTAAACATTTCTTCTTTTGATCAATGGGTGAATTTTCAGTCCTCTTGCTACTTGACCCATCAGAAGTGTCTGACAGTTGATTTTTCCCTCTTCCTTGAAAGACCCTTCCAGGTGGCTTCTTATCTCCCTGTCTGTTCCTTCTTGGTCTCCTGCTGGTTCCTCTTCATCTCTTTGACCTCTAAATGTTTAAGCGCCCTGGGGCATGGTCCTTACACCCCACCTCTTTAGTTACTTTCACTCTCCGTGATTTCTCTCAATTTTATAATCTTTTTTTTTTGGCTGCTTTGGGTCTTCGTTGCTGCACGCGGGCTTTCTCTAGTTGCGGCGAGCGGGGGCTCCTCTTCGTTGCGGTGCGCGGGCTTCTCATTGCGGTGGCTTCTCTTGTTGCGGAGCACCGGCTCTAGGCGCTCAGGTTTTAGTAGTTGTGGCACGTGGGCTCAGTAGTTGTGGCTCATGGGCTCTAGAGCGCAGGCTCAGTAGTTGTGGCGCATGGGCTTAGTTGCTCCGCGGCACGTGGGATCTTCCCAGACCAGGGCTCGAACCCGTGTCCCCCGCATTGGCAGGCAGATTCTTAACCACTGCGCCACCAGGGAAGCCTGATTTCACTCAATTTTGTGGCTTAAAAAATACCACCCACACCCTAATGACTTCCACATTTGTGTTTCTAGCCAGATCTCTTCCCCTGAACTCCAGAACTGTTTATTTAACTACCTGCTCACCTAGATCTCTAATAGGCATCTCATATTTATCATATCCAATACTGAGCTCCTGATTTCCCTCCTCCAAACCTGTTCCTCCCACAGTGAGCTCAGTAAATGGCAACTGCATTCTTCCAGATGCTCGGTCCAAAAACTTGGGTGTCATTCCTGACTCCTCTCTTTCTCTCACCTCCCACCTCCCATCTGTCAGGAAATCCTGCTGACTTCACTGCAGAATACATCCAGACTCTGACTGCTCTCACTGCCTTCGCTCCCTCCATCTGAGCCACCATCATTTCTCACTTGGATTATCAACAGCCTCCCAACCTCATCCCCCCTTCAGCCTGATCTCAACACAGCAGCCAGGGTGATACTATTAAAATGCACGTCTGCTCGAAACCCTCCAATGGCTTCCTGATTCACTCGGAGTGCGTGCCAGCATCCCTATAATGACCCGCAAGGCTCTGCACAGCCTGGCCTCCTCTTTTTTACCTCTCTCTCCTCATTTCCCACTGCTCTTTGCCTTCACTGGTTCTAGTCCAGCCACACTGGCCTCCTTGCCATTTCCCAAACACCCCAGCCACACTCCTGCCTCTGTGCCTTTGCACTTGCCCTTCCCTCTGTTTCAAATGCCCTTCCCCCTCCACGACTCATTCTCTTGTCTATTAGAGCTTAAGTCTGGTATCCCTTTCTCAGTAAGGCCTGCCCTGGCCACCCTGCTTAAAATTGTACATTTTCTCACGTCTTCTCTCTCTCTCCTTTCTCTGCCTTATTTGCCTCGCTAGCACTTCTTGCCATCTAATATACATATATTTTCATGTATTTATATTTTTAGAATGTGTCTCTCCCCACTGGAATGTAAAGTCCATGAGGGCAGGGATTTTTATCTGTTTTGTTTACTGCTGAGTCTCCTGGAACAGTGCCTGGTCTGTGTAGGTGTTCAGTATTTGTTGCATGAGTGAATGGTTCCTTCAGAATGGCCTGAGAGGTTCTAACAGGTAAGAGGAGGTCAGTCAGATGAGGGAAGACCAGAGAGGCCTGAAGATACCTGGGAGGGGGTGGAATTTTCTTCAGTCTTTGAAGAATGGGGAGTCCTTTGAAAAGTAAGAAGAAAGAGAGAAACCTTATCATAGTGAGTAAGAACTTGGTTTTGGAGTCAGCTGCTATGGGTTCAAGTCCTGCGTTGGTCAGTTACTAGCTGTAGACAAGCCTCCTAATTTCTCTGGGTGTCAGTTTCTACATCTATAAAGTAGAGATAACCATAGCATCAACATCATAGGGTTTTTTGTTTGTTTTGTTTTTGTTAATTTATTTATTTTATGTATTTGTTTTTGGCTGTGTTGGGTCTCTGTTGCTGTGCACGGGCTTTCTCTAGTTGTGGTGCGTGGGGGCTACTCTTCATTGCGGTGCGCAGGCTTCTCATTGCTCTGCAACAAGAGAAGCCACAGGCTCTAGGTGCGTGGGCTTCAGTAGTTGTGGCACGCAGGCTCAGTAGTTGTGGCATGCAGGCTCAGTAGTTGTGGCTCGCGGGCTCTAGAGTGCAGGCTCAGTAGTTGTGGCACACGGGCTTAGTTGCTCCTTGGCATGTGGGATCTTCCTGGACCAGGGCTCGAACCCGTACCCCACATTGGCAGGCGGATTCTTAACCACTGTGCTACCAGGGAAGCCACCCTCATAGGGCTTTTTGTGTGTGTGGGGGGGTTGTTTGTTTTGCTTGTTTGTTTTTAAGAACTAATGAAATAACATACAAATGATATTTAGTGAGGGTAGGATACTTAGGAAGACTTGGCTCAAAAATTGCTGGCTGTTATTATTGTGAAGAGATACCTATAAACTAAGACATCATGTTGAAGGCATTATGGAGCATCTCAAATGGGACAGAGAGATGGAGCTATAGCTGGGCTTGACTTTTAAACTCAAGAGGAACAACCCCAAATGTGTACAACAGCTTCTTCCTCAGAACTGTCTGTCCCTGGACTCAACCAGCTGAGCTGAACCTAACTCCTGTCCTGCGTTGATTAAGTTGGCCCTGCTTACAAACAAAAAGGGAATCAGAATTAGGCACAAATGTGGTGTGAGGCCTCTACTGGGGACCAAGCAGCTCCCAGACGCCTGTCGCTGATGCAATCAGAGCAAAGAGAAATGATTCACTTTGGTCCTGCCATCGACCTCAGGATTTTGGCCAAGTGCAGGTTTGGGGGTTGGTTCATGGATTATTTTTTCCCTTCCTGAGTAGAAAGAGTAACTTTGTGTTTCAAAAAGGTACTTTCATTATACAGAGAAATTCTGTGGTGAGGGCTCCCTGGGCTCGGTTTGGGATGAACCACCTTTGCTTATGTCTGGGGAGAGAATAAAATCTAGTGCCCCTATTTTTTTTCCCTCCCACCCAGTAAAGACACAGAGCTGAAAGGTGTCTTTCAGAAAACCTGGAGACGAGAGAGTTGACTTGTAGGTAAAAGGAAGCTGTACAGGAGGCTGCCAGAGAGAAGTGGCTTCTTGTTTGTTAGCGTGGGTTTGTGGTGAGGAGATCGGTGAAGCCCTCCCCCCAGAGTATCTGGGACTAAACAGAACAAATGAAACCTCTATTTGTTGGTCTCTACCTTGGATTTAGATGATGCTTTATGGCCAGGGTTATTGGGATCAACTGAAACCCAGGCTGGTGTTTATTCCTGGGATTGCAAAGACAAATACCTCTCTGTCCTTCCATCTTCCAGGCCAAGAGGGCAGGAGACACTTTCAGTCAAGCAGCCAGGCAGTGAAGAATTATTTTTGAGGTGCCCACGGTGTCCCCAATGCTGAGCCACATAAATATAAGTAGAAAAAGTACAAAATTGAGGCTCCAGCCCTCAGGGCACATAAAATCCAGTTAGCAGGAGGAGGCATGGTGGGCAAAACAAACTCCGAGCAACTGAACTGACAGTAGTGTGAGGTACTAAGAATTAATCTTACAAGAGGTAAGAGAAGAGGGAGATGAGTGGGAGAAGGCTTCAGAGAGAGTGTTCACAAGACCAGAAGCACCATGGTGACAGCAAGCCTATGTGTTCTGTTCTCTGCTGTAGTCTGGCACTAAGCATAATGCCTGATACAGAGTGGGCATTCAGTAAATAGTAAAGGAAAGGAATGAAGAAGGAGGGGGCTGATATTAGGAGGATTAAATAGGTGAGGAAGAGGGAGGAGGGCATTCCAGCATGAGGAAAGGCCCAGAAAATGAGTCAGATGTCTTGGTGAGACCGGTTTAACCACAGTGAAGGGTGTGTAGTGAGGAGTAGTGGGAAATAAGGTTAGCTATGGGGCCAGACGGGGGAAGGCTGGAAAACCAGGCAGGAAAATGTAGAGGAGGTCACGTCAAGCTTTTATTGAACGTGGACCATTTGCTAGGTTCCGAGGCAAGGGAAGGTGGTGAAAATATAAAGAGGAATTAAGAGGCATCACCATCTGTAGGGGATGGGCAGAATGGCTGCACTTTATTGTAATAACTGTGCAAATGATGGTATGGAAGAAATCTTTTGATGCTCTAATCACAGTTGGTTGGGATGCAAGAAACTGAGACCGTGTCAAACTCGCTCAAATTAATTGAATATCTATTGAAAGGTGTACCAGACATCCAAGGCTAGGAAGTAGAGTTGAAAAGGGAAACCAGGAGGCTTGATCTGGTAAATTGAGCTAGTTCTTCTCCCTTCCTTTCCGCCTGCAATGCCTCCTGGATTGTCTCTACCACTTTCTCCATGCGCAGCTCCCTTCCCTTGCTTCTCTCTCTTGCTAGGATTGCTAGGATTTTACTCGGGCTCAAGCTTCACACCTATCACCACAGTACCCTTTCACTCCAGGGCCAGTCATCCTTATCAGCTCTCTGAGCCTTTTAGGTCAGAACATCAAGGAAAGAGAAGCTGATTGGCTCAGCTCAGCCTATGGATGGGTACCCTGGGTCAGGTGATCCCTCAAAACCAATCAACTGTGGTCAGGAGGCAAAGTATGTGATTAAAACTTGACTAAGCCTACCAAGACCTGCAGATAAAGGAGGATTCCAAAGAAGGCATGTGAACCAGGAGGCAATAATAGGTTAAAAATACAGGGAGAAAATCAACTCACTTCGTAGGGGTGGTAAACGGAGAAGGCTATCAGACTTAAGCAAGGCCTGATTTAAAGGTCTGATTTAGGGCTTCCCTGGTGGCGCAGTGGTTGAGAGTCTGCCTGCCGATGCAGGGGACACGGGTTCGTGCCCCGGTCCAGGAAGATCCCACATGCCGCGGAGCTGCTGGGCCCGTGAGCCTTGGCCACTGAGCCTGTGCTCCGCAACGGGAGAGACCACAACAGTGAGAGGGCCGCGTACCGCAAAATAAATAAATAAATAAATAAAGGTCTGATTTAGTCTTAGGGGAAAAAAGACACCCCAGCTGTGGATGAAAGCAGCATTTTAGAGCGTTTAGGCTGGCTGTGGTCCACAGGACTTTTCCAAAAGTTGAGAGAATGAAGGGACCCAGACCATCAAGAAAGCTTTTGCCTAATCCAGAATGGAGCAATTTAGAAACAGGGATTTAAAAAAATGTAGCCTGAAGTTTTTTAAGGGCAGAGTCTGCTTCTCATTTAATTGCTCTAACCCTGGCCTCATGGTTAAGCTCAAAGTAGAAATTCACCACACATTTGTTGGACTGAATAGAATTCCACTAAAACCCAAACAAGGAACACATTGCTATTTGTATTCTGTTCAAGTCGGAGCCGGGACGAGGAACACAAAACAAAACAAAAATCAAAATATGATTTTTTCTGATTCCTGATTCAGGGCTTGGGTCACTGGATAAAGACTTGATGAGAAGCAAGAATGCAGCAGAAGGAGAGTCTGGGCCAAGGTGCCTGGCAGAGGGCTAGATGAACAGATAGCCTGTGCCCAGTGGCTCAGCGGCAGATCAAAGCTGGCTTCCCCAGCACAGGCAGCAAGCATGGCAGGAATCTGGGGGACCTCTCACCCAGTCCCCCATCCACACTCACAGATGGAAAGCCTCACCGTTAGTGGTCACACCTTTGAACACCGCCAGCACACAGGTGTTTGTGACAAAAATTTTATAGTCTAGTAGGTAGCTGTCTCCAGATAGGCAGCTGTGATACAACTGGGCCATGTGATTCCTGGCCTGACCCCCTGGGTTCACAGCACAGGTCTGCCACTTGGGCAACTTGCTTAACTACTTAACTACTTTGTGTCTCAGTTTCCTCATTTGTAAAACAGGAATAATAACCCCTCTTAGAGGGTCAATGAGGAGATTAAATGAGAGAATATATGCAAAAACAATTAAAACAGTACCTGGCACATAGTAAACAATCATTATTACCTTAATTGGTAGCAAAACACTAGTCTGCAGAGAAGAGCTTTCCAGACTGGAGGGTCCTGGAGATCATTTAAACCCACAGAGAGCAACCTGTTGGTGGCTGTGATTTGGACCTAAGACTCATCCCTCTTTTCTTCTGGATTAGATCCATGATTGGTCCAGGAACCGCCACAGAAACCAAGCAAGACCAATCAGAATTCTTCCCTAGTATTTTTCCAATTGGATCTTTTAACTGGTAGAAAAGCAAATATCATCATTACTCACCACTCCCCCCCTTTCCCCCCTTTTGGGGTTCAAAAAATAAAGATGGGAGCCCAGAGCTACATTTCCTCCTTTCCACCTCCGTGTACAGAAGCTGGCCTGAGAGATTAAAGCTGATTTGCAGAGAGAACCTGGACCAGAGTCCTAGCTGGGCAGAGTCTGAGTATCTGAATCCTGTTGACCCGGGATCCAAACTCCCACTCCCAACTTGTCTGTAGGTTGATTACAGAAGCCATTAAATTAATTTCTCTCTCTCTCTCTTTCTCTTTCTCATTCTCGCTTTCGCTTTCTTGCTCTTCCCCTCTCCCATTCTCCCTCTTTAAACTGCTTTAGATTACATTTCTGTTTCTTGCAACTAGAATTTGTGCTTGAGGGTCAGTTCAGGAGGAGAACATCTGAGTTTGCATTTTCTTTTACATTAGAGAATGACAATACGTTGTTTTATGGCAAAACAGAATAGATTATTACGGTTTACATTACTTTGTTTTAAAATAAAGAATACTAGTGAAAAGATTGGTGGTGCTTTGTAGTCACTAAAACGTTCCTATCTTGGACCATTTGAAAAGGAGCAATCTAGGGACAACGTTTACAAGTTTCATCTCTTAAATTTTTTCTTCAGAGGTTAGAGTGAATTTACACCAAGGGTTGCATACCTCAGTGCTATAGGAGCCAGGCAGGGTAGTATCAATGAGTGAAGTAGATGGATGGTGTAAGACAAAAGGGAGTGATGGGAACTGTGGCAGAGTGGTGAGTGCTTGATCCGTCTTAAAAAGGCCGCTACCACTCAACCCCAGCCCATTGTTTCCATGTACAAATATGGGGACAGAGTTGCCAGATCCTCTAGTTTTTAAGATTCTGGACATTTGGGATGCTTAATGTGAACTTCTAAATTTTGAACTTTGGCTATGAGTTTGACTTTAAGAAGTGGGTGTGTAGGTAGGGTGACCAACTGTCCCAGTTTGCCTAGGACTGAGGGGTTTCCTGGGAGTGTGGAACATTCATTGTAAACCAGGACAGGTTGGTTACTTATGTGTAGCCCAAACAGAACTTATGTGAGACCTCTGGCTCACACACATCGCCTCATTTCACCCCAGAACGATCCAGTAAGGTAGTATGTGATCAATAAGATTGAGGCCTCTCCCTACTGCTTCCTCTCCATGGCTGTAAAATCTCATCTCTGCCTGGAGAAGACAGGGCCCTCTGGGCAGCCAGGAGATTAAGGAGTTTCCCCCTTAATCCCTCTTCTTTAGGCTGAAAGAAAGGCTCCATGTATAATTATATTACAAGTCGTGAACTTGGACCTGGCCCACTTGTATGCATGTGGAGACCAAGGGTGCAGAGTTGGGAGGTGACTTACTTAAAACACACGGCATGTTGGTGGCAGAAGCTAACCTCCAGTGTCTTCTTCGCTGACTTGGTACCTGTCTCCTCTATTAGGGAAAGGGAAGGGGACCAACATTTGCTGACAGCCTCCTAGTTGCCAGGTCCCATGCTGGGCACTCATATAGCCCTCCTAACTCCCAAGAAACTCCCGTGGGAAGAACTGGAGTCCCAAACCCATGCCCTTTCCAGGCCACCACCCTGCCAATCCAGGCATGCCAGGAGGGTGTTTGGAATTGCCAGGTTGTCATTGCACAAAGGGAGGGGTGTGCGACTCAGGATAGACTGAAATAATAAGGGTCACAAATAGGATCCCTCTGCACAGTGCTCGCCAAGCTCTGTGGGTGGGTTACAGGGAGAGACAGATCCACCCCCTCATGAAATCGTTCTCTGATGAGATGATGCATGTTAAGTGAACTATAAACTTTTAAGAGCATTCCAGACCCACTCATAAACATTAGGAATCATTCCCTTTGGGAAAGCTGGTATTCTTGAGGCAATAGAGCGTACTACCACCCTAGAGGGGGCCCTGCTAGGACTTCCTCTCAACTAGAAGTCTGAATTCTTGGAAAGGAGCCAAAATTAGAAAGTAAGGTTTGTGTTTCATTAATACCTTGAGCCCTTACACCTTATGTGTCTCTGACCTCTTTTAACAGAGGAGCAGAAAGAACTGGATTATATCACAGTTACCAGAGGAGGCTTTTTTTGATCGGATCTGAGTTCAGATCCCAGCTCTGCCACTTACCTGATGGGTGATGTGGGATACAGGCTGCTAAACCTTTCTGGCCCTCAGACTTCCCCTCTGAGAATAACAAGACCAGGACACGGGGCTATTGTAAGGATTAAAAACGAGATGATACATACTTTCCATACAACCCAGAAATCCCACTCCTATATATTTACCCAAGAGAAATGATAATGCATGTTCACACACACAAAAAAACTGTATTTGAATGTTTGCAGCAGTTCATGCATAATTGTCCCAAACTGCAAACAACCCAAATGTTCTTCAGCTGATGAATGCATAAACAAACTGTGGTACATCCATACAATGGAATACAACTCACCGAAAATAAGGAATAAACTACAGTTGACCCTTGATCAACATGGGTTTGAACTATGCTGGTTCACCTACATGCAGATTTTTTCAATAGGAAATACAGTATTACACTAACCACCATTGGTAGCATCTGAGGATGCAGAGCCATGGATACGGAGGAACCTCAAATATGGAGGGCCAACTGTAAGTTATACCCGGATTTTCAGCTGGGCGGAGGGTTGGTGCCTCTAACCCCTGTGTTGTTCAAGAGTCAACTGTATTGGGGGCTTCCCTGGTGGTGCAGTGGTTAAGAATCCTCCTGCCAATGCAGGGGACATGGGTTCGAGCCCTGGTCCGGGAAGATCCCAGATCCCACATGCTGCAGAGCGACTAAGCCCATGCACCACAACTACTGAGCCTGTGCTCTAGAGCCTGTGAGCCACAACTACTGAGCCTGCTCGCCTAGAGCCCATGCTCTGCAACAAGAGAAGCCACTGCAGTGCGAAGCCCGCGCACCGCAACTAGAGAAAGCCTGCATGCAGCAATGAAGATCCAACGCAGCCAAAAATAAATAAATTTTTTAAAAAAAGAGTCAACTGTATTGATACACACAACATACACAGCAATATCAGGGATGAGTCTCAAATGCATTCTGCTAAGTGAAAGAAGGCAGACATAAATGATTACATATTGGATGATTCCATTTGCGTGACATTCTGGAAAGGAACAACCAGAGGAACAAAAATGTATGAGTGGTTGCTAGGGGCTGGAGAGGGGAGTGTAAATTGAGTGGCTGGGTTGGGGGTAGTGGATGACTACAAAGGGTCATGAAAGAATTTTTTGAGGGGGTGGTGATAGAACCTTTCAGTATCTTGATGGCAGTGGTGGCTACACAGCTGTATGCATTTGTCAAAACTCACAGGACTGTCCACTGAAAAGGGTGAATTTTCCTGTATGTAAGTTATGCCTCAACAGACCTTTTTTAAAGAAAAATCTTATTTATTTATTTACTTGTTTTTGGCTGCGTTGGGTCTTTGTTACTGCACGAGGACTTTCTCTAGTTGCTGCGAGCGGGGGCTACTCTTCATTGCGGTGCGCAGGCTTCTCATTGCGATGGCTTCTCTTGTTGTGGAGCACGGGCTCTGTGTCAAAACAAAGGAAAAGGGCCTGGCTCAGTGCCCCCAGGAAGAAAAGTGCCATAGACTCCTTTTCACTAAAGTGTTAGTAACAGTGTGTTCTTCTCTCCAGCAGTTTTACTTTTGTAAAAAGAGCCTGCAACTTTTGTAGAGAAAGAAGGGTGGCAGTCCGTGCCAATGTATATTTATATTTATTTGTGTGTATGAAAAGATAATACAAGAAACTAATAACAGTGGTGAGGTGACCGTGGGAGTGCTGTAGGAACTGGGCAGGTGGGGGACCCAATCAGAGAAAGACTTTTCAGTATAACTTCTGTGAGTGTGTGTGTACTTGTGTGTAATACAGTCACATGGTTTAAAATGTATATCATTTTATATACATTTATATAAATGGTGTATAAGTTTTTGAATTATGTGAACGTATTACCCACAAAAACATTAATTACAAAACAAATAATAAAAAGGCTTAAAAGAAGGGGAAATCTTTAATCCCTAGGCATGACTCTCCTCCAGTGGAATCTGTGAGGGGGTGGCATTCTGTGGCAGCCACATCACGTGAGCATCTGCCTACTCGACCCCACCCACCCTGCTAATAGACTGAAGGGAAGACTTAGCTCTTTGGGCCGGTGGGCTCCTGTTCTCAGGAGGGAGCAGAACTGAGAATACTCTCGTTCTCCCTCAGATCTCTCTCCCCATGTGTCTCCCAATGGCAGAAATCCATTTTTTTGTCTTTCACCCCACAACTGGAGTAGGACTTCACCTACAGATGCTCCCTGAAGGAGTAATTATAGGTCTGAATTCATGCTTTGGTGTAAATGATATCAGATTCTTAGACTCTTTCCCAGAGACATATTTTGGAAGAGAGCAAGCAGACTACCTATATTCCAGATGTCTGGGCCACTTCAGGGCACCTGAAATGTAGGGCAATTGAACGACGCTAGTTAATTACTTCTTGGTCTTCTCAGGTGTAGACCTAGGTGAGAGCTCTAGGAAAGGCCAAGCTGTGGGGTCTGCCATGTTTGTGTACCGGCTTTGGAGTCAGGCCTGACTTTGAATCTCACCTTGGCCTCTTCCTATTCTTGAGCCCTTGACCTAGGATCTCTGTACTTCAGTTTCCTTATTTCTGAGGTGAGACTGCTGATGACACCTGTGTTGTGAATGGGTGAGGAGATGAAGTGGGGACCACAGGCAGCATCAGTGAAGGATGCGCCTTAGGTGCTCAGCACCCAGGCACCCTTCTCAGTCCGCTCTGCCTGGGCCACCTCGAGGCTCACGTGTGGTTTAGGGGGAAAGGATGATAGAGAGGAACAGTGAAGTGGAACAATACGAAGAACGAAAGCCCGGCAGCGGGGCTGACTCATTGGCTGACTCATTTCCTTACTCAGGGATGATCTGAGCATCCACCGAGCATCCATCCTCACGTCTTCACACTCTGTTCCCTTTTTGTGGGGAAGACCTCAGGAGGATCGCCCTGCACCCCGGGAGAGTGGGGAGCAGTGTGCCAGACCTTCCCTTTCATAACCAGGACAAAGGAGAGGTCAGCTAGCTACAAAGTCATTTTCCGATCCACAAAATAACAGTCCCCATATGATGCAATCATTCTAAGAAAGGACAGTTTTTGTCCTGGACTACAGGAGAGATTCTAGACTCTTTGTGCCCGTTTCCAGATATCACAGAGATATCTGCATACCATAGAACACTTGGAAACCACAGAAAAGTGTAAAGAAGCTGAAAAAAAAAATTCACCCATAATCCTATCATTTAGACTCAATCATGGTGGTGAGTTTGGTATTTTTCCATTCAATTTTTTTCTCTGTATTTTTTTCATTCTTCGGTCAAGTTTGTTTGTTTATATTTGAAACAGCACTATTCAAAAGATATGTGAATCACAGATGTGAGCCAGTACGTAGTTTTAAATGTTTTGGTAGCCTCATTAAAGGAAAATGCAAGTAAACAGGTAAAATTAAAAATGTATTTAACCCAATAAATCAAAAATATTGCCATTTCACCATACAATCAATATAAAAATTATTAATGAAAGATTTTACATTCTTTTTAAGTCTTTGAAATATTTTTTGGGGAATTCCTTGGTGTTTCAGGGATTAGGACTCCACGCTTCCACTGCAGGGGGCATGGGTTTGATCCCTGGTTGGGGAAGTTCCCGCATGCCCCGCTGCACAGCCAAAAAGAAAGGTGCTACACTATAGCACCTCTCAATCCGGACTAGCCCCTTTCAAGTACTCAACAGATACATGGGGTTAGTGGCAATCCTATTGGGCAGCACAGCTCTATGAAATTTCAATCTTGCCTTGGTTTTTTGCTTAAATTGCATCTTAAGTATTTTTTCATATCATAAAATACCTTTTTTTTTTTTTTTGCAGTATGCGGGCCTCTCACTGTTATGGCCTCTCCCGTTGCGGAGCACAGGCTCCGGACGCGCAGGCTCAGCAGCCATGGCTCACGGGCCCAGCCGCTTCGCGGCATGTGGGATCTTCCCAGACCGGGGCACGAACCCGCGTCCCCTGCATCGGCAGGCGGACTCTCAACCACTGCACCACCAGGGAAGCCCATAAAATATCTTTTGAAAAAAGTATTTTAAGAGTTTAAGCAACATGTATTCACTATCTAATTCCAAAGGTAATAGATTGGTTTCTGTTTTGTTTTTTGTTTTGTTTCTCCTCACTCAGGGATGGTGTGTGTTAGCCATTTGATACAATTATTTCTAGACTGTATTCTCCGTAAGTATTCATATTGAGCAAAAATTGGACACATATAATATGTTCTGTTTTATAACCACTCTTTTCACTTAATGATACATGTGGACATACGAACAATAATGATGACAATGTCACCTTTGAGCCTCTGCAGAGAGCCAGGCATGTTCAAACACCTGTTCTCATCTCAGTACTGGGAGGTGGGAGCATTTCCATCCCCATTCCTCAAAAGTGATTTTCATTGTTGCAAAATTGGGATTCCACCCAGATCCTCTGATTTTATCTCTAGAGCCTTTCATTTTCACCATATGGTCTCCTTCTGGAGGGAGGCAGGCAGGGGATCCAAGATATGCCAAAGAAGCATTTACAAATTAACTTTTGGAGTAGGATTCTCAAAAAATTGGAGCTGTCTCTACCCATGGGTTTGCCTAACAACCTCTGAAATTACCCAGTTAAATCCTGTTTCCCCCACTGCACACACATGCCCCCAAGGCTGCCATCTTCTTGTGGGACATTCTTCCGCTTCCATGTTTCTCCTTCTCTGTAACTTACAAGAAAGAATCCTGAGAATCTCTCTAAATCCAGATAATTCCTTGCTCGGGGAGGGGAGTGTGCAGCTGTTCTGTGCATTATAGGTTGTTTATCGACATCCCTGACTTCTGCCCACTAGATGCCAGTAGCACTTCCTGCCAAGTTGTGACAAAAGTGTCTGCAGACATTGGGCTTACCTGGTGGCACAGTGGTTAAGAATCCGCCTGCCAATGCAGGGGACACGGGTTCGAGCCCTGGTCCGGGAAGATCCACACATGCTGCGGGGCAACTAAGCCCATGCGCCACAACTATTGAGCCTGAACTCAGGAGCCCGCGAGCCACAACTACTGAAACCGGCGTGCCTAGAGCCCGGGCTCTGCAACAAGAGAAGCCACTGCAGTGAGAAGCCTGTGCACCGCAACGAAGAGTAGCCCCTGCTCGCTGCAACTAGAGAAAGCCCGCGCGCATCAACAAAGACCCAATGCAGCCAAAAAAAAGAAAAAAAAAAAATTAAAAGTGTCTGCAGACATTTCCAAATGCCCTGGGTTGTGGTGGTGGGGAACACTGCCCCTGTTTGAGAACCACTGCTCTAAGTATTATCAGATGGAGGAGTCTTTCCTGAACCAGTCATTTAATGTGACCCAGAGATGAGGTAGGACAATTACTTCCTATATAGACTGTCGTCCTCTCCACCAGGGAGTCTCCAGGATCTGCATCTAATAATTACTCGATAAATGTGTGCACAATGAAAGATGCCGGTGATTTTTGTTGTTGTTGCTGTTGTACCTTGTATTAGGCTTTTCAAGACTGAACTAAATGCACCCAATACATGTCCTAGATGATAGTGCCTTTCACAGATACTTTTTTCCTGGAGTTCTGTGCCTTTCAGATTCTGATATTCAATCTGTTATTTTCCTATGCCAAAGAGAATAATATGAAATCTTAGCATTTACATTCCTGACTACCACATTACATTTGGATCGTGCACATATGTCCTATGCTAGACTGACAAATATTTCTATGAGGCAAATGAAAGATAATTTTTAACATTTGCATCATATGCCATCTTTTGAGCATACCCTCATCAACTGTTTTTTTAATTTGGGGCATTTAGATCGTTTTCAATTTTTTCTCATTTTAAATAACACTGCAGTGAACATCTTTGTGTATGTATCTCTGCTGTACACTTTTTTAAATAAAGAATTCAAAAGAACAAACTCTTCCTGTTCAACACATAGCCTCCTTTGCTGAATTTTACACCCGGAAATTCCTTCTCTGATTCAGAAAAAAAACCTCCAACATGAACTGAACTAATAAGATACCATTAAATTCAGCTCAAGTTGGCTTCCCTCTTTGTGACTATAACCAGAGTAGTGGTTTTGTAGACAAACTCATTGTCTGTCACTAACTCTTGGAGCTTCAATTTCCTCATCCATTAAATGGGAGTAATAATAGTACCAACTTCATGGCATAAGTGAGATGAGACATGCAAAGTTCTTGGCACCTATTAAAACCAGTAAAAAGTGTTAAGTATAGTAAAATGTCAATGGTAGAATCTAGGTGGTGGGTATATGTGCTCTCTATATAATTATTTCAACTTTTCTATGTGTTTGAAGGTTTTCATAATAAAATGTTGGGAAAGGAAAGCTTCATAGATAAATGTAATGTTGTTGATCTCATGGTTGTTTACTAAGGAGAGAATGGAGCAAATCTTAGAAAAAGTCAGGTGCAAGGTAAACACGTAATACCAAGTTTGAAATGTGGAATCTGTTCCTTGGGTACCACATCCGATGTATTTAGATCTTCCTTGAGTGTAGAAAAGTGTGACCAGAACTTGTGTGAGTGCTGGAAAGGACTGTTGGTTATTTTACCATCTGGTCTCAGAATATAAACCAGTGTGGGGATAGCATATGCTGTAGAAGTGGTTTATTTTTTTAGGCTTCAGAGATTTTAAAATGTATATATAGTTTGTTTGCAAAGTTACTTTGAAACATTTAGAAAAAAGCACCTGCTTCCAAGTCAGACGCGTCTGAATTGCAATCCTTTTTCAGCTGCTTAGTAGTTGTGTGGTATTTAAGTGAGTCACCTCTTTGGGTTTCAGTTTCCTCGCCTGTAAAATGGGGACAATAATAGTACGTTCAGGGTCTTCCTGGTGGCGTAGTGGTTAAGAATCTGCCTGCCAATGCAGGGGACACGGCTTCAATCCCTGGTCTGGGAAGATCCCACATGCCATGGGGCAACTAAGCCCGTGCGCCACAACTTCTGAGTCTGTGCTCTAGAGCCTGCAAGCCACAACTACTGAGCCCGCGTGCCACAACTACCAAAGCCCAAGTGCCTAGAGCCTGTGCTCTGCAACAAGAGAAGCCACTGCAATGAGAAACCCATGCACCACAACAAAGAGTAGCCCCTGCTCACTGCAACTAGAGAAAGCCCATGCGCGCACAGCAACGAAGACCCAACGCGGCCAAAAATAAATAAAATTAAAAAAAAAAATTAACCACTGGTGATGAGGCACCATTTACTTAAAAAAAAAAAGTAGTACATTCGTCACAGAGAGATGTGAGGATTAAGTGAGAGCACATAAAAGCACTTGATGCTGGACTTGGCACAGAGGTGTAGTTTCTTCCTTTCTAAGGGGCAACACTTATACACGTTGTTTTGCCAGCGAATTTTTCAGAATGCCGCTGTGCTAATGTAACCAAAGGTGATTTTTCTGTTGGGAAGGTCACAAAGGGCTCAGGAACTGCCCACAGGCCAGCGTTGAAAAACTCAGCATGTTGTTGTTCCGATTTCCTCCTATTCAGAGCCCCTGCACGTGGTGACTGGCTTTATGATTCATTGAGATCCCTCCCAGAAATTTCACTTTGACCTTAAATGTGTGAAAATTCCATTCCTGGCAAGTGGAGCACGTTGCTTTGGGAAAGACAGCTGAACATATTTTGTGTTTTGAGTCCTTTGCTATTAGGTAACATCAGAGGACCCAAAATGTGTGCCCATCATCGGCAGAATATGGGCTTGCCAGTACATATTATGGAATGCCACGTCCCTGTGTTTCCTGATATTTACAGAATCCACCCCTCTTCCCACCCTTCACCACTGGCAACACAAAACACATCGAAAATTACACTCACTATTTTCTACAACAATCATGGCCATGGCCAGCATCGCTGTCCTCTTTGTATGGGAGAGAGGGAGCGAGGAGGGCTGGTGCTACTCCATATGGAGCCTTAATGCCAAGTAAAAGAGGCCCCTGCCTTCTGGGCAGATGCAGCCCTTGCCAGTGTACATGACTTACAGAGCATAGAGTGGGGGCCCCCCTTAACCCCTGAGTTGAGTGCCCTTGTGCAGGGCACAGCCTCGTGGACCCTGGGAACAGCATGGATTTGGTGTTAGGTAGAGTCTGCTTTGAATCTAGTGCCAGATATTTACTGGTTGTGACCCTGAGCACAGTTACTTACCCTCTCTGAGCCTCAGTTTCCTCATTTGATTGTAATTTCATGCAATTGTTTGAAGGGTTAAATGAGATAGAATATTTTAAAACTGTATGTGTGTGTTTGAATAAACATAAAAGAAAATGCCTGGAAAGAGACACACTGAGCTATTAAAAGTGGTTAGAATTTAGGGACAGAATTACAAGGCTTCTTTTTGTGCACCTATTATATTTCTAGTTATTTATTTAAAATTATTTATTTATTTTTGGCTGCCTTGGGTCTTCGTTGCTGCGCGTGGGCTTTCTCTAGTTGCGGTGAGTGGGGGCTGCTCTTCGTTGCGTTGCGTGGGCTTCTCACTGTGCTGGCTTCTCTTGTTAAGGAGCACGGGCTCTAGATGCTCAGGCTTCAGTAATTGTGGCTTGCTGACTCAGTAGTTGTGGCTCGCAGGGTGTAGAGCGCAGGCTCAGTAGTGTCGCACGGGCTTAGTTGCTCCATGGCATGTGGGATCTTCCCAGACCAAGGATGGAACCTGTGTTCCCTGAATTGGCAGGGGGATTCTTAACCACTGACCCACCAGGGAAGTCCGTATTTTTATTTACTTATTTTTAATTGAAATATAGTTGATTTACAGTGTGTGTTAATTACTGCTGTACAGCAAAGTGATTCAGTTATACATATATATTCATTCTTTTTTAAAATATTCTTTTCCATTGTGGTTTATCATAGGATATTGAATATAGTTCTCTGTGCCGTACAGCAGGACCTTGTTGTTTGTCCATTCTATATATAAAAGCTTACATCTGCCCACCCCAACCTCCCTCCGTCCCTTCCCCAACCCCTCCCCTCTTGGCAACCACCAGTCTGTTCTCTATGTCTGTGATTCTGTTTCTGTTTCACAGGTAGGTTCATTCGTGTTATATTTTAGATTCCACGTATAAGTAATATCATATGGTATTTATCCTTCTGACTTACTTCACTTAGTATGATAATCTCTAGTTGCATCCATGTTGCTGCAAATGGTATTATTATGTTCTTTCTTAGGGCTGAGTAATATTCCATTGTATATATGTACCACATCTTCTTTATCCATTCCTCTGTTTACAGACATTTAGGTTGCTTCAGTGTCTTGGCTATTGTGAATAGTGCTGCTATGAACATAGTGATGCATGTATCTTTTTGAATTATAGTTTTGTCTGGATATATGCCCAGGAGTGGGATTGCTGGATAATATGGTAATTCTATTTTTAGTTTTCTGAGGAACCTCCATACTGTTTTCCACAGTGGCTGCACCAATTTACATTCCCACCAACAATGTAGGGGTGTTCTACAAGGCCTCTTTTTGGTTTTTGTTTAAATACTTCTGTTTTGTTTGAACTTATTTTAATACACCTTTATTACTTTAAAAAAATAATATTATTGGGGAATTATTTAAGATTTACAGAAGACATTCAAAAATAGTGCTGAGATTCTTTATACTCCTTACCCCCTTTCCCCTACTGTAATATCTTACATAATCATGGAACATTTGTCAAAACTAAGCAACCAATATTGGTAAATTTCTACTATTAAACTTCAGACTTTGTTCAGACTTTACTGGTTTTTCTCTAATGTCTTTTTGCTGTTCCAGGATCTCTCACACCCACATTGTATCACTTCTTAATTTGGGAACAACAAAAGAGTATATGTTAAAATATATATGTTTCAACCAAATGTGGGTGAAAGAGGAGATCAAGAGGATTGAGAATGGCTCTGTCATAAATAGCTGTGCAACTTTTGAGTCAGTTGCTTCCCCTCTCTGTGCCTTAGTTTTCTCACGTATAAAGTAAATGGGTAGGGCAAGAGATTGCTAAGTTCCCTCTCTTAAGTCCAGCTAACACCGTTTTTCAGCGGAGAAAAAAATCAGGACGTTAAAGTGGGATGCAGAGGCGCTTTTATTTATTTATTTTTTTAACATCTTTTAACTATTGGAGTATAATTGCTTGCAGAGGCTCTTTTAAAACACACATCTCGGGCTTCCCTGGTGGCGCAGTTGAGAATCCGCCTGCCAATGCAGAGGACACGGGTTCGATCCCTGGTCCGGGAAGATCCCACATGCTGTGGAGCAGCTAAGTCTGTGTGCCACAAGTACTGAACCTGCATGCCACAACTACTAAAGACTGTGCTCCTAGAGCCCGTGCTCCACAGCAAGAGAAGCCACCACAATGAGAAGCCCGCGCACCGCAACGACCCGCTCACTGCAACTAGAGAAAGCCCGTGTGCAGCAACAAAGACCTTATGCAGCCAAAAAATAAATAAATAAAATAAATAAATAAAACACACTTCTCAAAATGTTAAAATAGATGCCTTAGCTCCAAGGAGTCCCTTTTGGCCTCATTAAGGAAAGGAACAAAGATCTGATCACATCTGCCAACTGGGGATTCACCTGACTCCCATGATCACTGGGGATGGAGGTATTTGGTGATCTAACAGGTCTTTTCCATTTCTGTCTACTAAGATGTATTTTTGTTGGAGAGGGAGATTTTGTCCAAATTCTTAGAGAAATAAGAAACATGGTAAATCCTGTATTCTCAATTTGCTTTATTATTTATGACCTCCAGATCTCTGGTGAGGAGGACAGGACCTGTACTGGGCTCCATTTTTTTACCAGCTGGTTTAGTCTTAAGTTCATGGCAGCCTGCCCAAGCAATGGCAGTTGAGTGAGCTTTAGATGGTAAAAGTCACATCTGATGTCCTTTGCTGCAGACCATTGGCATAAACTTATTTATTCAGAATTGTGTCCATGGCAGGCATATTCCGTCCATGTTTGGCTAAAAGACCAGGCAATATTGTCACATGCTCAGTGAAGCTTTCCTCATCTACCCCTTAAAGATTAGGTCAGGCCCCTGGTAAATGCATTTGTTGTATGAGTTTTTTTTTAAAAAAATAAATTTATTTATTTATTTTTGGCTGCACTGGGTCTTCATTGCTGCGCGCGGGCTTCTCATCACGGTGGCTTCTGTTGTTGTGGAGCAGGGCTTCAGTAGTTGTGGCTCACGGGCTCAGTAGTTGTGGCTCACGGGCTTAGCTGCTCCACAGCATGTGGGATCTTCCCAGACCAGGGCTCAAACCCACGTCCTCTGCACTGGCAGGCGAATTCTTAACCACTGCACCACCAGGGAAGTCCCATGAGTTTTGTTTTGTTTTGTTTTAATGAGTTTTTATGTAAATGAATTTTCCAGTTTTCTGCACCTTAGCTCTTGGATTCATTCTGGTTTTGACACCTGTCTACTTAAATCCAGCTCATTCCTTTTATCTACTGCATAGTGCTTCATGATATGACCATTTTATGTTTTATTAGCCATTCTCCTACTGATGAATATTTTAGTTGTTTCTAATTATTATTATTATTTCTGTTACAGACAATACTGCAATGAACATCTTTGAGTGTCTCCTTAGGCTTCTTCTTGGTTGCTCTCAATAGTGGAATTGCTGGGTCATAGAGAATGCCTAAGTTTAATTTCATTGTTTCCTTCCAAAATCATGCTGTAATTTTTTCACCTGTAAAATGAGAGGGATTCAGTGATTTCTGAGGTTTCTTTCCCCCCAGCTCTAAAATGCAATCATTCTGAGACAATAGAGGGGGGAGGCAGACTTTAAACTCTTGGCAATTATCTCATATATACTGTGCTCAGTCAGATGCAGCGGAAACAGATAATATCCAGGGTCATGTGTTCCCTGTTGTTCCCTCTCTAGGTCCCTGGGAAGAGAAAACTCCATAAAACACCAGATCAGATTTTCTTTTAACCCTCTAAGTAATGAAGTGGATAAAAGTTTCTGACAGTGGAAAACTCCAATTATTCAATTACATTAAAATAAATCTGTCACTAGACTTGGAAATCAAGCTTTCCTTGCTCAGAGAGTTACAAAAGTAAAAAGGTTTCCATGCTATGCACAATTTTTCTAACTTGCCCCACGTGACTGTGATTTAGAGTCATTTTACCCACTCACACCTGCTGTTACCCAGCTGTTAATATCAATGCAATGAATGACAAAATAGTTTGTAAGAGGAACCCTATCTAATTCCAATAAATACCTTACTTCTATTTATTTTGAACGTGTCCATTGTCTCTGGGCAGTAACCTCAGTTCAGGATATCAGAATACCACTTGTGCAGGCAAATATACATTATATTCCTTAGAAATTAAAGACACAATAGACACTGATACCTTGTCCATGACTTATGTCCTCATGACTCCAAGCTCATGAGAGGGCTTTAACCCACTGATCAGGGTGGGGGATATTATTAGGACAGTATGGGCTTTTCCATCACCTATTTAATTGCAGCTACTCAGTACTGGGGATTATATTAAGAAGAATGTTTATAAAAATGCATAAGATGATAGCTCAGTGTTGATTCTGGACTGACATTACCTCCAGATATTAGGATTATGTCTGCTAAAAACAAAACTTTAGAACAAGACAAAAATGATTTGGTGGTTTCCCTCCCATTATAGTTTTGCTTATTACAAAATCTTAGGAAATTATGATAGAAAAGCAGAAGGAAGAATAAAAGGATGATCACTATTACTATTTTGGTGTCGTTCCTTCCCATTTTTTAAAGAAATTCTTTTGTATTTTGAGAAATTTCAAAAATATACAAAAGTACAAAGAGTAACAAAATAAAAACCAGACCTATATTCTGACTGCTAACTCAGAAATAACCATTAACATTTTGTAATATTTGCTACCAATCTTTGTTTTGTTTCTTTATTGAAAGAAAGATTGAAAATAAAGCTAAAGGCTGATTTAACCACCATCCCCTATCATGAGGTTGGAATTTTCCCTTCCAGTTCATTCTTTTTTTTTTTTTTAATATTTATTTATTTATTTATTTGGCTGTGCCGGGTCTTAGTTGCGGCATGCGGGATCTTCGTTGCAGCGTGTGGGGTCTTTTAGTTACAGCATGCAGACTCTTTAGTTCCGGCATGCAGGCTCTCAGTTGCAGCATGTGGGATCTAGTTCCCTGACCAGGGATTGAACCCTGGCCCCTTGCATTAGGAGCTCGGAGTCTTAACCACTAGACCACCAGGGAAGTCCCCAGTTCATTCTTTTTTATTTTTATTTTTTAATTTTATTTTTATTTACTTACTATTTTTTTTGGCTGTGTTGGGTCTTCATTGCTGCACGTGGACTTTCTCTAGTTGCGACCAGTGGGGGCTACTCTTCGTTGCAGTGTGTGGGCTTCTCATTGTGGTGGCTTCTCTTGTTGCAGAGCACGGGCTCTAGAGCGCACGTGCTTCAGTAGATCCCTGCATCGGCAGGCGGACTCCCAACCACTGCGCCATCAGGGAAGCCCGGCAGGTGGATTCTTAACCACTGCACCCCCAGGGAAGCCCCCTCAGTTCATTCTCGAATACATGTGTGTGTGTGTGTGTGTGTGTGTGTGTGTGTATTTGTAAGTATATATATACAGAGATACATATATAGAGAGAGATACATACGTATATTTTATATGAACAATATATGGTATTCTTTTGAGTGGCTTTTTAAAAAATTTATTCCTAGTTATAGGTTTTTAAAAATTTCTGGCGACATATAGTGTTGCTTCAAGGTATCGATACTGATACTACAACATTGTTCTTTATCTTAATATCCATCTTGAGGTATAGGAATCCTGAGCAGGATAGGAGAATAAAACCTCCGTTCTCTCATCTGTAAAATGGGAGCAGTAATAGTATCTGCCTCAGAGTGGATGTGATGATTGATGAGATTTAATGATAATATGAATATCAAGAACTCACTCTGTGCCTGGCACGTGTGCTCCCTGCCATTTCCCTCCAGCATTGAGAGCTCTCCAGCTGTTTGATGAGGTTCCAGTCCAACTAATTATGTGACCTTCAGCCACATACCTGAGCCTTGCTTTTCTCATATTTATATTGCAGATCATAATAATATATATCTCTAGGTTGTTGTGACAATGACACGAGATAATAACGTGCCTTGCATGGGGACCTGGAATATTGCAAACAGTAAGGAACTGACAGCTATTATTATTATTATTACTATCTCCTTATCCTTTAAAATGAAAACTTTTTTTTTATTCGAGTATAGTTGACTTACAATGTTGTGTTACTTTCAGGTGAACAGCAATGTGAATCAGTTATACATATACATATATCCACTCTTTTTTAGATTCTTTTCCCATATAGGCCATTACAGAGTATTGAGTAGAGTTCCCTGTGCTATACAGTAGGTCCTTACTAGTTATCTATTTTATATATAGTAGTGTGTATATGTCAATCCCAATCTTCCAATTTATCCCTCCTCCCCCCTTGTCCCCTGGTAACCATAAGTTTGTTTTCTACATCTGTAACTCTATTTCTGTTTTGTAGATAAATTCATTGTACCCAATATCATATGATATTTGTCTTTCTCTGTCTGACTTATCTCACTCAGTATGACAATCTCTAGGTCCATCCATGTTGCTGCAAATGGCATTATTTCGTTCTTTTATTATTATTATTATGACTATCTCCTTATTCTTTAAAACTAAAACTTGATCCTGCTTAACCAATCTTAACGGATGAAAATAAATCCATGGAAAAAATGTTCCATGGTCAAATGAGTTTGGGAAACCCTGTCTATTCTAGCCAGCCCTTGATTCACAGTGCATAGTAAGATATCAAAAGTAAACCAGTCCAAGGGAAAAGGAGTTTTAACCCAACATTTCCCAAACATACTTGATCGCAAAACTCTTTTGTTCCACTAACATCTATAAACATCCCAAAGAAGTAATGTCCTATGTGGAGCACATTTTGAGTATTGGTTTAAGGTATGACTCCCTCAGATTACATAAAGGCATCTGAACTGGGGGGCTTCTTTTTGTGTCTACTCAAGAAAGCCTAATTCACTCAAGAAAGCTTAGCTGGCTACTCCAAAATCTCTGATGTTAGAATACTGGCATAAATTAGAATATGTGTTGACAACCATTTACTAATTCTCAGATTCTCGGACAGTTTTGAGTACCCTACAGATTACTGGTCCTGTAACAAAGAGCTTTCTTTAGTTATTTTAGAGGCAGTTGTCCGTTCATCATTCATATGTTAGACAGAGTTTTGTGACCTTGGAGCAAATCTCTGTATAATGGATGAGACCCTCCTTACCCAAGGCTTGGCTTTCAAGTCTGAGGTTTTTCAAATGTCCTTGAGACACCATAAACCATGGCAAAGACAAGCTATGGATAGGGAGGAGATATTTGCAATACATATAACCAACAATGAATTTGTATCCAGACTATGTGGAAGACTAACAAAAGGCAAACAACCCAAATGAAGAAAAAAAGAAAAGGCCCAAGGAAACAAACAGGAGAAGACCTTTAATGGTCAATAAATATCTGAAAAAATGTTCAAACTCATTAGTAGTAAGAAAATGCAAATTCAAACAATGAGATACATATATGTAGTAAAAGTATAAAACCAAGCATGGGATGACACACTCCACCTTCAGAATAGTGGTTACTATAGGGAGAGAAAAAGGAAAAAAGGATGGGAAAGGAGACTTCAGTGTTATGTATAATGTCTTCTGTCTTCCTAAAAAATATGGAGAAATACAGGGAAAAGTTGAATTTGTTAAATCTGAGTGATGGATACATGGCATCTATTTCCTGCATATTTGAAATATTTCCTATTTTAAAATAAACAAAAGAAAAACTTCACCTTGATTATATGAATGCCACTTTGTAAGACATCACTTTATAAAAATATTTTCTTCAGTTTCAAGTATTATTTTTATTTCGTTTCTTTCATTTATTGATTTTGCTCTTTGATCAAGACTTGTCTGGAATAGTTTGTAGACTGTAACCCCAGGGATGTTGGCTGTTGTGGTTTAATTATCCTCTAAGGTCTAGAGTCTAGGCGTTTAGGCTTTGCTTAATAGTTGTTGCCTTTTTCCTTTTTTAAAAAACTGGGCATGTATTTAAATGAACTTGACAATAATACCTAGACATATCAGTTAGGACTCAATAAGCTTGCAAGTAACAAAAATCATTTCAAACAGGCTTAAGGTGGAATTTTATTTGGCCATGTAATTGAAAAGCTCTGGGTTGCAGGGGAGCTGGTCAGGCTTCAAGCACCAATGGATCCAGCGTTTAAATGATGACATCTATTCCCACTTTCTAGTTTTTCAATATTACAAATAATGTTGCAATAAGCATGTTATTGCATGCTTATATACATGAGTAAGAGTTTCTCAAATCTAGAAGGGGAATTGCTAAGTCAAGAGTATAGACATTTCCGGGCTTCCCTGGTGGTGCAGTGGTTGAGAGTCCACCTGGCGATGCAGGGGACACGGGTTCGTGCCCCGATCCGGGAAGATCCCACATGCCGCGGAGCGGCTGGGCCCGTGAGCCATGACCACTGAGCCTGTGCATCCGGAGCCTGTGCTCCGCAACGGGAGAGGCCACAACAGTGAGAGGCCCGCGTACCGCAAAAAATAAAAAAAAATAAAATAAAATAAAAAAAGAGTATAGACATTTCCAACTTTCCAACCACTATTGCCAAATTTCTACCCAAAGTGAGGGGTTTGTTTGTTCATTTGCTTATTTTTTGTTTTGTCAATTTATACTTCCACCAGCATCAGCAGTGTATGAAAGTTCTCATTTCCTTTCCTTTCGTCCTAATTAAATTTAGAATTTTAAGGTCCCTAAATGTTTCAACTCTTCAGTCAGGTGAACAAGGTCAACATCAATATCATAAATCATGTTGATATGTACCCTTGATATGATGTGGTGAAAATGGCACTTTAGCTCTGTGGTCTTCCTCTAAAAAATACATTGCCCCACTCTAATTACAGGAATAACATCAGGCCAATTCCAATAGAGGGGTAACATACAATATACCTGTCCAGCATTTCTCAAACCTGTCAAGGTCATCAAAAACAAGGAAAGTCTGAGAAAATGTCAAGCCAAGAGAAACTAAGGAGACATAAGGACCACATGTAAAGTAGTATCCTGGATGGGAGATCCTGGAACACATAAAGGACATTAGGTAAACTAAGGAAATCTGGATAAACTGTGGACTTCAGTGAATAATGATGTGTCAATATTGGTGCATTAATTGTAACAATGTACCACACTTATGTTAACATACAGGGAACCTGGGCATGAGGTATATGGAAACTCTACTATTTTCTCAGATTTTCTGTAAATCTAAAACTATTTCAAAATATAAGGTCTATTAATTTTTTTCTACTCCTGAAGTTATTTGATTGTTATTGTAATTTTCATTCCTCTAGTTACTGGGGAGGTTGAGCATCTTCTCATATATTTATTGACTATCCAGGATTCTCTTTGATGAATTTCTTGTTCACAACCTTTGCCTTTTTTAAAAAATGTGTTATTTTTTAAAAAATGTTTGTTGGAATTTATATATATTCAGTGTATTAATCTTTTGTTGGGTCATCTATTAATTTTGTTGTGTTGAGTTGCAAATATCTTCAGTTTGTAAGTATCCTTTGATATTTTCTATGGTATATTATCATATTATATTAATATGGTCTGGCAGATATTTAAAATTTTAATGTTATCGATTTTAATGTTTTAATTTATTTTTGCCTGCGTTCGGGTCTTTGTTGCTGTGTGCAGGCTTTCTCTAGTTGCGGTGAGCGGGGGCTCCTCTTCGTTGCGGTGAGCGGGCTCTTCATTGCGGTGGCTTCTCTAGTTGCGGAGCACAGGCTCTAGGCGCGCGGAGTTCAGTAGTCCTGGTATGCGGCCTCAGTAGTTGCGGCTTGCGGGTTCTAGAGCGCAGGCTCAGTCGTTGCGGCGCATGCACTTAGCTGCTCCGCGGCATGTGGGATCTTCCCACATCAGGGCTCGAACCCGTGTCCCCTGCCTTGGCAGGCGGATTCTTAACCACTGCGCCACCAGGGAAGCCCAAAGTGCTTTTCTTTGTACTTTAGAGTCTTGTGTAGAAAATCTTTCCCTATTCTGATGTCACAAAGATATTCTTTGTTCTCTTCTAACAATTTTTACAGGTTACGTTTTTACCTTAAAGATTTTTAATCCACTTGGGATTTCTTTTTTTTTTTTTTAGTCATCAATTTTATATACATCACTGTATACATGTCAATCCCAATCACCCAATTCATCACACTGGAATTTCTTTTTATCTAGTGTAAGGTAGGAAACAAATTGATTTTATTTTTTGTATTAGTAGCTAATTGTTCCAGCATCATTTATTGAGTTTTTAATCTTTTCCCACTGATTTATAATGCGATTTCTATTTTATGCCAAGTTTCCATGTGTATTTCAGCTGTTTCTGGGCCATTTGTCCCTTTAATCTGTTTGTCTATCCCTAAACAAAAGTCGAATTCTTTTTTAAATATGGCTTTATGATAAATTTTTCTTATCTGGTCTGGTAAGTCAAGTTCCCTCCTCCTTGTTTTTTTCCCTCAAAATAATCTTGGCTATTTTAGGCATACTTGTACTTTCATGTGAAATTTAAGATCAGTTTATCAAGAGCCATAAAATGGCCTTTGGAATTTTGATTTTTACAATGAATTTCTAGACTAACTAATATTATAGACTAATGAATTTATAGGCTAAATTATAGACTAATATTGAGTCCTTCTATTCACTAACAAAGTGTAGTCTGTGTTTACCTAAGTCGTTATATCCTTCAGTGTTTTGTAAATTTCTTCTTAAAAGTCTTGTCCATCTTTTGTCTCTTTATTCATGGGTATCTCGTAGTTTTTGTTGCTCTTATTATATATTTTATCATTCACAACACTCTTGATTTTTGGGTGTTGTTTTTACCAACAAGTTGCTGAACTATTCTGATGTTTTCTTGGACTTTCTACATAGACAACCATTTCAACTGCAAATAACAAAGATTTTTCTGTATTATTTTTGAATCCTTATTCCTCTTTTTTATTTCTTCTTATTTCATTGGGTTGGACTTCTAGGACGATGTTTAATAGCACAGAAAGGAAAGCATCTTTGTCTTGTTTCATATTTTTATAAAATGTTTCTAATTTTTCAGCACTAACCATGATGTTTGCTGTAAGTTTGCTGTTGGTTTTTGGTAGATAGTTGTCTCCCATTATCTGTTTTATTCTTACAGTGATAGAACCCCAGATTTTTAGCTGATCATATAGCTACCCGAAATGCATACTATATTTCTCAGCTTCCCTTGCAGTTAGTAGATGTGGTTATCTCTAAGAAGATATAATTATGTATCACACAGAGGTGGTACATATCCTTGAAGGAAAGGGGAAATGCTTTCCCCTTTCCTTTTCCTCCTCCTTTCTGTTGACAGGTATGCCTTCTTCTTCTTCTTCTATTTATTTATTTGGTTGCGCCGGGTCTTATTTGGTTGCAGCAGGTGTGCTCCTTAGCTCTGTGGCTCTCAGGCTCCTTATTTGTGGTATGTGAATTCTTAATTGTGGCATGCATGTGGGATCTAGTTCCCTGACCAGGGATCGAACCTGGGGCTCCTGCATTGGGAGCGCAGTCTCTTAACCACTGCACCATCAGGGAAGTCCCGACAGGTGTATCTTCTCGATAGCTGATCTTTCGATGATCTTGGAGCTGTCATGCTAGCCAGGATCGCCCAGATTCACATGAGTAAGAAATAAACTCTTATCTTGTTTGAGCCACTGTTTCTGTTTTGTCATTTGCAGGTAAGCTTATCCTAATTAAACCTTTATTCGATAAGAGAAATTCCCTTTTATTCCTAGTTTGCTTAGAGCTTTTGTTTTATATCACGATTGAGTAATGAATACTACACAATGTTTTTTCTGCATTGATTGAGATGACCATAATTTTGTCTCCTTTACAATATTCTTTCCACCTCACCTGTAACATTTGTTTACCTTGTAACTTGTTTCTAACCAGGATAGGAAGATTGATTTTATTATTCTAGAACATAGATTAGAAAGATATGTTTCCTGCCTAATTATAAATATTTTGAAAGTTGGGTGAGAATAAACTGATTAAGGGGCATAGAACTCTAAGTACTGTTAACATGGGATGAATTTCTTTAAACTGATTTGCCCATGTAATTCAAAACTTTAAAGAAGTAGAAAGGAAAAAGATAAGACAAAGAGGAAAGACAATTCTTTATACATTTAAAAATTTATTTCAAATGATGTATTATGAATAACAGGAATTTTAAAAAGAAAAATCTGTAAAGCTGTGATCTCGGTGTAAGTATTCTTATTGTTGTCTACTGTTTTTCAGTCCTTGTTCGTATACTGTTGTTTTTTGTGCTTATGATTTTAGTATAGAGACATTTTTTGCATTTTGAAAAGCTACTTATTTTTATAAAGTTTAGGTCCTTTAAGTTTCCATGTAAGAATGAACATGAACAACATGTTCATGAACATGAACATGAACTGAACAACAATAAAAGTTCATAGAATAAGTGTCCCTTCTCACCTGAGTCACAGAATAAAAGAACTTATAGAACTGAAAGGAATTTTTTAAGCTCATCTTTTGAAGGTTGATTTAAGTATTTTTTTCTATAAGATATTTATTTTACGGCAGGTTTGATAGAGTGCTCTCAAATCTTTAAATTCTTATACTTAGGATTATATTTTTGCGGTCCAATCTTTGTGACAAACTCAGTTTAGGAAAGCCTGAATTTTTCAACACTTCATCAATTACAATAACCATTACTGGTGACACTTGTGTTACAATATTACACTTCACAAAGTGCTTTTTCACAATTTAGCTCATTTTTTCCCTGTAATAACCCTGTGAATGACAAAGGTACTATTATGAATCCATTTTGCAGAAGAGGATATTGAGGCTTCAGAGTGTTTAAGAGATTTATGCATTTAATAAGTGGCAGAGTAGAGACTCAAAATGAAATATTCTGCTTTTCCATCTGCACTAATAGTTTTTGAGCTCCACCAGATCAGATAATGCCAGCCTTTTTTCAGTTTAGAGTAGAACAATAATTAATTAATGGGCCAAACTTTCTCAGTTAAAAATTTTTTTCTGGGCTTCCCTGGTGGCGCAGTGGTTGACAGTTCGCCTG
>NW_020175038.1:770477-927093 GCF_003031525.2 Neophocaena asiaeorientalis asiaeorientalis | reverse complement strand
TCTGAACCCCTGCGCCACCAGGGAAGTCCCTGATGTGTTTTTCTTAACTGGATACCTCATGCTTGTCTGTACTAGATGCTGGAATAGGATGGTTTCTGATGTAGCATGAAGTTATGTGTTTTGTGATTTTAAGTTTCCCTATCAGCATTTCTGCAGTGTTTTGCAGAGAGCTAGGATTTCCAGGTGTTGAGCCACAGGAATATATTTTAAATTCGTTGCATTATGTTATGCTGAGTAAGCCCTCGAACCTGCAAGCCAAACACATTTTAGGTCCCAAAATAATGGTGAAAAGCTACTATGGACTTGCTTCATTCTCTCCTATTTCATACATTGTTTTTCCTTACTGCTCATCAAAGTAAAACTTATCGAGGGGTATATCCAAGGGAAATAATTAAGAAAAGGCTATAAATACAGATTAGCTACAAGGATGTTCATCTCAGTGGTATTTACAAACGTTTTCAAGAAAGGAAATAAGCTAAATGACAAAAGTAAGTGATTGGCCTGCCTGCCAACGCAGGGAACATGGGTTCCAGCCCTGGTCGGGGCAGATCCCACGTGCTGCGGAGCAACTAAGCCCATGAGCCACAACTACTGAGCCTGCGCTCTAGAGCCCGCAAGCCACAACTACTGAGCCCATGTGCCACAACTACTGAAGCCCACACGCCTAGAGCCCGTGCTCCACAACAGGAGAAGCCACCGCAATGAGAAGCCCGTGCACCACAATGAAGAGTAGCCCCCGCTCGCCACAACTAGAGAAAGCCTGTGTGCAGCAATGAAGACCCAATGCAGCCAAAAATAAATAAATAAATAAATAAATAAATAAAAAAGAATCATAAAAAAAAGTGAGTGATTGGCTAATAAATTAAGATTGATTCTATAGTCAAGTACTCCTTTGCCATCACACATTATTAAAAATATTTATTGATGTGTACTGATGTCCACAGTTACATCAAGAAGGCAGGATAATAGTATACATAGTGTAGTCAATTTTTGTATATAGAATGCAAATATACATAGAAAACTTCCAGGAAGATATACGGTAAGTGATCATCTCTATGTGGTGGTTTAGGAGTTTTTGACTAATTGTTATTTATTACTTTTTTATTTATATTTTCTGCTATTATTTTTGGTTTTTCCAATGAACACGTATTGCTTTAGCAGTATAAAACCCCCACATAACTTTTTTTTAAATTAAAATAAAGAAACAATCCACTCAGCCCTGTATAAAGCATTGGCGAACATGTTACCTACTACGTTCTGTCAACTTAGAGAGTGAAGGGGGAGGACATGGCTGTGCACAGAATTTAATTTAGATATAAGAAGAATTTCCTGAAGGTAAGACCTTTAATCTGTTAAAATGGTAAGGGTCTAGAGAATTCCCTGGTGGTCCAGTGGTTAGGACTGGGTGCTTTCACTGCATGGGCCCGGGTTCGATTTGATCCCTGGTCAGGGAACTAAGATCCTGCAAGCCATGTGGCAAAAAAAAAAAAAAAAAAAAGTAAGGGTCTAGGTGAAACGCTTAGGTGAAGGGAGGTGATTAGGGTGCTGATTCCTGAGGCTGACCTGAATGTATAATGCTGGAGAGGATTTAAAGGTAGAAAATCAAAAGCTTTCTAAAGCTGGCTTCCTAGGATACAAATTTCCTTGGTAATGACCCTGAGATGCAGTCAGTTAACAAGCATGCATTGAGGACAGGAGTTCTGAGGAGAGAAAAGACATAGAAATTCGGATTTCAATTATTCATTCATTCAGCTATTATTATTATTTTTTTGCAGTACGCGGGCCTCTCACTGTTGTGGCCTCTCCTGTTGCGGAGCACAGGTTCCGGACACGCAGGCTCAGTGGCCATGGCTCACGGGCCCAGCCGCTCCACGGCATGTGGGATCTTCCCGGACCGGGGCACGAACCCGTGTCCCCTGCATTGGCAGGTGGACTCTCATCCACTGTGCCACCAGGGAAGCCCCATTCAGCCATTATTGATTGCTCTCTACCGCATTGTGCTAAGTGTTGGGCTCTGTTCTTTATGAGTTTACAATTTAGTTGGAGAGATAAAAGATGAGGCTCTAAATCATTTGAGAAGTACTGAAACTATGAAGGAAAAATCAGAGAACTTAGTTCAACTAAAGAAGACATCAGAATAGTTGAGATGGGTGGGAATAGGCTTCCTGAAGATTGAAATTTAAAAGTTGAAGGAAGTTTCACAGAAGAGAAAATAAATGTGAAGGGTTTTTGACTAACAATCTGATATCTCACGTGAACCTACGGTCTTTTCATTTATGAGATGTACCGCTACTTCTCCAAAATTTGAGATTTTTTAAATGTGCTCCCTTTATGCAAAATATTTAGCTCTTTTGCATTAAGAAAGGATTAGAGGGAATTCCCTGGCAGTCCAGTGATTAGGACTCTGCGCTTTCACTGCCCAAGGTGCAGGTTCAATCTCTTGTCAGGGAACTAAGATCCCACAAGCCGCATGGCACGGTGAAAAAAGATAAAAGAAAAAAGAAAGGATTAGGTAATACGAAGTAGAAAGAAGATTAGAATTACAGAATTTCAGAGAGGGAGGTTACCTTTGCTATTATGCAGTCTGCAGCAGGCGCTGTAATTGTCTGTAAACGTCTACCCAACGTCTTTTTTCCCCCTCTTCCTTGCCATCTGACCCCCGATTGTGTTCAGAGAGCATCAGTGTAGCCATCTAATGTACCTACACATTTCCCAGCCTTCTTTTAGCTGGGATGACCATGTGACACAATCCTGCCCAGTGACATGTAAGTAGAACCCACCGTGTGGGTGTTCCAGGGACCAGACTTGTTCCTTTTGCCCTTTACCCTTCCATTTTCCTCTCACCTAGAATGCAGACAGGATGCCTGGAGGTGACAGCCATCTTGCAAACATGAGAACAAGGGCCCAAATCTCAAACCCTAGCAGAGGAGAAAGCCTGTGTGCCTGATGGCATCGTGGGACTTCAAGACTAGCCCTGGATTGCCTAATCCAGACTCCTTGCACAAGAAAAATAAAACCTGTGAGCCACTGGTGTGTGTTACTAGCATCCAAACACAATGCCTGCCTGATAAATAATCTAACCCACTTATTTCACAGAGAGGAGACAAAGGCCCAAGAAAAGTTCCATAAACTTGGGCAGATTGTATCAAGTTAAGACTTTCTCACTTTGAAGTGACAGACAACCCAATCCCAAACCTCTTAAGAAAAAAAAAAAAAAAAAAGGAATTTATCAATTCAGATCATTGAAGTCAGGCGTGGCTTCCTCCAGAGACTCAAATGACTTTTTCAGGTTCTGTTTTTCCTCTCTCTCCACCTCTTGGCAATGCTTCCTCTGCTCCCTCCACTTCAGACAGGCTCTTTCCTCTTTGTGGTGAGGTGTTGCCAGCCGCTCCAGCCTTACCCCACCCAGGATTAAGTCCAGAGGGAAAGCCAAAACTCCTCCCTGGAGGAAAGTCACACTACTCAGGAGAAGTGTGACTGCCTGCTGGGCATTCCAAAAGTGCACATCCTCTGCTTAGTGTGTGCTTAGAACTAGAACTTAGAGGACTTCTGGTTCCGAGTCAGTTCACTGGCCACTTCATCAAATAGCCTCTGATAGACATATCATAAACAGGTGTGTGCATCCATGAGCAATACAGATCTGTCAGATATTTCCTTGGATCATGCAATTACATGCTTCTTGGGTAGGTTTTGACCACTGAGGTATGTGAACACTGCAGAGAAAATACCAAGTCTATCTAGAAGCAATGAGAACTCTAAAGGTGGTCCCCAACTCTGCAGACGAAGTCAGATTTGGGGCTTAGGGTGAACCTGCTCAAGAGCAGTGATACAGGTTACATCTTCCTCTTTCACTCTGGAGGGAAATCTACTAGATCAGTCCTCCATGGGTTTTTCTCTCTGTTTTTCTCTTCCTGAATTTCCCCCCTTTTCATATCTCTTGCACCCAAAAAGGATACTTATTTAATAACTATAAAGGGCAGATGATCTATTTGTTCCTTATGGCTCCAGTTCAGACAATCAGGGCTAAGTTCAGAGTTCCCTTAGCCTGTTTTTTACCTGGCTTTTAAATGCTTTTGGTCTAGACCTTACAGAGTAAACCTTAGGTCCGTTATTACCCAAGTCTTCCGTGAATGGAAGGTTTGCAAACTGATCCTGTTTAAAGACATCATGGCTGCTTTTTATTTCCACAAGCCTGTTTTTTTCTTTTTTTCGGAAGAATTGTTGGCCTTTAGGATTCTTGAAATTCTTCCACATGCAGTTACTCTGAAAGCAAGCATTTAAAGGCTTAAATGTTAATGCTGAAGTATGTTTAGAGTGAAAATTGGGAATGCAAGCTCATGTAGATTTGTTTCTTATCAGTTTACTCTTTTACTGAGTTTCAGCAAGTTGTGTTTACTTGGATTTCCTACTGGTAAGAAGTAAATCTAGGATAATTTCTTTTCTGGTTAGAGTTTTTGCTGCTCTAGATAACTAAGTATAAAGTCTCTTGAGGTAATTCATGTTTAGTGGTGTTTGCCTCTCTGTTAAATATTTTTTTGATAGGTTAATTTATTGGACTCCGACGATGAAGAAACTATTGGTGGATATTTCAAACCTTTGTCCCATTATCTCCTTTTCTTGAATATTCTCAGAATTTCTCTCTCCCTCACTCAACATTTAAGCAGTTTTGAGTTCCTCTAATTCTACTTTCACGATATATACTACACAACACCTTCTTTCCATTTTTTTCAGACTCTTCTCTTTAGGGCCTCATTCACTCTTGCCTGGGTTCTCTTTCCAGGCTCTCAGATGCCAATTTGCTCTCCACACTGCTGCCTCTGTTATTTACTTAAAATAGAGCTCCGGGCAGGTCATTTCCCTCCTCAGAAACCTTCAGTGGCCCCCCAGTGCCTATAGGATAAAGAACAAAATCCTTGGCATAATGTTCAAAGGCCTTTCACCTCTGCCCTTTTTTTACTTTTTTTTTTTTTTTTTTTTTTTACGGTACATGGGCCTCTCACTGTTGTGGCCTCTTCCGTTGTGGAGCACAGGCTCCGGACGTGCAGGCTCAGCGGCCATGGCTCACGGGCCCAGCCACTCCGCGGCATGTGGGATCTTCCCAGACTGGGGCACGAACCCGTGTCCCCTGCATCGGCAGGCGAACTGTCAACCACTGTGCCACCAGGGAAGCCCCCTTTTCTTACTTTCTTAGTTTCTCCTTTCATTCTATCCATCTCTGTTCCCAGTGTCAAATTCCTATTAAAATATCTACAAATGGCTTATTAGAGAGTTTGTTTCATTCTGTCTTGGTGCTAAATTATGTGCTCACAATCAGTTATAAGTTATTTAGGGCAAGGATGTGTTTTATTTATTTTGATCTTCTTAGAGACTGTACAACCAGTGTTCACAATATATTAGAGAGGGATCCATGAAATGTAATTCACTGTGATAATTGCTATACTAACAGTTTGAGCAAAATGCTATGGGAACCCAGAGGGGAGAAAAATTAATATTGCTTGGAAGGGTTCAGGATGAATTCACAGGTGAACTAATGTCTGAGCTGGACTTTGAAGGATAAGTAGGATTTTTACAGGTAGAGAAACTGAATGAATAAATAAATGAATATTCTCTCTAAGCCTCATATTTTATAATTAGATTCTAACACCTGTGGGTAGATCCCTTGTGTGTCGCTCCCCATGTCTGGAGCAGTCCACATTTCTCTATTCGGCTGAAACAAATGTTTCTCAGGTGGAATATATTATTTCTAAAGTCAGTCTAGTTTATCCAATAACTTCAACTTAGCCCTTCAATTCTGGAGCTTAGTTGTGGATTACCAATTCAACTATTTTATCATTGCATACTTAACCTAAGTATTTAGCCATAATCCTCAGCAAAGCTGAAAAAAAAAGACACTCTGCTTCTTTGACCATCTACTGACAAAGTCCAATGAAGCCCAGGTATTTCTTGGAATATTTGTATCAACACATAATAGCTGTGATGCATCACAATGTAAACATTTGTATGTTAGAACTTTGCCCTGCAATTATCTAGCCTCTTTTAACCACTTTAGGAAATTGGGGTTGGAGTAAAGAGATATCCGCTGTCGGGTATAGCAGGCAGAGGAGAAAGAATGATGTGTTAGGTGACATTCCTTCCTTTCCCCCTCTATCAGCTAAGAAAGCAAAAGGATAATTTATTTCTAGATACCTGTACAGAACTCTAGCTTAGCACCTGTCACAACGTGAGTTTGTTTACTTACAGGTCATCTCCCTCATCAGGCTGAGAGTAAACTTCTCATATTCGTCTCTGTAAAAATCTTCGTGTTTCCTGTATCTAGCATAGTTCCAGGAGCCCATTTGTGGAAAGAGGGAAGAATGGATTTAATTAATATGGAGGAATGGTTTTTCATCTTTTCCAGGTTATGGATTTCTTTTTAAGAAAGCTTATGAATGTTAAAGACTTTCATCCCAAAGAAAGAGATGTGTGTAGGTACACAGTTGCAAAAATTTGTATACAAGTTTAGGGAGATCACAGATGTCTTGAAGGACATGGACCTCAGGTTAAAACTCCATGAATTGAGAGAGGGTAATGGCAAATTGTAAAACCACTTCTAATTTGTACTCTTGGTCAAACTAATATTACAGCTGAGGTAGGGCTACTAGACTCAATATATATTATAATTAGATGTGGAAAGAGCACCATAGCAAACATAGGTGGTGGTATCAAGACCAGTGTGAATAAGAACTTGTGCAGTTTGCATAAGTCTAACCCACCTACTGTTGGGATGGGATGACCTAGAGATGTCTTCCGTTCTTTGTTTAATTCACTCAGGGGTTTCTATTTTCCCATTAAAATTTCTCCTCCCTAATCCACCCTTTGAATCCCTCTGGCATTTACCTCCTTTCCCACTGCTAAGTCTGCTGGATTCAAACTGATTGCACTGTATCTCAGGACTTGCAATCATTCTAGATCTTGAGAGACTTTTGTTTCCATGAGACTTCAAATGAAAACTCCGACTCAGACCAACCAACTCATAAAGTGCCAAAGTACTTCATCAAAGTGAATTAGATGCTTGATTATCAGATTTGGGCACTTTGAAAGATATAAGAGGTGAGAATATTCTTAACTCAATGGCAAAACTATGGAAACAAATTTCGTCTTCAGAAATATTTGCTAGAACACATTCTAAGGGTGAAAATTGACACATAGACACAATCAAATAAGAATTTGGTTACAATTTCAGCACAAATTTAGTCACTGCTATTTCCCACCACTATCAATCCTCCATTTTAAAATTTTATTTATTTATTTACTTATTTTTGGCTGCATTGGGTTTTCATTGCTGCGCGCAGCCTTTCTCTAGTTGCAGTGAGCAGGGGCTGCTCTTTGTTGCGGTGTGCAGGCTTCTCATTGCGGGGGCTTCTCTTGTTGCGGAGCACAGGCTCTAGGCACGTAGGCTTCAGTAGTTGTGGCTTGTGGACTCAGGAGTTGTGGCCTGCGGGCTCTAGAGCGCAGGCTCAGTAGTTGTGGCACATGGGCTTAGTGGCTCCATGGCATGTGGGATCTTCCCAGACCAGGGATCGAACCCGTGTCCCCTGCATTGGCAGGTGGATTCTTAACCACTGCACCACCAGGGAAGTTCCAATTCTCCATAATTAAGGAGTGTTCCCAAGGTGGGGCAAAGATAATTTGTGGTCTAAACGTTTTTTTGGTCTGTGACTCGAATCTCTCTAGAAATTTTCCTTTCAGGTTTTGTGTTTGTTTAGCAGGTTCTCTACAATGTACATGTGACTAAAATTATTTCAACAGCCTTAATTGTATTACGATGATGAAGATTCTGTAGATCTTGTGACAACACATTCCTCTGTTCTGTATGAGTTTGTTTAATTCCTTTTCAGTGGTTGATATTTGAACCTCTTTCATTGAGAGCAGATCCAGCTACACAATTCACTAAGGGCCTAAACAGGTCCAGGAGGGGTTAAAGAACATACCATCAATATAAGAACTGCCACTCTATTGCATAATTTACACAACCTTGTAGTTGAATCTGGGCTTCTTGTGACTTTTTAATAAAATAGCTACGGAATGTGATACAACAATTGGGAAGTAACATAAAGAAATTCTACAAACTACTTAATCTGCTTTACGCTTTGTTCCATGACTCTATTGTAATTTTCAGTGAGAGGAAATTTCCAAAGTTTATATGCTTAAAGTTTTACTTTTCGATGTGCATAAAGTTTTATGAAGGTATACGATTTGGTGATAGGGTGGTTTTTAAAATATAAAATAAGACTATTTCTAATATCACATAGAAGGGGAAGCAGATGAGATATTTATGACCAGAGAAGGAAATATCATTGGAACTTGAGGTAGCATGTAATTTACTAAAGGCACAATGATCAGATAGTTATTTTTGGTAACCCTGAATATCAGGAAGATCATATTGTATTTTGTGATCAGAGCAGAGCAAACACTGTTTACTAATGAATTTATGTGTGTTTTCAGTCACTGAAAATTTAAGTACAAACTGAAAATCTGGGTCTCTATGCTATTGTGAAGCAAGACCATGAAAACTACCCATTTAAGCACTTTTTCCAAAAAATGTATATCTGTAAAAGGATGGGAGGTGGAGTTAACCAGTGAATTTTCAAATATTCATTTAGATATAATCACTGCTTGATGCAGGGCTTGATGGAGTGCGGCCTGAGCTTAAAGAATCCCTGGAATTCACAGTCTAGGTCAAGTCACTCTTTGGGAGACCCCTATTCACTTTGCTCTTACTTAATCAGGGGAAATCTGATTAACATAAAAAACAAAGCATCAGTCCTGGGGAAAAAGAAAATCACAAAAGGGCAGAGAAGTGTTGAGGGAAAGGGGAAGAAAGAGGCTTTGCCAATTCTTGACTTGTTAATTAGAGTCAGAACAGCAATGGGGATTTCCTATACCCTAAGTTTGTTGAATGATTACATAGGTCTGGGGAAGAGGCATACACTCAGAGTGACTCACCCCATTTTTTTTTTTTTGTATTGGGGTTTTGCCTGGTGCATTGCACTTTCCTCTCCTCACATTATATATTGACTAATGGAGGGGGGAGGTCTCCAACAGGTGTTTACACCTACTCAGATTCAAAAGCTTTGGCCTAGGCCTTAGCCCATTGGGCAATGTGGGGTTTGAGTCTTCCTCTCTTAAATGAGTGGGACTGGGACCAGTTTTGAAGGGACTTCCGTTGGGACTTGTTACAACAGCGTACAGTGGTGATGTAGACTTGAGGACAGTTTCTTGTTCTGCTTTGCCATCTTGGGGTGGGTCTGAAAAGCTTTCTTACCTCTGACAGGAAGAAAATGTTCACAGGGTTGATTACTATACAGAATGCAGTAAAGAGAATTGGGCAACCTGACTCAGATGTTCAGATGGAAAGATAGGTAGAGTCTGATGACACAAGTTTAAATTCTAGGTCTGCGGGTAAAGCTTTGCAGAGGGACCCACCCCAGAGACATCTGCACAGGGGCCTCCTTTGCTGAGAGCTTCTCCCCCATCCCCGCCACTCCAAGTCCAGATGAACTGCTCAAATTCCTAGGGGAAAGGCTCTATAAATTGTGTGTGTGTATACATATGTATGCATAACACTAATTTTTAAGCTTTGTAACTATCTTTGTAGATAAGAGAAACTAAACCAACTCAAACAGCTTAAAAATGTTGCCCCAGTGACCGCTGGCATCAATATTCTACACAAGATTAAAATTCCCAAGTAGCATACCCTGCACTCCAATTGGTATTTTAATAACTTGATTAAAAATTTCTCATAAGTCTATTAGAGTCAGGAAACGGTCTGCGGTGTAGGTGAAGATTTTCAGTTTTTGCAACGGAAACTTTTGGCTGCCATGAACAGAATAGCAAAAATTCAAATGTGTTCTTCCCCCATCCTTGCCTAGTCCAAAGGTAAAAAAATGAAAACCGTTTGGAAGAATGGTTTTTAAGTTTGCTTTTTTCCTCTACAACAGTCACGTGGATTAATATGATTCAATTTTTAAATCGACTTTTATCTCCCACACCGAATAAACCCGGCCATCCCAGCACAATCAGAAAGACTTAAAAAAAAATTTTTTTTCAGCCCCTAAAGGTTGGGGGAGGGGGGAGAGAAAAAAGGGGAAGGGGAAAGGGTACTTTAATGAAAAAACAACCAATAACGCGAGGTCTTCAGGATATGGTCCGTCATTTCCTAATTAAGAAATGAGTTTGACAGCCTTTTGACCAACTCAATTCAGACATCGCTATGCAAACCCCAAAGGGGTGGTGACTGTGCAAGCGTCGACACTCTATTCCCCTGCGAGACCCCAAGCCTGCCCACCCAGGACGTTCCGGCTCTGGGGTCTTTCCCCTCTTCTCGCAGACGCCTCGGCTCCCCCCCTCCCCAGGTCTATCTCCTCCTACGCTCAGCTCGGCGCTGGGCTGGCCGCCTTCGGCTCGCCGCCACCAGGTCGGTGCAAATACCTTTTCCCTCCCCGGGGCCCCAGGCGCGGACACCTCCCAGCCTCCCTCCCTCCCTCCCTGCCGGCGGGGACCTTTCCCAGCTCGGGAACATCAGCCCCAGGCCGCGGTTCGCAGGAAGCGAAGCCCTTGTTGATGCTGTTCCGTGGTGCGCCGCTCCGCCCTCCGGCGCCGCCCGGGCTCTTCCCCGCTCTGGGGCGCCCCCCTTCCGCGCCTGCGCAGTGCCCCGCGGGAGGCGGGGCTCAGATTCCTGTCAGCGGCGGCGGCGGCGGCGGTGGCGGCAGCGACCGTCAGTTTTCGCTGAGGAGAAGCACGAAACGGACCCGTTGGCTCTCCCCCTCCCTTTCCCCGCCCTGAACCCCCCTCCTGGCTTGCCGAAAATTAGTCTCCGTGGAGTTTCCCCTCCACCCCGACGCCGTTTCCTCGGTCCTCGGCTCAGTGGAAGTCACTGCCCTCGAGGAGGAGGCAGCGGCAGCCGCCCTCGCCTGCCGCCCCCGGTTCGGTGCCCGCGGTCCCGGAGAGGAGGTGCCGCCGCCACCGCCGCTCCCCCCCTCCCGCTGCCCTCGGGCCGGGCTGGGTCGAGCTGCGATGCCCTCGGACTTCATCTCATTGCTCAGCGCGGACCTAGACCTGGAGTCGCCCAAGTCCCTGTACTCGCGAGGTGAGTCAGGCTGGGGGCTGGGGCGTGGGGGCGGGGAGGCCCAGCCCCGCGGAGCCGGAGGGGTCCCGGTCGGGGGCGGCTGCCGAGCCCCTGCCGGGATGGCCTGTCTTGGGGGGGTGGGGAGAGGCCGAGGAGGTCGGGGGTTGGTGGAAAGGGCCAGGGAGGAGTGGCGGCCCCTCCCCCGCGGAGCCGCCGGCCGCAAGGGGCCCAAATGCCGTCGGCCCCCGGGTCTCTGCGGACCCGGTGGCTCTGAGCGCTCCTCGGCGGTCGGGCCCCGCCACCCTCCTCGAGCGGCCGGCCCTGGCCTCCCCGGCTCGGGGATCACCCCGGACTGGGCCCCGCGCTGGGGCCGCCGCGATCCGGCTGCTGCGGCTCCTCTTACCAGGACCATCGTCCCCGGCAAAGTTGCCCCCAAACGGGTGGCATAGCCTGGAGCGGGTTCTGGGTTCAGGGTCACCATTTTTCTCCCTCTCCAGGTTGTTTGTGCGCCGTCGTTCTGCCCCCCTCTCCCTCCGGCCTAGTCCACTCCCTCCCCTTGTTGGGACGGCCCCCCTCGACCAGGCGTCCTTCTTTCCTCGTCATCTTATGGCTGGAAAGAGCCCGAATTTTCTTTCCTTTTCTTTCTTTGTTTTTTTCCTCTCTTTGCACTTCTGTGGCATTCAAATTACCTACTTCTGCCTCTGTTTTACAAAGAGAGGGGTGCTCTCCCTGAATTAGTTTTATTCCTCTCCTGTCCCAGGGGTACCGGCTCAGGCACAGTCGCTGCCCTTTGAGAATTTTCTCTTTCGTTGCCGTTCCAGGGCTCGTTGCAGGGAGGGGGCATCGGACACAGTTTCCCGTTTTAAAACTCTTTTGGCTAAGACCTGAAGGGGATTCCCGGGATATAAAATATTAACACTTGAGCTGATCGCTACTGGGATTAAATTCCTATACTGGACACCACAAGAATGTGTTAGAACAGGTTCCTTGTGCAAGGGCCATCAAACCAAAATGCTCCCACTGCACTCTTAGTCACTTTTTAAATCACTGGGAGGGCGCAAAAGACATAACTGGGCTATTTTACCATGTTAAAAAAAACATTGTGTGCCATTGTGAACCTCCTTCCTGAGAAATTCAGGGTTTCTTCGGTTTTTGATTTGATGTATCCATCCGCTGATTCCACCTCCTGCTAAAAGGGGGTCTTCAGCTTCACATTCATGTATTTAAGATCGTTGAAGTGAATCAGAGTGAGGTGGTTTTCTCTGGAAGGTGCTGTATAGACTGACGATTGAGTTTGTACACAGAGTCCTACTTAGTAACTGTAGCCATTGTCTGTTGCTCTGATGACTTTAGTTGGCAGTCACCATCCTGAAATAGTTTGGAAATATTGTAGTTTTGAGTGTCAGAAAGGAAGAGACGATATCTAGAGGTGATTCTTAGAGAAGGGCTAATGTGGTACAGTTGGGTGCTAAGAATAGTCAAAACATTAACACCATTTGTGCAGTAATCATCAGATAATTTTCCATGAAACAAATGCTTTATGAAAATCTAAGCTTAGTATAGAGACCAGTGTAGAGGCAATTCAGCCTTCTTTTGCGAGAATATATTCACAAATAGGGACTTCAGCTCTTAAAATTACGTGACAATTATATAAGAGATGTATGCTATCCTTGGCTTTTTTTTTTTTAAGTCATTCAGCATAAAAAGTACTTAATGCTTTTTGTGTTTTTCAGATTCTCTGAAGTTACACCCATCACAGAATTTTCATAGAGCTGGACTATTGGAAGGTCAGCAAAGTGCCATTTTAAAGCATATTGTGTGAGTATGCAAAGGCTTTCTCTGAAATGGAGTTTAAATGAGAAAGTGTTAAACTTTGCAAACTCATACAATCTAGTTTTCTCCTAAAGAGCCTGATCCTTCTTTTAGAGCAGCTGAATGTTTTAGTGGATTTTGTTACTGTGTTTGATGTCCTTGTTAGCTATTTTATCTGTTTCGAGAAGCCTTGGGAAAAATCCCCACAAAACTATTAAAAATTATGTGTTGGGTATTCTACTGTAGAATTCCATATCTTGATTCTAGTTTTTACAAAACAAACTGAATATGAAAAGGCTCAAACATTAAGATCATGAACATAACTAAAAGAGCGACACCAAACACATATTTAGTTTGGAAAGTCAGAATTTAGAACTTTCATATGCTGAGCATTTCAGAATGGCATATTAATTATTTATTACAGAAGCATTGATGTCATTACTCTTGCATCATTTTTAAGGATAAGGAAAGCCAAGTAATAGAGATGATGATGGAGCTATGCTTAGAAAAAAGGGTTTTAGAAAGTTCTGGAAATGTTAGAATGTGTAGTATAATTTAAACAGCTGACGATTACTTTAGAAAACATTATTCTGTGTTGTTTTTAGCATTTTAAGACAAAAAAAGGACTACTTGTTGTTTTTGCAGTTTTTGAAGTGATTTCACGTATGTCATTTTTGAATCATGTAATCCTGGGAACTGGACAGCAAGGATATTAATTTTCCTATTATAAAGATGAGTAACCTGAGGCTGAAATTAAGAGACTTGGGGGAAAAAAAATCATACGGTAGTAGAAACAAACAGTGCTTTTGTGTTGTAGTTGGTGCTCTTTACCCAAAGCCAGGCTGCCACTGTAAAATATATATGTAACCAGTAACATAAGCACTTTATGGTCCACTTAAAAAAGGCCCTAAATATTTAAGTTCGACTTGAGTGTAGATGTCAAGGGAAAAAGTGGGTTTTGTAATTAAGCTTAAATTTGAATACCAATTTAGCTACTTGTGACCTTTAGCTCTGTGACCTTGGGCAAGTGATTTTACCTCTCTAAACTTTAATGTTCTTTTATAAAAATGTATATAATCTCTTAAATTTAGTGAGCTAATGTGTATGAAAATGCCTAGTATAGTGTCTGGCTTAATAAATTTTTTTTCCTTTAGTATCAGCTAAATTGTTTTAACTATAATTTAAAGCATATAAAAGTTCTCAGATTAATTATTGATTATACTTATAAAAAGTCCATAGGTATATATATACCTATGGTACATATTAGTATGAAAATCAACTACACTTTGAGGCAAGGAATTTTTAGAAGTGTTTCTTAGTGAAGTAGATTTGTTGTTTCTATTTGTATTGTTCAATTTGTGACCATGTTGTGGAGTTATATTTGTCTGTACAAAAACTCATCCATTTTCTGGGCAGCAAACCAGAGTGTTATAATCATAGAGATTATCAGGCAGGAGAAAGATAAGAAAAAAAAAAAAACGAGTGTTAATTATTTAAGCAAATATTTTTAACAAGTTGATGGAAATGCAGGCAACAATCTAGTATGTATATTTACATGTTTATGCCAAAATGCTTTCACTAATTTTTCATTTTGGTTGAGAGGATACTCAGTTATTTAAAGTAATACCACCCTTTATTGATTATATATAAGTTGTAAAATGTATAAGTATCAAGTATGTCATGTTCTCATATCTTTGATACAAGGTATCATAAGAAAGTTGTTTGCTTGTGTGATGAAAGGATTTAATCTATGTACCCTATTTCTATTTTCAACCTTTTATTATGGACATTTTAAAGAATACACAGAAGTGGAGAGAATAAAATGATGAACACATCATTTTGTTTATTTATGGGTTTATGGGTTTATTTATTTATTTATGGGTTTGGTGGTACCCATCACCAAACTTTAATAGCTATCAAAGTATGTCTACTCTTGTTTTTTTAATCCTCTCTCCTCCCCCAAGCTGTATTATTTTAAAGCAAATACCAGACATCATAATCATTTCATGTATAAATACTTTTCTATTATAGTGATATTTTTTATATTACTTTTTAAAATACTGTATTCCAGGAAATACAAAAAATTCTTATTTCAGCAAGATATTGTACAGCAGGAGGCTACTGCTCCTAGTGTATAAGAGCAATCTGTGCTAAGTTTATAGGTTATGTGGTCAGACTTGGGTTCAAATCCTTGTTTGACGTTTGTGTGTGACCTCAGCTTAGTCATTTAATCTTTCTGTGCTTCAATTTTCTCTTTTTTAAATGGGGGCAATAATATCTTCATCAGAGGTGTTGTTAAGATTATTTGAGGCAAATTCGTGTAAAGCATTTAACCTGGTATATAGTAAGCTCTATAAATGTTAGCTAAATTTGAAAAATTAAATTTAAAAATTTAAACAGCCATCTATATAGTTCCTACTATGTGCCAGGAACTTTACAAATATGAACTCACTGAATTCTCATAACAGCTGTTTGAGATTGTTACTATTACCCCATTTCACAGATGAGGAAGCTAAGGAGGCATAGGGAGTTTCAGTAACTTACCTAGAGTCACACAGCTGGTAAGTTGTAGAGCCAAGATTCCAGCTCAGGTAGTCTCACTTCAGAATCTGTTATCTTAAGTACCATACTGTACTGACTCCCTACTATATATAATATGAAGTATTGTCTAGTAATATTTATGTATGTATGCTTTACATCAATAGTCTAGGTTTCTTTTTTCCTTTTTTTTTAACAAAGTATTTTTTAACGGTTTAATCCCCCCCGCCACCGCGTTGGGTCTTCGTTGCTGCATGCAGGCTTTCTCTAGTTGTGGCAAGTTGGGGCTACACTTCATTGTGGTGCGCAGACTTCTCATTGCGGTGGCTTCTCTTGTTGTGGAGCACGAACTCTAGGCACGGAGGCTCAGCAGTTGTGGCACACAGGCTTAGTTGTTCCGTGGCATGTGGGATCTTCCCCGACCAGGGATCGAACCCGTGTCCCCTGCATTGGCAGGCAGATTCTTAACTACTGTGCCACCAGGGAAGTCCAGTAGTCTAGATTTCTATCTAATAAGTAAAAAACTCAGCCCAGTGTGAAGGGAATTTAATTATTATCATACAATTGGTTAAATTTTTTAGAGAACATAGGTTTTACAAATTAAAAGTTTTTTGTTTTTTTTTTTTTTTTTAAGGAAGACAAGGTTGGAAAACCTACAGTTGGGTATTTAGCTTCAAAAATAGATTTTAAATCTCTTTACTATTCAGTTCGCATTTATCTTTCGTATCAATGCTGATCCTTCTACTCCCTCTCCCCCTTTTCAAGAATAGGAAGTTAGGGCTTCCCTGGTGGTGCAGTGGTTGGGAGTCTGTCTGCTGGTGCAAGGGGCGCAGGTTCGTGCCCCGGTCTGGGGGGATCCTGCATGCCGCGGAGTGGCTGGGCCCATGAGTCGTGGCTGCTGGGCCTGCGGGTCCAGAGCCTGTGCTCCACGACGGGCGAGGCCGCAGCAGTGAGAGGCCCGCGTACCACACACACACAAAAAAAAATAATAGGAAATTAGTTTCTTATTTTTTACTTGAGATATAGTTGACATATTACATTATGTTAGTTTCAAATTCACAACAGTGATTTGATACTTATATATATTGGGAAGTGATCACCATAATAAGTCTAGTTAACATCCGTCACCCTGCATAGTTCTGCTAATACCGTTTTATTTAATTTGGTGATTGCCTGACAATGGGAAAAGGGTCTAGCTATTTAATGTAATGATATGTAGCCATTAAAATAATGTTTCTGGTGACCCCATAATTACATGTGAAACTCCTAATAAAATAAGTAAATAAAAGATATTGTTGCAATTATATTAAAAATAGCTTGCATAGAAAAAAATCCTGGACAAAAGTATATACTACAGATTTTTACTTTTTGATTCTATTTTTGCATTTTCCCTACCTCTTTAAAGAAGGTAGTTTGTATATATTTTTTAAAAAATAAAATGGTTTACACTTACAGTGTTCAGACTTTAAGGCTAGGGTTCTTCTTTGGAGGACCTGGAAAAAATGTTCAACTACAGGAAAAAAAAGGTGCCATTTCTTACACTTTCTGTATTAAAAAATGTTGATTTTGGCATATATAGTTTGCTATATAAAAACTGATATTAAAAATTAAGGTAAATAAGCAAATAATAAGAGGTCATTCTAGAAGTACCTATAGAGATGTAAGATAAGATGGTAGAAAAATCAGATAAAACAGGAAAAATAATATAAGCAAATTGGAAGAAGTAAAGTAATAAAAACAATGGATTAAATTTTTTAAATGCTTTTAAAAGTGAGTTAAGAAATTACATATGGATCAAATTAAAAGAAAATATGAAATATTACATTGAGTAAGGGGAAAATAACCTTTTTTTTAACTACTCTCAATCTGTTTGATATTGTACCATGCATAATTTTACTTTATAGTTCAAAAATGAAAATCCTAAAAAGAGTACGTTTTTTTTACTGATTTTATGGAATATTTCTGAATTGCCATTAAACCTGATTTATTTCTTTCCTAGGGCCTGTGTTCGTAAGGTAGTTAGGCCATTAACTCTTTTTTTTTTTCATAAATTTATTTTATTTATATATTTATTTTTGGCTGCGTTGGGTCTTTGTTGCTGTACTCGGGCTTTCTCTAGTTGCGGAGAGTGGGGGCCACTCTTCATCGCGGTGCGCGGGCCTCTCACTGTCGCGGCCTCTCTTGTTGTGGAGCACAGGCTCCAGACACTCAGGCACAGTAGTTGTGGCTCACAGGCCCAGTTGCTCCGCGGCATGTGGGATCTTCCCAGACCAGGGCTCGATCCCGTGTCCCCTGCATTGGCAGGCAGATTCTCAACCACTGCGCCACCAGGGAAGCCCCAGGCCATTAACTCTTACATGATGAAATGTGTGAAGATATCTTACTGGAAAGGACTTTTTGAAAGTATTTAACATTAAAAGTAATCTATTGGCTTCTTGTTTAGTATCTAGTATTCTCTATTGCTCCATACCTAATAAACTAAAAATATTATTGAGGAAATAATTATGGAAATGAATTTCAAACATATGACAGAATCATACCTAGTTCCTGCCAACTTTTTGTTTCTAGGATCCATCTCTCTCTGATTTCCTATCATTTGTTTTTGTGTCTTCCTAAACTCTGCTTTTTTAATTTTTATTTTTATTCAATACTGGAATTCTATTGCTTGTTACAATAAGATGATAGAAATTCATATTTAATCAGATGGTCCTTGGTCTGCTCTTGAATCATTCTTGACTCTACTGTATTTATTCCAGGAGTCCCCTAAAACTTGGAAATGGTAGTACAGATAAACATTTCTTATTGTGGTCAGTTATATATAAAAATAACCACTTTTTATTAGAGAAAGTTGACCCATCAGATTATTTTCTATTAAGAATAACAGGTAATTAGAAAAAAATAAAGATCAAATTAATCTGAGATACCAGTTGGGCCTGATTATGTAGTGACAGGATAATTCTGCTAACTTTATGAGAAGTAAAAGACTTTCTTCAATAGATATGTTGCTTATTATCTTACGCTCTTTTCTTGTTGCTAAGATTTTATTTCAAGTTACATGAAAGAGAGTCACATCTTTTATTTCCTGTTGCCTTAATAAAAATCAAGGTTAAAAAACTAATGAGGTATATACACTAATTATAAACATGTATTTGAATGAAAAGGTAGAAATAGTCTATGGATTAACTACAGGTAATGATTTCAGCTGCCAAATGTAAATAAAGCCTGATGTTGTGATGAAGGATCTACATATTTGATGGTTTGAACTAAAGATGTGATACATGAGATTTTTCAGTTACTTTTATTTATTCTTAATAACTTAAAAATAGATTTTTTCTCTTGCTTTTATTTTTAATATTTATTTGATAAGTAGGTACTGATTATTACTGCTGGCCAGCCATGAATCCTTATCATTTCTTTCCCATTCAGAAATGTTATTATTAGTCCTTTAGTAAATTTGGTAGTTGGTTTTGAAGGCGAGACAAGAACAAAAAAGTTACTAATAAATAGTGAGCCAAGTTTATTATTCTTATCTTTATAAATTTAGTTTTAGTTTTAAAAAATCTATGTAAAGCAGTCTTTGTAGGACACGTCAAAAGAAAGTGTTGGTAAAGAGAATAAAGAATAATAAATTCAGTGTTAGTAATAATTGAAGTCATTTTTTGAGCAATTTGTGTGTACCAGCATTTTACAGATATTTTCCACGTTTAATCCGCAGAAAAGTCCTGTGAGATAGTATCAGTATCCCTGTTTCATAAACGAGGAAACTGAGGTACAGAGGGATTCACTGATTTTCTTAAGGTTACATAGCTAGTGGACGAGGCTGGTATTTGAAACTTGACTATTTTACCCCAGAGTTTTGAGTTTGTACTTACTTTCTTACAATACAAACATTTGATAATTGGCATTTACACTTCAGGCCCTAAAAAGATTACACCACTGTTCAGATGGTATATAAAGAGTACTTTGTGTAGATTTCTTTAGCTTAACAGTTCCCATAAAGTAAGGAGAAAAATTCTGTAAGCCACACAAAAAATCAGTAAAGATTATGATGATAACCCTTTTTAGGAATATTTTAGCACTCAAAATTAGCAAATCATTTCCTGGCTTTGGTGCATGTCTTTAAGATTTAGCTGAAGCACACTGCTGGTTGAACCACCTCTGTTTTGACTGTCGATGGTGCTCAAAAGTGAAAAGGAGGGGCAAGCCACCACCTAAGGAGAACTGCTTTAAAAACGGAAGATGCCATGGGGCTCTTGATTTCTTTGGCAGTAGTTTTATGGAAGCATAGAAGTCATTGCACCCTATTTCTGCTGGTATGTTTCAGAGCGTAACTAAACCTGAGAAGAGATGAGTAACAGAAAAAGCAGTACTCACAGAGCATTGGGAGTTAGTTCTATTTATTGTCGTGGTTGGTGTTTGTTTTTGAACTTCCTGAAAATTCTGTTAGGCAGTAGAAAATTTGCGTTTTAATTCTAGTTAAGCCTTGAGACCATGTGGAAAATCGTGTAAGCATTCCTTTTCTTCAGCAGAGACATTGTCATCAGTCTTGCTTACCTAAGAGTTGTGAGGACGAATAACAGATAATGTTAGAGGATTTTGAAAACTATGAAATGCTATACGAATAGTGATATTTTGCATAGGGCCCTATTAATTTACTTTGGTTCTTCTTTCCACTGTCTGTCTCTTTTTTTCCCCCAATCTTCCCATTCTACCCGTGTCTCCATTTTCTCATGGAACTCTCTACATTTTGCTTGTTGGTTCTGCTGTTCTTGTATTCTTTCTTTCCTCTCTCTTTTAGAAAAACAAACCATCCTTATAGAGGTACACAGGTACACCCATTTCAAGTGTTCCTTGAGTTTTTAACAGGTGTATGCATTTGTGTAATCACTACAGACAAGATACAGAACATTTCAGTCATCCCGTTATGCTACCTCTTGATCTTTTGTAGTAAATTCTGCCCACTCCAGCCCCTCAGGAAAACTGATGTTTTTCCTTACCAAAGATTAGTTTTGCCTTTCTTTAGAATTTTGTTTAAGTGGATTTATACAGTACACACTATATTTACAGTATACAGTGTGTACTCTTTTCTCTTTAACTTTTGTTGTTCAACCACCATAACCTTCTAGAAAGGAAAACTAGTTTTTTAAAGGGCATAAAGTTAATAAGGCATTTTTTATTCTTATATATTCCTATATTCTATAATGTAGCCAAGTGTAGTTTTTTAGAGATGATTTTTTTTATGCTTATTTGCAAGGTTACTTAGTCATAATATTGTTATAGTATTACATAGTAATATTATAATAATAATATTATTATTATTCATTCACTCAAAGTGAATTCACCCATATATCCTGGCCACATATTGCTTATAGTTTAGTAAAAGAGATTGTATGTAAATAAACAGTGATAACACAAGAGTTTTAAAGGGTTTTGTAATTCAATCTGGAATGAAGAATGAAGTTAATATGAAGTTCCTATTTGTTAATAGGAAAATACTTTTGTGCGAAGTATACCTGAGCATATAGTTTGCCCCTATACTTAATAATGTAAAATGAAGTTTAAAACTTTAAACTTTCTTTTTAAAATAGTTTTAGTCTTCAGAGGGTTATAGAGCTGAAGGGTATGTAGGTAGGGGGTATGTACTTATTTGTACTCTGATTATTTCTGTAGGTTAAGCATAAATTAGGTAAAAACAATATGAGCTTTCTGTCCCATGTGAGTACTGTCTTGTGCTTAACTGTAAAAATACTACTGTAAATGCTAATTAATGATAAATTAATGTTCACAAGTTATAAATTTATAACTTGTGAACATTATAGGCTCAATTTATAAGTGCCTAGATAATGGGCAGTTATAAGTACTTTAGAAACACTGTAAATCAAAAATTTACTTGAGTAAGTTTTTATAAAATTGTATTATGACCTCCAAGACTTTTTTCTATATTCCTTTTTCATTTTTATTGTTAGGTCATACTCTCTAGACTATTAGGCTAATGTAGAGTGAATGAATGGGAAATATAAACATATAGTTGAATTTTATAATTTTAAAATTATTTTTGAAGAACTTTTCATTTTCTTAGTTTATTTTTACCTATAATGTTGAGTACAGGATGGAAATTTATATATAATACTTGAATAACATGCTTTGGATAAAATTACTACTTAATTCCTTTAAAAAACTCATTGCTTAAAAAAAAAACTGGGTAATGAAGTAGTTGAAGAACAGAAAGTAATTAGTTAACCAAATTACTACTCTGTTATAGTAAACATAAATAACATGTTTATAGTATATAGTAAATAAAAACTAAAAAATAACTTTCTTGAGAATGTTTTTCAATCAAACTTCACAAGAATGGATAGAATCAACACTGTAAATTCTGCACAGAAAAAATAGTTTAGTGCATAGTGAATTGCGAACAAATAAACAGAAGAGTTGAAATAGAAGAATATGAAGTTTTTCTTAGAAATTAAAAGTGGTAGAGATAATAATAAGTAAATCAAAGTCCCACTTACTTATCTGACTTGTGAATAGAAACCCAGTTTCAAAAACACACATTACTTAATAGCTGTGTGATTTTAGGCAAGTTACTTAACCTCTCTTTACTCAGTTTGTTCTTCTATAAAGTGGAGATAGTAGACTCATATATTTGTTATGAGGATTGGATGAGTTAATATTTCTAAAGAACTTGGAATAATGCTTGGCACATAGTAAGCACTATATAAGTATTGGTTAAATAAGTAAAATAAAATTTATATCTACAGGTAAGTTATTTGGCAAACATACTTACTCAAGATGTAACAAGAAACCAGGATTTTATTACTATGCATAAGCTTCTGAACACCCAAATCAGATGTTGCTAAATTTATATACTAAGGTTTAGGCATTCACAGCACTATGTTGTGCAGGATTAATCTTCCTAAAATACAAATCTAATCATATTGCTTACTTAAAAATCCTGTAATGGTGTCCATGGGCTTTAGGGTGAAATCCACATTCTTAAAGACTTGGTTCCTGATTATCTTTTTATTTTAATTGAGGTGAAATTCATAGAACATAAAGTTTATCATTTTAACAGTTTAAAACTTTTTTAAAATTTTTTATTTTTGGTTGCGTTGGGTCTTTGTTGCTGCGTGCGGGCTTTCTCTAGTTGCGGTGAGCGGGGGCTACTCTTCGTGAGGTGCGTGGGCTTCTCGTTGCAGTGGCTTCTCTTGTTGTGGAGAACCGGCTCTAGGCGTGTGGGCTTCATTTGTTGCAGCACACAGACTCAGTAGTTGTGGCACGCAGGCCCTACAGTGCACGGGCTTCAGTAGTTGCAGCTCATGGGCTCAGTAGTTGCGGCATGCGGGCTCTAGAGCGCAGGCTCAGCAGTTGTGGCACATGGGCTTAGTTACTTCACGACATGTGGGATCTTCCTGGACCAGGGATTGAACCCATGTCCCCTGCATTGGCACGTAGATTCTTAACCACTGCGCCACTAGGGAAGTCCTCATTTTAACAGTTTTAAAGTGTATAATTCAGTGAGTTATAGTCCATTTACAGTGTTGTGTAACCAGCACCAGTATATAATTCCAGAACATTTTCATCACCCCAAAAAGAAACCCCTTACTCATTTAGCAGTCATTCCCCATTCCTTCCCACATCCCCAGCTCCTGGTAGCCACTCATCTGCTTTTTGTTTCTATGAATTTGCCTATTCTAGACATTTCATATAAAAGAAATCATATAATATGTGGTCTTTTGTGACTTCTTGTTTCACTTAGCATAATGTTTTCAAGGTTCATTCATGTTGTAGCATGTATCAGTATTTCATTTCTTTTTATGGGTGGATAATATTCCATTAGATGGATACATGCTACTATGTTTATCCATTCATTTATTAGTTGATAGACATTTGGGTTATTTTGGCTATTATGCACATTTGTGTACAAGTTTTTGGGTGTACAGGCGTTTCATTTCTCTGGGTATATACCTAGGAGTGGAATTGCTGGATCATATGATAACTGTATATTTAACTTTTGGAGGAACTGCCAAACTGCTTTCTGCAGTGGCTGCACCATTTCACATTTTCAGCAGCAATGTTTGAGGGTTCTGATTTCTCCACATTCTTGTCAACACTTACTCTTAGCTTTTTGATTATAGCTATCTCTAGTTGGGTATGAAGCAGTCTCCTGTGGTTTTGATTTATATTTACCTAATGACTAATGATGTTGAGCATCTTTTCATATGTTTATTGGCCATTAATATATCTTCTTTGGAGAAATGTCTGTTCAAGGCTTGGCTCATTTTAAAATTGAATTATTTGTCTTTTCATTGTTGAATTGTAAGAGTTCTTTATATATTCTTTATACAAGTCCCTTATTAGATATATGATTTGCCAAAATTTTCTCCTATTCTGTGAGTTGTCTTTTCACTTTCTTGGTAGTGTCTTTTGATGCACAAATGTTTTTAATTTTCTCGAAGTCTACTTTATCTTTTTTGTTGTTGTTGCTTATGCTTTGTGTCATATTTAAGAAACTGCTGCCTAATCCAAGGTCACAAATATTTACACCTGTGTTTTCTTCTGGGAGTTTAATATTCTTGGCTCTTACATTTAGGTCTTTGATCCATTTTGAGTTAATTTTTGTCTGTGGTGTGCAGCCTGTGGTGTGTCATTCTTTTGCATGTGTATATCCAATTGCCCCCAGTACTATTTGTTGAAAAGACTATTGTTTCCCTTTGAATGGTCTTGGCAACCTTGTTGAAAATCAGTTGACTATAGGCATATGGGTTTATTTCTGGATTCTCAGTTCTTTTCTATTCATCTATATGTCTATTCTTATGCTACTAACGCACTGTCTTGATTACTGTAGCTTTGAAATTGGGAAGAGTGAGTCTTCCAATTTTGCTCTTCTTTTATAAGATTGTTTTGGTTATTCAGGATCCATTGAATTTCCATTTGAATTTTAGGATCAGCTTCTCAATATCTGCAAAAAGGAGAGCTGTGATTTTAATAGGGATTACATTGAATCTGTAGGTCAGTTTGAGGAGCACTGCCATCTTAATAGTATTCAGTCTTATCCTCTATGAACATGGGATGTGTTTCCTTTAATTTAGGTCTTTAATTTCTTTCAACAGTGTTTTGTAGTTTTCAGAGTATAAGTTTTACACTTCTTAAACATTTAAGTATTTTATTCTTTTTAATCATTGTTTTTAAGTGTTAATAAAATTATGGAAATAATTTGGAGAAAGGTCTCTCAAAACTTAGGAGAGCTTTAGTATTTTTTTTTAATAAGTTTATTTTATTTATTTATTTTTGGCTGTGTTGGGTCTTCGTTGCTGTGCGCGGGCTTTCTCTAGTTGTGTTGAGTGGGGGCTACTCTTCATTGTGGTGCGTGGGGTTCTCACTGCAGTGGCTTCTTTTGTTGTGGAGCACAGGCTCTAGGCATGCAGGCCTCAGTAGTTGTGGCTCGTGGGCTCTAGAGCATAGGCTCAGTAGTTGTGGCTCACAGGCTCTAGAGCACAGGCTCAGTAGTTGTGGCCCACGGGCTTAGTTTTTTGCGGTATGCGGGCCTCTCACTGCTGTGGCCTCTCCTGTTGCGGAGCACAGGCTCTGGACGCGCAGGCTCAGTGGCCATGGCTCACGGGTCCAGCCGCTCCGTGGCATGTGGGATCTTCGCGGACCAGGGCACGAACCGCTGTCCCCTGCATCGGCAGGCGGACTCTCAAACACTGCGCCACCAGGGAAGCCCCGGCAGGTGGATTCTTAACCACTGTGCCACCAGGCAAGCCCGAGCTTTGGTAGTAAAGTACTAGATCATGCGTGTGTTCAGGAAATGAAACTGAAACCACAATAAGGTAATTGTACAATATTAGAATCAGCCATGGAATTAAAGCCGCAGTAAACCATAAAGAACATTTAGTAAAGTCCAGTTTTGTTTAAAAAGTTATACTGGATGGTATTTTTCTCAAGGACAGGGACTTGAGAAAAATACCTCACATTCTCTTAGCATCTGGCACAAGTGCTTATATCCAAAAGGTGCTTGAATGAATGAATACCACATCCAGAAAAGAAGGAAGGAATAGTATTGGAAGTGTGAAATGATTGTGCTCTAGTTATATACAACCATGTAGAAAGCTTTAATTGGAATAATAATTGGATTAAAATGATTAGAGGTGGAAACCTAGACCTTTAAAAAATTGGAGCTATTTAATTAGTAAAGACAAAGGTTTAGGTAATTCAGATGCAAATGGAGGTGGATTTGTTCACTAAATCTGGAATACTCAAATAAGAAGGTTCTCTTGAAGCTTGACCACCTTCACCCATTTAATTCACAGCCCTCACCTTCCCTGCCTCCACAACCCCCAATCTGTTCTCTGTATCTTTTAGTTCAGTTTTGAAGAAAATAATTTTTTGATTACTCATGTAAGTGATATCATATAGTATTTGTCTTTCTCTGACTTATTTCACTTAGCATAATGCCCTCAATGTCCATTCATGTGTTAAATGGCAAGATTTCCTTCTTTTCTATGGCTGAGTAATATTCTTGTGTGTGCGTGCATGCGTGTGTGTGTGTGTGTGTGTGTGTGTGTGTGTGTATCACATCTTTATCCATTCATTTGTTAATGGACACTTTGGTTGTTTCCTTGTTTTGACTGTTGTAAATAATGCTGCAGTGAAAATGAGGGTGCAGATATCTTTTCAAGACAGTGATTTTGTTTTCTTAAGGTAAATACCTAGAAGTGGAATTGCTGGATCATGTAGTTCTATTTTTAGTTTTCTGATGAATCTTCATACTATTTTCTGTAGTGGCTGCACCTGATTGGCATTCTTGAGCACAGGAATTGATTATATTTAAATAAAAACATGTCAGTTAAATGAGAGAAACACTTAGGTGACTGGCTATAAACAAATACAATATGAAGAGTCTGACTATACTTCATTTTATTGATTAGGACAACTATTTCTGTATATTTAGTTTAATAGCAGCAAAATACTGCTTGTGCTATTAAACATATTTGTTATATTTAAGAACATATTGACTTTAATATATTGCTAAACATAAATGTTTTAAAATAAAAGCACTGATGCAATAAAAATATGTTAAATATTGATAAGGATATAAAAAGATTTTCAACATCATTAGTCATTGGGGAAATGCAAAGCAAAACCACAGTGAGATACCACTTCACACCTACTAGGATGGCTATAATCAAAAAGACAGATAATAATAAGTGTTGGCAAGGATGTGGAGAAATCACCTCACACACTGCTGGTGGGAATGTAAAACAGTGCAGCCACTTTGGAAAATAATCTGATAGTTCCTCAAAGTGTTAAACATAGAGTTACCATATCCAGCAATCTCACTTCTAGATACATACCCAAGAGAAATGAAAACATCTGTACACATAAAATATACATGTATACTTGTATACGTATGTTCAGAGCAGCATTGTTCATAATAGCCAAAGTATGGAAACAAGCCAAATGTCCATCAACTAATGAATGAATGGATAAACAAAATGTAGTATATCCGTTTAATGGAATAATATTTGGCCATAAAAAGGAATCAGTTACTGATACATGCTGGAACATGGATGAATCTTGGCAGTATGCTTACTGGAAGAAGCCAATCATGAAAGACCACATACTGTATGATTCCATTTATATGAAATCTACAGAATAGACAAATCTAGAGAGGCAGAAAGTAGATTAGTAGTTCCTGGGGTGGAGGGGAGTGAGGGGGATTATAGTTAAAGGGCTTGGGGTTTCTTTTGAGAGTGATACAAATATTCTAAAATGTATTGTGATGATCGTTGCACAACTCTGAGTGTACTAAAAGCTGTGTCCACCAACAGATGAATGGATAAATAAAATGTGGTATATACATACAGTGGAATATTATTCATCCTTAAAAAGGAATGGAATTCTGATATCATCTTACAACATGGATTAACCTTGAAAACATATGCTAATTGAAATAAGCCAGATACAGAAGGACAAATATTATAAGTTTCCGTGTGGTATCTAGAATAGAGACAGAAAGTGGAATAGTGGTCACCAGGGACTATGGGGAGAGGGCAATGAGGAGTTATTCTTCAATAGGTACAGAGTTTATGTTTGAGGCAATGAAAATGTTCTGGAAGTGAATACTAGTGGTGATTGTTGTACAACATTGTGAATGAACTTAATGCCATTGAATTGTAGACTTAAAAAAATGGCTACAGTAGTACGTTTTATGTATATTTTACCACACACACAAAATGTTAAAAAAACAAAAACATAATTTTAAGACTCTGAGATATACTATTTTATAAAGTTATTGAGACAGAGGTAATTGTGTGGTGGCACATGGAAGGGAGACTTTTTTCAATTTCCCATTTAACACAGTATATTTTAGTTGTCTAAATCATCTAAATGTGCTTTAAATGTAGATAGGGTGATCAAATACTGAGTGTGCTACATCTTGAATAATCAAAAAATTTTGATGAGCAAGATTAGACAACAGATGACTGAAAAATTCATGAAGTAGATTAACCTTGTTTAGTTTGGAAATTTTTTTGACTATTAATATGCATGGTTGATTCATTTTGTTGATTTCCTGAAAGCAAATGTTTAATAGTAGCAAGAGGATTGCAGTTTTCTAATAAATGTCACAGAATTGTGACAGTGAGCTAGGAGGAAGAAAAACTGCATAAGTGAAGTGAGATACACTTCTGTAGCAGTGGAAGCTATAAACCCTACTGTCTTGAAACATTCTCTTTGTATTTGTATTATTAATTAGACATTAGTAGAGGATAATGAGGACCCTGGATAACTGCTAGATTTTTTTTTCATTTTCTTAATGGTATCTTTTATTTATTTATTTATTTTAACTTTTTGTCTTAGAGTATAGTTGATTAACAATGTTGTGTTAGTTTCAGGTGTACAGCAAAGTGATTCATGTATACATATACATGCATCTATTTCACATACTGCTAGATTAAATATAGGTATAACTGTATTCATCAGAGTTCCTGAGTAAGAGGCATTGCTGGCTAGTTTAGTATTTGTTTTGTGTGAACATGAAAGTGCTTAATTTATTTTTCTTTGATTTGTTATGGTCCTCAACTACTAAAATATTTTCTGTTTAAAAGGATGTTTTCTTAAATTATTGCCACAGATCAAGTTTTAAGTTTGAGAGTAAGTGAGAGAACTTGAACATGATTCAATGTTGAACATCACTTCAGTTTAGTGAAGTTAAATTTATCTTGACCAGTACTCGTATGTTTACTGGTAAAGGCATATTAATCTGTGTATGAGTAGGCTTTATGAATAAATAATGTTTTAGGTATAAATTAGGCACTTTGGTAATTTATACAATAATTTTTGTAGACTGACTAGTGCTCTTACCGAGTACTAATTGCATCATAGATTCCTCGAGTACCCTATAAGCTTAATATTTCCCCTAGTAATAGAAACCAACTTACTCCTAAGAATACTTAAGATTAGGTCTGTAATCACGGTTGCCTTTACTCATGTGTTGGAATTACAATGGGCTGCTTGAGATGGCAAACTTCAGAGGAGAGATGTCTGCTAATTCTAAAAATAGAAAGGTAACCTAGAGCTGAAAGATAGCTACCGAGTCATTGTGTTCTCACCATACTTGTTTGCTTATTTATGTGAACCCAAAGTGCATTTTCCCTTAAATTTAGATGCGCTTTGTTCTCCTATACATCTATACTAGTATTTCTTGAACTTGTTAGGGCTTTTCAGAAACATCAACTGTCAACCAACATAGAAACAAATTATATTTTGGAATCTCCCAAATCAAATAGGTTTAAAAGTGAAATTTAGCAGTCGTTTATTATGTGAGCAAAATAAAACAGAAAAAGTGAACTATGAGAAGTAAGGTCTTTTGGAAAAATCATTGTAGTTTGGACCCTATAATATTGCCCAGAAGAGAGCATATCCATTGGATATGCCACTTTAGAGGGAAATTGGTGGGAAAAAAGGTTCTAGGCCTTCTTCCATTAAGAACTATTTGAATATTCACCACTGTCTAGTTCTGGAACAAAGATAGACCAGAGCATTACAGGGAGGGTCCTTCCCAGTGTGTTGGACCTCTTCTTTTCCTGCTTCCTTTTTAGTAGGATATTGTTCATCTACTTGTCCATAAATTGCATATTGCAGAGATCATGGATTGTAGTAAGCATAGCTCTTCATAAAGGGACTGGATGGTGTGTCCTGTGAGAACAGTACCTTTGTAACAACCAAATGTGGATGTGCTATAATAGGACGGATAAGCAAATCCACATTTGGATTGCTAAAAATCCTTAAATGTAGATGAAACTTCAACTTGGAAATTCAAAGGAAATTCAACTTGGAAATTCAAAGGATAAAAATAAGAGAGTAAAAAAGTTTTATGAGTTAAAATAGCTATAAATAGACAGTAAAAAGCAATATCCCTAATTCTGGTATTCAACTAAGATTGACTAGAAACTTCAGGATGGTTCAGATCTCTCCTTTGAGTATTCAGGGTAAGGCTCTTGAATTCCAAATCCAGGAAATAAAAGAGAAGTGTCTTTTTTCTTTCTTTTTTTTTTTGGAGCTGCAGCAGGAAGGGTTTGTTTTTGATACTTTGTTACTTTGTTTTTCATTATTCTCTCTCTGTGTATTTTGTCTTTCATCGTAGGTGACTCTGACACCCCAGATATCTAAAGAGCTCCTTCCTTACTTTGACATTTGTATGTCTTCTTGGTACAGATTTTAATGAGTGCTAAATACCAGGTGACTTAATACAAGTATTCTGAATGAACCAGTAAATTGACAAATCTTGTTTTAGGCAATTAGGTGATGATATACAACAGAATGGTTTCCTGATAATTTTAGGTTTGAGCATTTATTAAAAACCAAAAAACCATATTAGTCAAAGTTCAGGATTTTTCAGGAGAGGTGTTTCACATTACAGAACAGTATTATTTCTTCTTTGTATCATTAAAATAAAACAGTTGAATTTCAGCTTGTAAATATTGGAAAGTTGTTCACAGTTATTTTGTCTCAGGTTAGAAGATTATAAGGAGAAAATAACTTCTAAAGTGGTTTAGACAGTCATATTTTAAGTTTAATGTTCTGTAAATTTCAAGTTGTATTCTATATCTTTTTCTAGCCTTTTCCCCCCTTAGCCTGACAGGATAGAGATTGTCCCATTGTAATTATTTTTCAGTTTTGCTAAAAATTATTTTTCAGTTTTGCTAAAATGCTAAGCAGCCATTTTTAAATGGCTGCCTTTGGGCCAAGGATAAAAAAAGACATTGAGTCTTTGAGACATTGTCTCAAAGGTGAGTTGTTTTCTAACATTTCAGTCAGGTAGTTGTGCTCTATTGCCTCACTCAGTTTCTCCATTGAAATAAGGATCACACAGAAGTTACGTCATGAGACTCTATTCTCTATAGCGGATCCAGTTCCAAGGTCTAATGCCCAACTACATAGGAACATTTCATATCCCATTTTGTGGGGCCAGTATTCTTTTTTTTTTTCCTCCTTTTTTCTTTTTTGTCTGCGCCGGGCAGTATGCGGGATCTTAGTTTCCCCACCGGAGATAGAACCCGTGCCCCCTGCAGTGGAAGCATGGAGTCTTAATTAACCACTGGACTGCCAGGGAAGTCCCATGGGGCCAGTATTCTTGTTCAACAGCAATATTCTTATTCGCTGACCATATAGAATTTAAAAACATTAAGGCAATTTCAAAAAACTTTTCTTCTCATTCTGTTACCATATTCTCTCCCAAAATAATATATTAATAATATGAAGAGGGCAGTGTGTATAGTGGCTAAAGATATGGGCCTTGGAGCAAGACTTCCTGGGTTCAGGTTATATTATACACTGGCTATGTGGCAGTTTGGACAAGTTCATTGACCTCTCTTTGCCTCAGTTTCCTCATCTGTAAGGTGCTGTTGATAATAGAGCTTACAGCATAGGGCTGTGAGAATTAAATGAGTTAATAGAAGTAAAGTACTCAGAATGGGTGCCTAGCATAGGCTACTTAAGTTGATGTTATTATTACTGGAATATAGTTTCTACATATTTTTTTGAAAGGGATAAAAAATATACCTTTATATTACTATCATTAGTGCCAAAGAAAAAGTGGAAGACATCATATCTTAAATAAAGCAGAATAAACATCGGTATTGGTCTTTTTGGCATTCTATGTTTATGGCCATATTCCTTTGGGTGGTTTCTTGATATATCTGACTTTAGGAATTATAAGAGTACCAAAGTTTCTTGGGTTTGAAAACAAGAATTTGTGCCAGTGCAAGGGAAACTGTGCTGCTAGCCATCTCTTCTTTACTAATGATTGTATTGTCCAGAGTGTCTGTGTTTTAAGGCCTCATTTTCTTATTCTGGGAGAATAAGACACAGGGAAAAAGCTTTAGATAGTTAATAACAGACTGGCTTCTGTGGAAAAATTAACTTACTTTTGTATTTTATTTGCAATTCAGTTAATCTAGAGGTACCTTTGTGGTGGGGGAAAAAGTACAGAATTTATAGTTAGGAAACATAGTACTGGGCCTTCCCTGGTGGTCCAGTGGCTAAGACTCCTCACTCCCAATGCAGGGGGCCCGGGTTCAATCCCTGGTCAAGGAACTAGATCCCGCACACATGCTGCAACTAAAGATCCCACAGGCCACAGCTAAGACCTGGCGCAGCCAAAATAAATAAATAAATATATATTTTTTAAATGGCTTAAGTTAAAGCTCTTAAAAAAAGAAACATAGTATTTTAAAATACCTGTTTTACGTTTTGCTAGTCGTATTTCTTTTTATGCTTTTATCCTCATTTCCTCTTTAACAGGGTTATTATGAAGTTTATATGAAATAATGGTTTTCATTATGCTAGTGCTTTTTTTTTTTTTTTGGACTCTCAACCACAGTGCCACCAGGGCAGCCTTAGTGCCTTTAAACATTATTTGAATGTGAATCTCCAATTTTCTCTGGATATTTTGAGGAAAAGTCGAAGATATATTGAAGGAAAGAATGTTAATTTTTTAGGACAAGTTATTCTTTTGGGGTGTTTAAGATATTTTTAATAGAAATTTTTTTAAAATTGAAAACTTAACTTTTTCAGATTATAATACAATTATACTTTTATGCTTATTACAAAAAGGGTAGGTCATTGTATGACATAAAGCATATAAAGTAGAAAAGGAAAATAATATATAATCCTACCATACAGAGATAACAACTGTTCACATTTTGACATACAGTATGTCATTCTGTATTCTTTTCTGTGCAATGTGGGCATTTTACATTTATTTATTTTTTTCTAAAATAGAATCATATTGTGCTTTTTTTCTTAGAATGTTTTGGACACCACTCTAGGTTAATAAGTGGAACATAATGTAGCTTTTTTTAAATTATAAAGACTTCAAACAATATAACAAATACAAAGAATAAAAGTTACAAAAGATCCCACCTCTCATAGATAACCACTGTTATATTTCTATGCACACATATATTTTTTTATGTAAATGGGATTATTTTTATATGGTTTTATACTGTTTATAGCCTGCTTCCTTTACTCAACAATAAGTTATAGATGTTTTCTGTGGTCCAAATAGATCTTTGTTTTTATTTTTAATAGCTACATTATATTTCATAATATGGATGTACCATCATTGCCATCATTTATTTAACTGCTCTATTGATGACATTTAGGATGTTTCTGGTTTTCATTTTTTTTTATTTATTTATTTATTTATTTATTTATTTATTTATTTGGTTGCACCGGGTCTTAGTTGCGGCACGCATGTGGGATCTAGTTCCCCGGCCAGGGATCAAACCCAGGCCCCCTGCGTTGGGAGCATGGAGTCTTAACCACTGTGCCACCAGGGAAGTCCCCTGGTTTTCATTTTTATAAACAATGCTGCAGAGAGCATTTTTGTATATGCATATCTTTGCAAACTTAACTATATATTTTTTCTTAATTTAAATTTATCAAAGTATAATTACTGGGAAAAAGCATGTACACATTTGAAATACAATGACCCTGTTGCCTTATTGCCTCCAAAAAGGTTTTACCAGTTTATATCCATTAGCAATACCAATTTCCTGGAACCTTTGCCAGCACCAAGTATTATTTTTTAAAGACTATTACAGTTTCATATGCTATGCTGTCTTATTCTTTTAGCCATTAAAATTGAATATTTTTCATGTATATATTGGCCATTGTGTATCTTTTTGAATTGTCTGTTCTTATCCTTTGCTAAATTTGCTATAGGAGTCTTCATTTTCCTCCTAATTGATTTAAAATTTCCTAAAAAGGGAAATTATAATTATTTTCTTTTGCGTGAAATGTGGTAATTATTTGTCATTGATGTTTTTCTGTCAAAAATTGGTAAAGTGGCTATAAGCTTGTTATCATCTCAAACTCCAAAGATCCACAGATCTTGAGTATTTTACATGTGCTTCATAGGATTAAGAAACAAGTAGATCGTTGTGTTTTCATTTTTAAAACAGTATAGTGGTGGCACAGAAACAGACATATAGATCAATAGAACAGGATCGAAAGCCCAGAAATAAACCGACGCACTTATGGTCAATTAATCTACAACAAATTAGGCAAGGATATACAGTGGAGACAAGACAGTGTCTTCAGTAAGTGATGGTGGGAGAACTGGACAGCTACATGTAAAAGAATGAAATTAGGGACTTACCTGGTGGCGCGGTGGTTAAGAATCCTCCTGCCAATGCAAGGGACACGGGTTCGATCCCTGGTCTGGGAAGATCCCACATGCCGTGGAGCAACTAAGCCTATGTGCCACAACTATTGAGCCTGCGCTCTACAGCCGGCGAGCCACGACTACTGAAGCCCACATGCTCTAGGGCCCATGCTCCTCAACAAGAGAAACCACCGCAGTGAGAAACCCGCGCATCGCAACGAAGAGTAGCCCGTGCTTGCTGCAACTAGAGAAAAGCCCGCACGCAGCATCAAAGACCCAACGCAGCCAAAAAAAAAAGAATGAAATTAGTACATGCTCTAACACCATATACAAAAATAAGCTCAAGATGGGTTAAAGACCCAAAATATAAGACCAGGTACTATAAAACTCCTAGAGGAGAGCATAGGCAGAACACTATTTGCCATAAATCGCAGGAGTATTTTTTTGGATCCATCTCCTAGAGTAGTGGAATTAAAAACAAAAAATAAACAAACAGGACCTAATTAAACTTAAAAGCTTTTGCACAGCAAAGGAAACTATAGAAAAAACAAAAAGACAACCTATGGATGGGAGAAAATATTTTGAAGAATATCCTTGTTTGCTGGAAATACATACTAAAGTATTTGAAGGTGATGTGGCATCATGTTGGCAACTTACTCTCAAATGGTTCAGGAAAAAAGAAGAAAGTTCTTTGCACTGTACTCACAACTGTTTTATAAATTTAAGATTGTTCCAAAAAGTACATAGAGGCACACATGCACACACTTTCACTAAAAATTTAATAGTTAATTACTATGTAATCCAAATATTCAATTCCATAACTAGTAATTTTACTCTTTAAAATTGCAATTTCCAAAGAAAGAATATATCAAAGAAAACAAGCTTATTTCACATCTTCATATTTGGATACATGATCGTAAAAAGGTAATCTACATTGGCCTCCCTCTCTCTCACTTCTGCTACCATTTCTGCCTGAAATCAATCAAACAAAACCAAATACTCTGGTAGAGAAAGGTAGTCTGGGTCACAAAATATATGACAAGTTATCTTCTTCTGGTCATACTTACTTGTTTGATACCATACATATGTCACACTCACAAGCTCAGTATTTTTTTTTTTTTTTTTGTGGTACGCGGGCCTCTCACTGTTGTGGCCTCTCCCGTTGCGGAGCACAGGCTCGGGACGCGCAGGCTCAACGGCCATGGCTCACGGGCCCAGCCGCTCTGCGGCATGTGGGATCTTCCCGGACCGGGGCACGAACCCGTGCCCCCTGCATCGGCAGGTGGACGCTCAACCACTGCGCCACCAGGGAAGCCCAAGCTCAGTATTTTTAACTATGCCATCCACTCTTCACTAACACTGTCAACCTGATAGACCAACAATTAATTTAAACATTCATTCAACATTTATTTAGCTCCTCTACTGGACTAAGGACACAATATAAGAGGAAATCACTCTAGTGAAGTTCACTGTTGAGAGAAAATAAAATTAGTCAAGTTTAAAGTAATGCAGTATGTGCTTTAATAGAAATATGGGATATTATGCAAGTGGAGAAGAGGGAATCCTTAACACTGTCCGTAAAGGATCAGGGAAGGCTGCACAGGGTATGTGACACTTGAGGTCAGTCTTGAACACTGAAATGGGTATTTGACAGACATAGTTTTAAAATTCAAAATTAATGGTAATTTTATTTTTTTGTGAAGAGTTGAGGAAATGCCAGATTTAACTACATTTTTTCTAGTTATATTAGTGCCAAAAATGAATAAGCTAGTTTTAGGTTACCAGTGTGTTTTGAAGATTATAGATATGTGTATACCTTTACTAAATATGAATAAATGAATTCAGTCTTTCTGCACCACGTGGCATGCAGGATCTTAGTTCCCCTACCAGGGATCCAGCCCGTGCCCCCTGCAGTGGAAGTGCGGAGTCTTAACCACCGTACCGCCAGGGAAGTCCCTAAACAACAAATCTTAGTCAGAATTTTATTTTAACTGGTCAAGTTTTTAAAAATGTGACTCTTACTGAGTTCCTATATCTCTCTGTCTTTATAGAAGATGTTATAGTGAAACATAACATCTAAGAAGGAGACTGGAATGGCATTTGCAATAACTTTAATTCACCTCTAGTATTATAGCACAGTTACATTTTTAATAAAGTAATTTTGAGAGCTTCCCTGGTGGCGCAGTGGTTGAGAGTCCGCCTGTCGAAGCAGGGGACGCGGGTTTGCGCCCTGGTCTGGGAGGATCCCGCATGCCGCAGGGTGGCTGGGCCCGTGAGCCACGGCGCTGAGCCTGCGCATCGGGAGCCTGTGCTCCGCGACGGGAGAGGCCGCAGCGGTGAGAGGCCCGCGTATCGCAAAAAAAAAAGTAATTTTGAGAATATAGATATAAAGGTTGTAATCCTAAAACTGGCAGGTGTGTAGAATAGGATGAGGAAAAAGGAAGCAAATTAGAGGAGGAAAACGGTAAATTGAAATGAGTTTATTATTATAAGAAACTATGATACTTTTTGGTACAGTATAAGAATATAAGATTATCAGCATTTTTTAAATATAAAAACTTGCATTTTAACCTGTTTTCATGTTAGAACTTTTTTCCCAGGTGCTATTTTCAGCTGTAGCTGTTAGAGGGCTGAATTTATTCCAGTCTACCTAGTTGTTCATTAACCTATTAGCACTTGACTAATAGGTTCAAAAAAATCTACTGCTTGTTAGTTGAAACTGCTAAGAGCTGGAATTGGAGCTATTCTGCTTCTAGTATATCTTCCAAATCTGATATCATTTTGAGAAAAGTTCCTTTTAACTTTAATAGACTGACTTACCATGTTATAATAAACAACAAGTAGGATTATTTCTGTTATAGGAGAGTGGGCAAGTAGATAGCTTACCTTAGTTTTGTATTACACTTTGCCCACAACTTTGTAAGCACTTTGATATACATTACTTCATTTAATCTTTTTGCACCTAAGAGTTATAGTTATCATCTACATCTTATAGATGATAAAACCAAAACCCCAAATGATTAAGAGACTTGCCCAAGTTGGCACTGTTAATCAGTAGAACGGCTAGGTTTAAAAAAGGTATTCTGACTTCTGATCTGTTCCTTTTTAATTTCTCTAACCTTGGCCAAGATCATTTATTTACTGACTGCACATATAATAGTAAAAGACAAAAACATGATTCTTGCCCTAACTGAGCTTACCTTCTAGTTGGGGAGACAGACTAATAAATAATCCGTTAAAAGTAGTATGCTAAGTGCTCTGAAAGGGAAATACAGATTGATGAAGTGGGATGTGAGAAGGTACCAATGTGCCAGGGAATCAGAGAGGGGCTTTTGATAGAAGATAACATCCAAACTCAGTCCTGAAATTATAAAAATTCATCAGGTGAAGGTGGAGGGGCTGTGTTGGAGGAAGAATGTTTTAGGCAAAGGGGAGACTATCATGTTGGAAAATTTGGAGATGAGCAAGAGCTTAGTATGTTGGAGGATTGAAAGAAATTCAGTATAGCTAGATCATAGAGCTAGAGATTGGGGAAGAGTAGAATAAGGGAGGGAAAAGGTATAGCTGTATAAGATGTGGTAACCAAGGCTGGATATGATAAGAACCTGAATCAGCAACACAATGCAGAGAAGAGACCGTCAGGTATCATACAAAGCTGAATAAATGTGATAGAGATATCGTAGTCAACTAGTGATATTTTATACAGTTATTACATATGTCTTGTGTTTTCTTTGTACAGTGAAGGTCACATGATCCTAATAGTTGAAAACAGGTAACTTTGCACTCTTCACCATGGTGAATCTTGGAGATCACCTCTGGCTATAAGATTCTTTTGCAATCATTTCTACTCTGGCTTCCCTACTCTGGTATGTGTGGGTTAAACTTCCTCCAGTGTGTTCTGAAGTATGTCTTGGACCCAAAGTTAATAGAGGATATATAAGTAAGTGAGGGTTACCCTTGATAGACCTTAATAGTTATCTATGTTGTCTAGAGAAGATGTTAGGGAGAAAGTAGGAATGGAGGGGTGGAAATTATGATTTGTTGCCATAATAGTATTTAGTTAATTTTTAAACATAAATTTAGGTCGTTAATATACTGAATATTAAGATATTTGGGGAGGTGGCCATTTATTCAATATATTTTGTGCTCAGTGCTTTAAAGAGGCTTACCATTGTTAATAGGGCAGGCAGACACAATTTCAGCATAGTTTGGTAAGTGCTACTTCAAAATAGTTTCATGCTAAAAATAAGGCAGAAGATAATGAGTTCCATTTTGGATATGTTGAAATTAAGACTGTTGTGGGATATTGAGCACCTACTATGTACCAAGCACTAATCTAGATGCTGGGGACACAGAATTAAAGAAAACAAAGTTCCTGCCTTCACCAGTTTATATTCTGGTAGTTGGAAAGAGACAATAGACAAATAATCAAATGTCAGAGGGTAAGATCAGGCAAATCCATAGAGAGAGAAAGTCAATTAGTGGTTGCCAGGGATTTGCGGCATGAGGGAGTGGGGAATGACTTGCTAATGGGTATGTAGTTTCTTTTTGGGTTATGAAAGTGTTCTGGAATTTTAGGTAGTGGTGATGACTGTAAAACTTTGTGAATAAACTCAAACCACTGAACTGTACAGTTTAAAGGGTACCCTTTTGTTATGTAAATTATATCTAGATTTTTTAAAAATGGCAGGGAGTGAAAAAAACAAAGCAGGATTAGGAAGGATAATAAAGTGCTAGTGGGTGCTATTTTATATAGGGTGGTCAGAGTGCCTCAAAGAAGTGGTGCCTCATTTGTACAGAGACCTGAAGGAATTGAGGGAGTAAGCTATGGTAATATCTAGGGAAAGAATTTTCCAGATGGAGGAATAGTAAATTCAGAGGATTTGAGGTTGGGAAGCTGCTTGGCATGTTCAAGAAACTACTAGTAAGGAGGCCAGTGTGGCTGGAGCAGCGTTGGTAGGGAGGAGAGTTGTAGAGAGAGATGTTGGTGTGCTGAGATCATGTAAGGACTTTAGGTTTTACTCTGACATGGGAGCTGAGGAGTGATCCGAATTAGGTTTTTTTTTTTTTTTTTTAATTTATTTATTTTTGCGGTACGTGGGACTCTCACTGCTGTGGCCTCTCCCATTGCAGAGCACAGGCTCCGGACGCACAGTCTCAGCGGCCATGGCTCACGGGCCCAGCCGCTCCGCGGCTTGTGGGATCTTCCCAGACCGGGGCACAAACCCGTGTCCCCTGCATCGGCAGGCGGATGCTCAACCACTGCGCCACCAGGGAAGCCCTCGAATTAGGTTTTAAATGGATTATTCAGGCTACAGTGTAGATAACAAACTATAGGAGTGAAATAGTAATTCAGTTAGGAGGCGCTTGCATTAGTCCAGGTGAGACAGGTAGACCAGGATTGTGGTAGTGGAGGTAGCAAGAAGTGGTGGAGTTCTGGATATATTTGGTAGGAAAAGCAGACAGGAATTGCTCACGGATTAGGTGTGTAGTGTGAGAGAAAAAGAAAAGTGAAAGATGATATCCAAATTTTTTGAACTGAGCAAACTGGAAGAATGGAGTTCTCATTTAACGAGATGGTAAAGACTCTGGTGGGGTGGGGGAGAAGTAAATGAAGAGATTGGTTTTAGACACATTAAGGATGAAATGTCTATATAAGTATCCAAATGAAGATATTGAGGCAGTATTTATATCTAACAATCTGGAACTGGAAGCAAACATTGATAGTCGTCAACTAATGAATATCATGCAGTTATGGTTCAAGTTGAAATTAACAATAAAGGGAGAAAAATAGGAAAGAAGGTGGTTGAGGATTCATTTCCCTGGGGAAAACACCCAAAATATTTAAGGGGAATGGAAAAAGTAGTAGACTAAATAGGAATCAAAGAGGGAGGAAAAGAAATAGAAGATAATGGAGAGAAGGGTTTCCAGTAGTAGAGTCAGAAGTTGCAAATAAGTCAGTTAGGAGTTTATTGGTGACAGAGAAATTTTAATGGACTAGTGGGAACAGAAGCCAAGTAGTAGTAGGTTGAGTAATAATTGTAAGTAGACGAAATAGAGGTAGCTAGTGAAGACAACTGTTGTACTGTATGATTGTGAAGGAAAGTGGCAACTAGAAAGAGATACAGTAGGAATAGGAATCTTGTGGAACGAGGGAGTTGAAGATAAAGGAATTTATTAATAGAAGAAACTTTTCAAGGACCAAGGAAGAAAAAGGGATCTAGTACATAGGATTGCTTCTTCTCTTGGGCCTAAAGGGACACAGGTAAGGATAATTTGTGTCTGGGAAAGGAAGTATGGGGAATTCATGCCTTATAGCCTGCCGATTTTCTCTCTGGAGCAATAAACACTCATTTGCCAAGAATGATAGATAGAGGTTGGTGGCTTTAAGATGGGGGAGCTGAGGGAATTCTCTGGCAGTCCAGTGGTTAGGACTCCCTGCTTTCACTGCCAAGGGTGCCGGTTCGATCCCTGGTGGTGGAACTAAGATCCTGAAAGCTGTGTGGCATGGCCAAAAAAAAAGATTTCCTGAGCTACTCTGAGGAAAATCATGAATTCATAGTAGTACTAGTCTGTGTGTTTTTATTTTTCTCCATTAAAGAACAGACCGGGGCTTCCCTGGTGGCACAGTGGTTGAGAATCTGCCTGCAAATGCAGGGGACACGGGTTCGAGCCCTGGTCTGGGAGGATCCCACATGCCGCAGAGCAACTAGGCCTGTGAGCCACAACTACTGAGCCTGTGCATCTGGAGCCTGTGCTCCGCAACAAGAGAGGCTGCGATAATGAGAGCCCTGCGCACCGCGATGAAGAGTGGCCCCCACTTGCCACAACTAGAGAAAGCCCTTGCACAGAAACGAAGATGCAACACAGCAAAAATAAATAAATTAATTAATAAACTCCTATCCCCAACATCTTCTTAAAAAAAAAAAAAAAATAGACCAGGACTTCACTGGTGGCACAGTGGTTAAGAATCCGCCTGCCAATGCAGGGGACACGGGTTCAAGCCCTGGCCAGGGAAGATTCCACATTCCGTGGAGCAGCTAAGCCCATGCACCACAACTACTGACCCTGCACTCTAGAGCCTGTGTGCCACAACTACTGAGCCCGCATGCCACAGCTACTGAAGCCCGCGTGCCTAGAGCACATGCTCCTCAACAAGAGAAGCCCGGGCACCACAACGAAGTGTAGTCCCCGCTCGCTGCAACCAGAGAAAGCCCGCACACAGCAACAAAGACCCAATGCAGCCAAAAATAAATAAAATAAATTAAAACAAAAAGAATAGACACTGATTCAGGAATATTGAAGATGAGTGGTTACAGTTATTGAGGATTGGGCATGATTAATAGGGTGAATATGTTAGAAAAACAATAAGGGCTGGGTAAAGGAATTCTTCAAGATACAACCTCATCTATTCCTTGAAGTTATCCTCCATTGGTCTTTTTCATTTGTGTTTCTTTTCACTGTTAATGCTGCCTTACGTTTAATCTATATAATTAATATGTATTTATATATTTATGTATCTTGAATTTTTTTAATATAGAAGGGTACAAAACAAGGAAGAATCACATGAAAGCCCATTGTATCTAGATATGACCACCATTAACATGTTATTCTTTCAGCCATATCTCTCTGTACTCTATGTATGTATACCCATCTACTTATTTGTACATTTCTGCATAAATGGGATACAGTACATCCTGTTTTCTTATCTACTTCCTGATCTTATTATTTATAGATCTATTATAATTATTATAATAGCTGCAAAGTACAGTAGTCGCTCAATATCCACCAGGGATTGGTTCCAGGACCCCCAAGGATACCAAAATTAAATGCTCAAGTCCCTTATGTAAAATAGCTAGTATTTGCATATAATCTACACATATCCTCCCATATACTTTAAATCATCTCTAGGTTACTTATAATATCTAATATAATGTAAATGATTCGTAAATAGTTGCTAGTCTGTAGCAAATTGAAGTTTTGCTTTTTGGAACTTTCTTGAATTTTTTTTTTTTTTTTTTAACTGTGGTTGGTTGAATCCAATGATGTGTAACCTGGGGATCCCAAGAGCTGACTGTATTCCATAGTGTAATAACAAATTATACTTAAATCAGCCAATCTTTGATGATGGGCTTTTTTTTTTTTACTTTTTAACCATTATAAACATCACTATAAAGAACACCATGGATACTTTTTTTTCTGTACTAGTATAGTTATTTCCTGTGAGTAATAATAGCTAATACTTATGTAGTGTTTTGTCTATGGCAAGCACTATTCTAAGCACTTAAATTTTTTTTTTTTTTTTTGCGGTACGCGGGCCTCTCACTGTTGTGGCCTCTCCCGTTGCGGAGCACAGGCTCCGGCCGCGCAGGCTCAGCGGCCATGGCTCACGGAACTAGCCGCTCCGCGGCATGTGGGATCCTCCCGGACCGGGGCACGAACCCGAGTCCCCTGCATTGGCAGGCGGACTCTGAACCACTGCGCCACCAGGGAATCCCTGAGCACTTAAATTTGACTTTTACTTTCAAATTTGTTCTGCTGTTAAATTTCGAGGGAATCCTTCAGGTGTGCATCTTTTAGCTTCATCTTGAGAATGGAGTAACTAAATAAGACTACCCACATGTAATTAGATAAGACCACACCCAGACCATCCTATAATGTTTTGGTTAAGTGCTTAGGCTTTGGAGTCAGAACAGATCTGGATTCAAATTCTTGCTGTGCTACTTACTGTAGTTGTAGGACTCTAAACTTTAGCTTTCCAGTTTGTTAAATGAAAGACATTTAAAGCATAATACCTTTTTTCCTTGGGAAAATTTTATAACTAAGAAGAAATAATAATTAGTTTTTTAAAAATTTAATTAAAATCCTTCAGGATGCAATTTAATGTTAGAATTTCCTTTTCTAAGTTAAGGGAAGGTAAAGAAATCTTTTGTTATCTTTTGTCTATAAAACGTTCATAAGGGCTTCCCTGGTGGAGTAGTGGTTGAGAGTCCGCCTGCCGATGTAGGGAACACGGGTTCGTGCGCCGGTCTGGGAAGATCCCACATGCCGCGGAGCGGCTAGGTCCGTGAGCCATGGCCGCTGAGCCTGCGCGTCCGGAGCCTGTGCTCCGCAACGGGAGAGGCCACAACAGTGAGAGGCCCGCGTACCGCAAAAAAAAAAAACACACAAAAAAAACAACGTTCATAAGATCTATTACTATAAATCATGTATTCAAAGAATAGTTAATGATCAAAGAAAATGTCCATGATGAATGTTAAATTTTTAAAAAGGAAAATATAAAACTATGATCCCAATTTTACTAAAAAAAAAAGTCTAGTAGGCAATGGATTAAAATGTTAGAATGTTTATCTCTGAGAATTGGGATTTGAAGTGACTTAATTTTCTCCTTTATACTTAAAAAAATCCGCGTTTTCCATAATGATATATCCTTTATATATCTTTTTTTGCCTATCACTTTTATAATTTAATGAAATATTAAAATGTTAAAATAGGAAGCTTCGTGTATTATTGGGTTGGCCAAAAAGTTAATTCCAGTTTTTCCATAAGATGTTACGGAAAACACCAGAACGAACTTTTTGGCCAACCCAAGAGAACATTGTAACTAACTGAACATTTTCTTTTTAATATTTATTGGCTGCATTGGGTCTTAATTTTGGCATGCAGGAGCTTTCGTTGCAGTGCACAGGCTTCTCTCTATTAGTGGCGCACAGGCTCTGGAGTGCGTGGGCTCTGTAGTTGCAGCACGTGGGCTCTCTAGTTGTGGCGTGGGCTCAGTAGTTGCAGTGCATGGGCTTAGTTGCCCCATGGCATGTGGGATCTTAGTTCCCTGACTAGGGATGAACCAGCATCCCCTGCATTGCAAGACCAATTCTTAACCACTGGACCACAAGGGAAGTCCCCCTACCTGAAACTTTTATGATACCATCTTTTTAATTTTTCCTCACAGATTTTAATTTTCAGTGTTTGCATTTATTACAACCCTCTAAGTCCTCTTCATATTTTTCATTTATATAATGCATTAAAGGACTTAGAATGTATTTTTGTTCTTAAGATCTGCTTCTGTTATGTGTATAATTTCAGGATTGTCATTTCCTTCATATATATTCTAAACAAAAGAACTTGAGATCTGAACAATTTACTTGTCAGTACCATTATATACAAGCAGTTTTTGGTGATTGAGAGAACAACCAGTTACAGATTTCCAATGGCATTAATATTAATTAATGCAATTAGCTCTATTAATGATTAATTATATTATATTAATGACTAATTATATAAATAACAATGGCTAAAATTTGTTTAATTCTTTCAAAGAGCCTGGGTCATTAAATTCTTGAATTATCTCATTTAATCCTCAGAACAACCCTGTGAAGTGTAGGTAGCTTCCTAACTAATCTGTTTTACAGATCAGAAAACAGACTGAAAGTAACTTGTCCAGGGGTACATGGTAGCAAGCAGTAGAAATGGCATTCAGATGGTACTCAATTTGGTACCAGAACTGCCTCTCCCTTCCCCCCCCATGATAAATTTATCTGTCCTGGTTGTTGGTGAGATTTGCTGAGATAATTTATATTTAAAACATCCAGCACTGGGGCTTCCCTGGTGGCACAGTGGTTAAGAATCTGCCTGCCAATGCAGGGGACAGGGGTTCAATCCCTGGTCCAGGAAATCCCACATGCCACAGAGCAACTAAGCCCGTGTGCCACAACCACTGAGCCTGCGCTCTAGAGCCCTTGCACCACAACTACTGAGCCCACACGCCACAACTGAAGCCCGTGCGCCTAGAGCCCATGCTCCACAACAAGAGAAACCACTGCAATGAGAAGCCTGCGCACCACAATGAAGAGTAGCCCCAGCTCACCGCAACTAGAGAAGGCCTGCGTACAACAACAAAGACCCAACGCAGCCAAAATTAAATAAATAAAATAAATAAAAGCTAACTCTTAAAAAAAAAAATCTAGCACTGCATTTGTACCTAGTAGGTGGTCTGTGGTTGTGGGATTTTTTGGTTGTTGTTGTTTTGTTTTTAATATTTATAAATAAATTTATTTATTGGCTGCGTTGGGTCTTCGTTGCTGCGTGCGAGCTTTCTCTAGTTGCGGCAAGCAGGGTCTACTCTTCATTGTGGTACATGGGCTTCTCATTTTGCTAGCTTGTCTTTGTTGTGGAGCACGAGCTCTAGGCATGCAGGTTTCTGTAGTTGTGGCACGCGGGCTCAGTAGTTGTGGCACGCGGGCTCAGTAGTTGTGGCTTGTGGGCTCTAGAGCGCAGGCTCAGTGGTTGTGGCACATGGGCCTACTTGCTCTGCGGCATGTGGGATCTTCCCAGACCAGGGCTCGAACCTGTGTCCCCTGCACTGGCAGGTGGATTCTTAACCACTGCACCACCAGGAAAGTCCCTGGTTGTTTTTTGGCTTTATTTTTTCCTAATAGGAAGAGCAATTACTTTGACTTAGGTGGCATATTCCACCTGGTGGTCAAATAAGGAATTGTTCTTTAAAAAGTCTGTTGATATGAAATTCACATAAATTAACCATTTTAAAGAGATCAATTCACTGTGTTATGCAACCACTATCTCTATATATCAATCTCAAAAACATTCTTATCACCCGAAAATAAACCCTGTATGCATTAAACAGTTGTTCCCCACCTCCACCTCCCCCTAGCCCCTGGTAACTGCCAATCTGTGTTCTGTCCCTATGGATTTATCCACCTGGTTACTTTACATAAGTGGAATCATACAATATGTGACCTTTTGTGTCTGGCCTCTTTCATTTAGCATGTTTTCAAGATGTATCCACCTTGTAGCATCTATTAGTAGTTCATTCTTTGAATACGATTCCATTGTATGGATACCACAATTTGTTTATCCATTCATTTTCTGATGGGCATGTAGGTTGTTGCCACCTTTTGACTGTTGTGAATAGTGCTGCTAGTCACATGCTGTGAATATGCACGTACATGTGTTTGTTTGAGTACCAGCTTTCAGTTCTTTGGGGCAGGTTTTTTGTTTGTTTTAAAAAAAGTGGCCTTTATTGGATTCTTTAAAATCCTATAAAAATATTAACAAAAAAAGTGGAAAAGCAATATATTAAAAAGTACTGTCGTACATATTTATATCTTTATCATCTTGCGTGGAGACTTTAAAATATTAGATGTTTAGTAAATGTTAAATTGAAATACTGGTTTTGAGACTGCTTTCTAATTCTGATTTTGCTGTCAACTATCTGATTTGGGGCAAATTCTTAATCTCTGGCCCTATATAGATAAAGTTTATATATCTATGAACTATATAGATAAAGTTCCTATATCTATAACATAAGGAAGTACAGTAAATAAACTCTTTAAAAATCAGATTTTTTAGTTCTGTGAAAGTCTATACTTTTTTTAAAACTACGAACTGTTTTGGTACTGCATCTTTATTTCACTCTCTGGAAGATCAGGTACTTCCCAGCCCTTGACTAACATATACAGTTTCTTTCTCATATTAAATTTGTCTCTGGAGAGGGATCAAGAAAGTTATGATCTATATGATCAAGAAAGTTGAGACCACCGTTTTAGTCTTTTAAGCTCTTGAAAAGTTTCTTCAGGAAAGACTCATCTTTTATCTTTCCCTCCTCTTATTTCGTAAGAAGATCTCAGTCATAAAACTCCTAGTGTAGATATTGAAAAATCAGATGCCTACAGAACTCAGTGTAATGTAAATCAATGAAATTGGCTGAATGGTACTTGCAGTAACTGGAAAGCACACTAAAAGAGTTTTCCTGAAGATGAGCAAATGAGCCTTTTCGACACAAAGCCTGGGCATTTCTCCCTCCAGCTGCTTCCATGCTACGCCCTGGGGCAGATAGCCTCATCCACCAGAGGGCAGACAGCAGAAGCAAGAAGTACAATCCTGCAGCCTGTGGAACAAAAACCACATTCACAGAAAGGTAGACAAGATGAAAAGGCAGAGGGCTATGTACGAGATGAAGGAACAAGATAAAACCCCAGAAAAACAACTAAATGAAGTGGAAATAGGCAACCTTCCAGAAAGAGATTTCAGAATAATGATAGTGAAGATGATCCAGGACCTCAGAAAAAGAATAGAGGCAAAGATCGAGAAGATGGAAGAAATGTTTAACACCAAGACCTAGAAGAATTAAAGAACAAACAAACACAGATGAACAATACAGCAACTGAAATGAAAAATACACTAGAAGGAATCAATAGCAGAATAACTGAGACAGAAGAACAGATAAGTGAACTGGAAGACAGAATGCTGGAATTCACTGCTGCAGAACAAAGAAAAAAGAATGAAAAGAAATGAAGACAGCCTAAGAGACCTCTGGGGCAAGATTAAATGCAACAACATTCACATTATAGGGGTCCCAGAAGGAGAAGAGAGAGAGAAAGGACCCGAGAAAATATTTGAAGAGATTATCGTCAAAAACTTCCCTAACATGGGAAAAGAAGTATTCACCCAAGTCCAAGAAGTGCAGAGAGTCCCATACAGGATAAACCCAAGGAGAAACACACCGAGACACATAGCAATCAAATTGGCCAAAATTAAAGACAAAGAAAAATTATTGAAAGCAGCAAGGGAAAAATGACAAGTAACATACAAGGGAACTCCATAAGGTTAACAGCTGATTGCTCAGCAGAAACTCTACAAGCCAGAAGGGAGTGGCATGATATACTTAAAGTGATGAAAGGGAAGAACCTACAACCAAGATTACTCTACCCAGCAAGGATCTCATTCAGATTCGATGGAGAAATCAAAAGCTTTACAGACAAGCAAAAGCTAAAAGAATTCAGCACCACCAAACCAGCTCTACAACAAATGCTAAACGAACTTCTCTAAGTGGGAAACACAAAGAAGAAAAGGACCTACAAAAAACAAGCCCAAACAATTAAGAAAATGGTCATAGGAGATACATATTGATAATTACCTTAAACGTGAATGGATTAAAAGCTCCAACCAAAAGACACAGGCTTGCTGAATGGATACAAAAACAAGACCCATATATATGCTGTCTACAAGAGACCCACTTCAGACCTAGGGACACATACAGACTGAAAGTGAGGGGATGGAAAAAGATATTCCATGCAAATGGAAATCAAAAGAAAGCTGGAATACCAATACTCATATCAGATAAAATAGACTTTAAAATAAAGAATGTTACAAGAGACAAGGAAGGACACGACATAATGACCAAGGGATCAATCCAAGAAGAAGATATAACAATTATAAATATATATGCACCCAACATAGGAGCACCTCAATACATAAGACAACTGCTAACAGCTATAAAAGAGGAAATCGACAGTAACACAATAATAGTGGGGGGACTTTAACACCTCACTAACACCAATGGACAGATCATCTAGACAGAAAATAAGGAAAAAGAAGCTATTTAAGAAGATATTTATAGGACATTCCATCCAAAAACAGCAGATTACACTTTCTTCTTAAGTGCACACGGAACATTCTCCAGGATAGATCACATCTTGGGTCACAAATCAAGCCTCAGTAAATTTAAGAAACCTGAAATCATATCAAGCATCTTTTCTGACCACAAATCTATGAGTTTAGAAATGAATTACAGGGAAAAAAACATAAAAAAACATGAACACGTGGAGGCTAAACAATACTTTACTAAATAACCAAGAGATCACTGAAGAATTCAAAGAGGAAATCAAAAAATACGTAGAGAAAAATGACAATGAAAACACGACAATCCAAAACCTATGGGATGCAGCAAAAGCAGTTCTAAGAGGGAAGTTTATAGCTATACAAGCATACCTCAAGAAACAAGAAAAATCTCAAATAATCTAACCTTACACCTAAAGGAACTAGAGAAAGAAGAACAAACAAAACCGAAAGTTAGAAGGAAAGAAATCATAAAGATCAGAGCAGAAATAAATGAAATAGAAACAAAGAAAACAATAGCAAAGGTCAAAAAAACTAAAAGCTGGTTCTTTGAGAAGATAAAATTGATAAACCATTATCCAGACTCATCAAGAAAAATTATTACTCAGCCATAAAAAAGAATGAAGTTGGGTCATTTGTTGAGACGTGGATGGATCTAGAGACTGTCATACAGAGTGAAGTAAGAAAGAGAAAAACACATACCATATATTAACGCATATATGTGGATTCTAGAAAAGGGGTACAGATGAACTGGTTTGCAGGCAGAAATTGAGACACAGATGTAGAGAACAAACGTATGGACACCAAGGGAGGATAGCCGTGGGGGGGAGGGTGGGGATGGTGGTGTGATGAATTGGGCGATTGGGATTGACATGTATACACTGATGTGTGTAAAATTGATGACTAATAAAAAAAAAAAGTTTTCCTTGTGGGAATATATACGTAATGTTGCCAGATCTTGTGATTTGTCAAGAGAAGCCAGAAATCTGGATTATGTAAAATCACATTATTAAATGTTGACTACTAATTCAGAATGTAGAACACTGTGCAGGCCAGACAGAACACTTCTGCAAGTCGTTATGTACTGTAGAAACTGCAAGACCTGCAGAAAGAAGAGCTGTGCATTTCAAAGTGAAATTAGTCATCTTGAACTGGTCATGAGGTAATCACCCAATTGCCTTTGGAGTAAAAGATATAATGCTCATAGAATATCTCAATGACACCTCCCCATTGCACACCTTATTGAGGACAGGGATTATGACTTTTATTTATGTTAGTAGCTCCAATTAATATCTCCATAACTCATTGGTTCCTGGTAATCCCTCACTGAATGCATGTAATTTTAGCAGCTGTGGCTCCGTTCATAACAAAGTTTATAGATTTATGGCAGAAACAACCACAGATTATAACCAGTTCACGTGTAAACTTTTAGCACATTTTAGGTTGGGAGATTTTAGGTTGGGGAAACAGCTGCAGTACTGTGTTGTTAGTGTGTGTTTGGCTCTTGTTTACCCTCACGTTTATATTTTTAGCCTTACTAGGACGATAGTAATTATTTGTGGTTTTTTTTGTTTGTTTTTTTGTGGTACGCGGGCCTCTCACCGTTGTGGCCTCTCCCGTTGCGGAGCACAGGCTCCGGACGCGCAGGCCCAGCAGCCATGGCTCCCGGGCCCAGCCACTCCGCAGCATGTGGGATCCTCCCGGTCCGGGGCACAACGCCGTGTCCCCTGCATCGGCAGGCAGACTCTCAACCAGTGCTCCACCGGGGAAGCCCTGTTTCTGTATTTTTTACTTTGTTTCGCTTCCCTAAAAAATGAACTGATTTGCGTAAGTAGAACTTAATTGTTTTTATTTTTGTTTTTTAAAGGTGCTGGCCACATCATTAGGTATTTCTCTCTTCTGAGTCCTTTGTATGAAGTTTGAATTCTGTTTCATGCATCCATTCATCTATCCATCCATTTAGTAAACATTATATTGACCTTATCAAAGAGGCCAAGGCCTCGTAAGATCTGCCCTCTACCATCCGCACTAACCTTATCTCATGCTAGGAAGCAGACTCTTGATTACTATGTTTTAACCACATTGTGCACCTTTCAGTTACTCAAACATGCCATGTCTTTTCCTGCCTAAGGACTTTTGTTCATGTTGTTACCTCAGATTATTTTACTTCTCTTTCTGCTCTTTGAGTTGCTGATTCTTCTTATCTCCAGGAACCTTTCAGAGAGGCCTTCCCTGACGCTTTTCTCTTAAAGTATTATTCTTTATTACAGATTCTTATTTGTTTTTGTCATAGCATTCATCCCACTTTGAATTGTTAAAAATTATTTCCTTGTTTTTCTGTTTCTCTCATTACAGAAAAATTCCTTAAGTACAGGGACTTTTTTGTGTTATTCAGTTTTGTATCCTTGGCTCCCAGTAAATTACTTTTGAATGAGTTAATTACTTGTCAGCGTAGTAATCATATTGTATGCCTACATTATGCTGGACAATTTGTTCTAGGTATGTTATGCACATTATTGCTAGTGCTCACAACTCTACAAGGTAGATAGATATTACTGTTATATTATAAATGAGACAATCAAAGGCTTACTGTGATGAGTAACTTGCCCAAAGTCAGAAAATAAGTGATAGAGCTGTAATGAAAGCCCAGTTCTCACTACCTTTGCTCTTTCATTATGGCATGCTACTTACCTCTTATTTGTTGTGAACAAATTGGTATCCTGATACAAGGATCATACTGCTTTTATACATTTCTATGTAACCTTGTGGCTTTCGCCTTCCTCACTACCCCCCTCATGCAAAAAAGATTGCAATAATATTTGAAATACCTAATAACCATCTGCTATATATAGTATCTCATGATACTGACTTTCTGATTTAAGCCAAATGAGAATTCATGTACTTTTGTTTAATAATAATATTAACACCCCCTAGTATTAGAAGTTTTATACCCTGAGTCTTTTTTGTTTGTTTGTCTTTATTTATTTTTGGCTGTGTCAAGTCTTTTTTTAAAAAATATTTATTTACTTATTTATTTATTTATGGTTACATTGGGTCTTCATTGCTGCACGTGGACTTTCTCTTGTTGTGGTGAGCAGGGGCTACTGTTCGTTGCAGTGCGTTGGCTTCTCATTGTGGTGGCTCCTCTTGTGGAGCACATGCTCTAGGCACGTGGGCGTCAGTAGTTGTGGCTCCTGGGCTCTAGAGCACAGGCTCAGTGGTTGTGGCATATGGGCTTAGTTGCTCTGCGGCATGTGGGATCATCCCGGACCAGGGCTGGAGCCCGTGTGCCCTGCATTGGCAGGTGGATTCTTAACCACTGCGCCACCAGGGAAGTCCCTGTGTCAGGTCTTAGCTGCAGCTACCCTGAGTCTTAATCCCTAATTCCTCTATGTAGTATAATTGGCCCTTTAAACATTAATAGGTATAGAAGGATTTTGTACATTGCCTCTTAAGCATCTGCTTCTAGAGCACAGCCATTGGCAAAAAGAAATAATTGAATTATCTTCTAGAGGACTTTGAAGTTCTCCCACCGAAGTCCCTCAGTTTTTTACCTGTTCATCTCAAAAATTTGTTTAGGTCTTTTCATTTTCTATTTTCTTTTTCTTTCATGTTAGTAGAAGAAATGCCCAGTCTTTTTCTAAGGTGCCCTCAATCTCCTGGACTTGATTCCATGACATACTTTACCTTGCTTTAATATTTTTCAACTCTTCTTTTTCATTATTTTCTGTCATGTTTTTGTTTCCTTATGGCAGTAGTTGCCAAACTTTGTTTAACTCCACTTTCTATGGAGTTGCCACTGCACATGATACAATTCCAAAAGAAATTATACTTAAAAAGAAAGTTAGAAAACAAATTCCTTATGGTAGTATAATTCTATAACATTGCCCTAGAAAACTGTTTTATTATATTAATTGCTATGCTAATCTGAACTTCTTCACCATCTAACTATCCCTTAACCCTTTATTAGCACGCAGGCATTCTCACAGAAATTCAGTTATGTTTTCACAGTTGTTAAATCTGATGGTGTTATCTTAATTAATTAAATCTCTTCTGTATGTTCTCTCTTGCATCTTCAAACTTTTCCTCATTACTGGCTGTTTTCCTCATACTGTCAAGCATACATAATTTCTTCTTCCACACAATAAAATAGCAAACCCTTCATTTGGCCCTGTCTCCTTAAGTATTCTTTTCCTTCTCCTTGGAAGGGCTTTGTGAAATAGTAGTCTATATTTCTGCTTACACTGCATTTACTTCCTCAGTTCCATTTGGTCTTCAACTCTTTGCCTTCTGTCTTCTATCCCCATCACTCCCTTGATACTTCCTTGGCAAAGGTATCAAGAAATACCTTTTGCCACATTAAGTAAACACATTCTTTCAAGTTTTTTCTTACTTGAACTAAATGAGCCATTTTCATTTGGGGGCATCCACTTCCAAGATTCTTCTTTTTGACACTCTATTCTCCAGGCTATCCTCTGACTCTTCTTCTCTAGCTTTTTTCCTGGCTTTTTTTCTCACTCTAACCCTTCTGCCTCTTCATTCATTATATGATCTGTCAGCATTCTCATGTATTTCCACAGTTTCTGTTTCCTTGCTCATTCATGCATTCATCGAATGAGTGCCTATTTGTGCCAGGCACTGTGCTGTTGCTGAGGAGACAATGTGAATGAGATGGACATAGCCACTGTCCTCATGACATGTGTAGCATAATAAGAAATACAGGTAGATAAACTGGTAATTGTGGAACGATGGGTAATAAGTGTTCTGGTAGAGGAAATACAGAGGAGGGATACCTAACTAAGACTGGAGTGGTTGGGAAAAGCTTTTTGGAAAAAGTAACAGTTGAAAGGGGCTGTGGGAAGGTCAGTGTTTCAGGCAGAAACAATAGCATCTGCAGAGAGATAAAGGTAAGGGAGTGCATTGCTGAAGTATTGAAAAATCATTGTATCTTAAGAGTGTGGAGGGAAAGAGCAGAATGGAGAGGGATAAGGTTGCATGGCCATAAAGTAAGCACTCATATAAATATTCATTCAACAAGCATTTAATTAGTGTGTTATTTTATAGTTATACTGCCACATAATTATAGAGTTTAGTAGCCTAGTTTCTTTACTTTTTTTTTTTTTTTGTGGTACGCCGGCCTCTCACTGTTGTGGCGTCTCCTGTTGCGGAGCACAGGCTCCGGACGCGCAGGCTCAGCGGCCATGGCTCACCTCACGGACCCAGCCGCTGTGCGGCATGTGGGATCTTCCCGGACCGGGGCACGAACCTGTGTCCCCTGCGTCGGCAGGCGGACTCTCAACCACTGCGCCACCAGGGAAGCCCATAGTAGTCTAGTTTCACTCTTGCTGCTATGAACAATCAAAACTAGGTTTTAGAAGATATCTGAGTCTATGATAATCGCTTATTGCTGTAGACTGGTCTTATGATAGGTTTGTGCTGCTTATATAACTAGATCTGACACAAAAGCTTCAAAGACTCTTATTGATTATTCAAAACCTTGGCCTCTGATGTCTGAGCTTTAATTATAATCATTGTCAATAATGTATAACCTATTCTTATTCTCTAAATGTTTAATATATATTATTACCTTATTCCAACTAGATTTTCAGTTTTTTGAGGGTATAGCCTACTGTGTTTTTAATTTCTTTTAAATATTCCTTTGTGCATAGAATACAAAGGGTACAGCTGTATGTGTCTTCATGTACAGAGTATTTTTGTACTTTTACAAGATGAAGACTCTTTTTTTTAACCTCAGAGGGCTTAACCCAGTATTTCTTACATAGGGCATATATAATATTTATCAAATATTTAATTAAATAACCTAAAAATGTTCTTTAAAGTAAAGAACAACTAGTATGGTTAAAATTATAATGACTTCTGTTTTTAGCCAAGAGAGAGTAATAGGGGCCAGATTTACCCTCTTGCCTGAAGCAACTAAAAAGCCAGGTAAATATATGAAACAATGGTTCTCTTTACATTTAACATCAGGCAATGAAGGAAAATGATCCTTAAGGAAAAAACAAATGAGATGAGCCCTACAAGGGCCCTGGCTTACTCCCTGGAGAAAGTTCCAGGATTTGGTGTGAAAGGGGGGAAGTACAAATAGAGCCCAGTAATCTCTCTGAGAGGAGGTGGTAGAGTTCGGAGTCTGGGAAAGCCAAGATAGCTAGAGTTCTCAGGGCAGAGTATTAGAAAGGAGGGAAATGGACACAGAGAATTCTGGAGATCTGCAGAGGGTCTCCTTTGAGCATTCAGCTGAGTGGTGATCATTACATGCATGTGGGAAAACGACCCAAGACTGAGGAAAGAACTACCTGAAAGGATTCCAGGAAGCAGTGCTTAGACCTCACAGAGGGCTGGATATGATGCCTGTTTGCACCAGCAAGAGTAGAAAAACTAACACTTGGGTAGTGTTAAGAAGGGTCTTGCCTCGGTAGTAAAGAAAAATTAACCCTGGACTAAACATGCTCTCGTCATGGCTAACAAAGCTTAAAAAAAGCAAGAACTGAAAGGATCAAACTATTCCCAAGTAACTTAACCATATCCTAAAATAAAGCTCAAGAATATTTATAGGAATATGAAAATATCCAGCACACAAGGTAAAATTCTCAATGTCTGGCATCCAATGAAAAATCATCACCGTGTTTCTAAAAGTTTGTTTTATCTTATCAAAAATCACCAGTCATGGAAAGAGGCAGAAAATTACAAAATGTGACGAGAAAAATCAATAAATCGAAACTGATTTAAAAATGACTTGTGGCTTTTTTAGCCTGTTCCCATTGGCATTTCCAGATTATTGGCCTCCCTGATACCCAGTCTGGTATATATGAGGCAAAAAGAAAACCCAGAGAACTTACTGCTGCATCATTCCTGGGTCCTACCATCCCTAGCTGGTCTACCTCTTTTCACCACCTTTCAGTCTTCTTAGGTGTTTTTTTTTTTTAATCTATGTAATGTCCCAGGTTTTTCGCTGAACTTAGTAGAAGGAATAGGGAAAAGTGTGTCTACTCCATCTTTCCAAAAAGTGAATCCCTCTGAGACTATATTTTTGGAGTGTAAACAAATGTTCCTTGATGAATCAATTGGGTATCAATATGAAAAACAATGAACTTTGGCTTCAGTAATACAATAAAACTAATTCCAGATGGATCAGAGATATGAATATGAAAGGTAAAGCAAAAAGACTTCCAGAAGAAAACAGAAGAATATCTTCATGTCCATGGGATATTGCAAAGATTTCTTAAACAGGACACAAAAATCACTGACCATAATGAAAAGATTGATAGATTGAACTCATTAAAATTAAGAACTCCTGTTGATTAAAGATACCATTAAGGGGATGGAAAGCAAACCACATATGGGAGAAGTCATTTACAATATGTATATTTGACATAGCATTTGCACCTAGAATAGATAATGGACTCCTACAAATTGATTTTTTAAAAAAAGGACAACCAAATTTAAAAATGGGTAAAAGGCTTGAAGAGCCACCTCAGGAAAGAAGATAACCACATGGCCAATAGGCATATGAAAAGGTGCTCAAAATCATTAGTTTTCAGGGAAATGTGAATTAAAACCACAGTGTCATACCATTCCATCTCTACCAGATCACTTATAAAAAAATTATAAAAGCATTTTCTTATGACTGAGCTTGTGGAGTAGCAAGAACTTTCATACACTGATGTTGAGAGTGTATATTGGTACAACCACTTGGGAAAACTATTTGGCAGTACCAATTAAAGTTGAGTATACACATACCTTCTGACTCAGCAGTTTCACTCTAGGTATGTATCCAAGGGAAGTACGTATATGCACATATAAGAATGTTTACAGCAGTATTTTTGTAAAAGGTAAAAACTGTAAACAACTCAGTTGTTTAACAACAGAATGGATTTAATTGTTGAATATTCACTTGACAGAATAATATATAGCAGTGCAAACGAATGAACTGCTGTAAGTATAACAACACTGATAAACTGAACAAACATAATTCTGAGTGAAAGAATCTAGGTACAAAAGAGAGGTATATCCTATATGATTTCTTTATATAAAGTTTATAAACAGGCAAAACTATAATCTGTAGTGATAGAAGTCAGAAGATTGGTTACCTTGTTGGGTAGTTCCTGGGAGAAAGCATGAAGGATGCTTAATCTTAGCTTAAATTCTTCAAGTTCAAGATTTAAGATATGTATACTTTACTATATGTATATATTATGCTTTAATAAAAAATTAAAACACTAAAAAATCTATTCTGAAGTTATTAGTAATTTTAAAATTAGTAATATCTATCTTATTTATATACACTTTAGAGTCAAAGCACTTTACACATATCAATTCTATGATTATAAATATAAAAGTACTTTGTAAGCTCTAAACTGTAGTATTATCAGATATAATTTATTTTTAGAACAGTTTTCAATTTTCTAGAGCTGTTTCTGTTTCTGTTTATGGACCACATTGTGGCACAAAGATTTGTGTAAGCTACCCTTTCATTTGCTGTTGTAAAATGACAACTGAAAATCATTATCAAAATTAATGAAAAGAGTGGCTTCATTGATCAGTAAAGTGACATCTGGTCAGTTCTCACAATCAAGCTATTTTTTTTTTTTTGCTAGAAACAAAGTATTAAACTTTTATATAACAAGTATTATTTGTATTAGAGAATAGCCAAGAGAGTTCTGGAAGACTACCATATGCCGTCAGTGGGCGAGTTTTACCCATTGAATTTCTTTGGTTTTTGCCCTTAAGAAGTATTTCTAAATAATTTCTCTCAGGCTCAAAATGACAGATGAGCTAAGTTGTTTCATTATTTTAGGTACTATTAAAGTCTACATGGTTGTATCAAATCTAAATAACTAAAATTATCTACCACCATGTGAAATAGCAATTGTCATTTTAGTCAGGAAAGATAAACAACATTCCTTTCCTCTTTTTGATACGTAAATATACTGTTTAGGAAAAAAACCACTAGCAATATTTAAAGAGACAGTAAACTCAGACCAGTATGAGGCTGAATTTCATGCTTTAAAGTAATGGCTCTCACCATGGAGAACAGTATGGAGGTTCCTTCAAAAACTAAAAATAGAACTACCATACGACCCAGAAATCCCACTATTGGGCATATACCCTGAGAAAACCATAATTCAAAAAGAGTCATGTACCACAGTGTTCATTGCAGCTCTATTTACAATAGCCAGGACATGGAAGCAACCTAAGTGTCCATTGACAGATGAATGGATAAAGAAGATATGGCACATATATACAATGGAATATTACTCAGCCATAAAAAGAAACAAAGTTGAGTTATTTGTAGTGAGGTGGATGGACCTAGAGTCTGTCCTACAGAGTGAAGTAAGTCAGAAAGAGAAAAACAAATACCATATGCTAACATATATGTTGAATCTAAAAAAAAAAATGGTTCTGAAGAACCTAGGGGACAGGAATAAAGATGCAGATGTAGAGAATGGGCTTGAGGACGCGGGGAGGGGGAAGGGTAAGCTGGGAGGAAGTGAGAGTAGCATGGACTTACATATACTACCAAATGTAAAACAGACAGCTAGTGGGAAGCAGCCGCATAGCACAGGGAGATCTGCTCGGTGCTTTGTGACCACTTAGAGGGATGGGATAGGGAGGGTAAGAGAGGGAGATGCAAGAGAGAGGAGATACAGGGATATATGTATATGTATAGCTGATTCACTTTGTAATAAAGCAGAAACTAACACACCATTGTAAAGCAATTATACTCCCATAAAGATGTTAAAAATAAATAAATAAAATAAAGTAATGGCTCTTAGCCGGAATCATCTGTGGAGCTTCATAAAAATATGCATTATGTGATCCTACGTACTAAAACCTTTATTCAGTAGGTCTATGCTGGAATCCCAGGCATCTTCATTCAGGAAAAAAAATACGTATTTATATATGCAATTCTGATATTCCTTGTTGATTACCACTCCTTAAGAGGCAGAAGTAATAACTTGGTCATTTGTTTATTGCCGCTCACAGTAGGCAGAGTTTTTTTTGTTTTTTTTGTTTTTGCGGTACGCGGGCCTCTCACTGTCGTGGCCTCTCCCGTTGCGGAGCACAGGCTCTGGACGCGCAGGCTCAGCGGCCATGGCTCACGGGCCCAGCTGCTGTGTGGCATGTGGGATCTTCCTGGACCAGGGCACGAACCTGTGTCCCCTGCATTGGCCAGCGGACTCTCAACCACTGCGCCACCAGGGAAGCCCTAGGCAGATATGTTGGATCTTTGTAAACAATCAGCTTATGTCTAAAAGTATGAGGTTTGCACATTTCTTCTGTTTGTTGTTGATAATCCTTGTATAGAATAGAAAAGACAAAGTGAGCCTTGTTGATTTCTTCAGTATTGGCTTGAAGGAGGAAAAAAATCAAGTTACATGGGGAATTCCCTGGTGGTCCAGTGGTTGGGACTCAGCGCTCCCGATGTAGGGGGCGTGGGTTCGATCTCTGTTAGGGGAACTAATATCCCAAATGCTGCACGGTGCAGCCCCCCCCAAAAAAAGAGTATTAAAAAAAAATCATGTTACATGAATAGAAAAGAAGAAATTTGATAGGAAATAACTTTAATCACTGAAAATGAATACTCTAAAACATGAAAAGTAGTTTTTATTCACTTGAAAAATGGTTGTTTAGATGATGATAGGGTAGAAGTTGGAAGAAGGGACATGAGGGAATAGGGTATTTGGGGTCAGAAATAATGTAGAAAAATGACATTTTTAGTTGAGGTGGTAGGACATTTTGGTAATGATAGCAATGATAAAAGGTAGATTTTTGTTCGTTATTTTCTTCTCCCTCACTAAGATTATGAGTATAAAAATAAGAATGATGTTTTAGAATTGTTTGAGTAGAATCAATCAAGGTAGATGGTTCACTCATTCATTTGGTTCATTCGCTAAGCACATTATTGAAGTGCCACACACAGTAATAATATAATAAATAAAAGAGATGGAGTTTCTACTTCAGTGTTCTTTCTAACTGCATAGACAGGAATGCTGGATAAAGAATTTATCTTTCAGGGCTTCCCTGGTGGCACAGTGGTTGAGAGTCTGCCTGCTGATGCAGGGGACACGGGCTCATGCCCTGGTCCGGGAAGATCCCACATGCCACGGAGTGGCTGGGCCCGTGAGCCATGACCGCTGAGCCTGCACGTCCGGAGCCTGTGCTCCGCAACGGGAGAGGCCACAACAGTGAGAGGCCTGCGTACTGTAAAAAAAAGAATTTGCCTTTCAGCCAGCTAGTCTCCTGCTCAGGACCCAGCTTTAACCAGTCTTGGCTATGCTAAGCAAATCATAACCTAATTGGAACATAATTTCTTCTTTGTAAAAACCGAGGGTTACACTGAGTACTTTTACCATTTCTACCTCTAAAATTCTATGCTTTTTTATGTGAACTTTAATCTCCTAAAACTACATTAATTCTATTCATACCATTCTTTCCTTGCCATCTTTATATCTGTTTTCTTTTACTTTCCTTATTTGCACATAACATCTGTGGCTTGGTACTGATTCCATTGGTTATTTATGTATTTACTTGCAGTCTACTTCACTGGACTGTGAATGTTTGAAAACAGAGATAGATACAGGTCACTTTAGTGTCTGCACTTACGCACACAAAATGAATTAGTGGTGATTAAATTATGTTTTTCTTCTTTTAGAAAATAAGTTCCTGCGGTACCTTGTAATCCAAGGTCTGTGCAATTAGAAATAACATTAAAGTTAAGACCTCTATTTTATTTACTTTATTATTTTGCCTGGCACATAATGAAATAATGTGCTTTATGAATGAATGAGCAAATCATCATTTATAAACTGTCTTTTCAAGTTCAAAATGAAAATAATATGCATAAATTAATATAACATTAATCCTATTTATCGGGACTTCCCTGGTGGCTAAGAGGTTAAGAATCTGCCTGCCAATTCAGGAGACACGGGTTCGAGCCCTGGTCCCGGAAGATACCACATGCCGTGGAGCAACTAAGATCCCACATGTGCGCCACAACTACTGAGCCTGCACTCGAGAGCCCGCAAGCCACAACTATGAAGCCCGCGCGCCTAGAGCCCGTGCTCCGCAACAAGAGAAGCCACCCCAACGAGAAACCTGCACACCGCAACGAAGGGGAGCCCCCACTCGCCGCAACTAAGAGCCTATGCACAGCAACAACAAAGAAAACCCAATGCAGCCAAAAGAAAAAAAAAATCCTTTTTCTTTTCATTGATTATTACATACATTGATAAGTACATCATTAGTTTATTAAATATATGATATAAGATGGTTGACTGTTAAGCAATGGAACAGATCTCTGTTAAGTATTGGTTATGGAAACATTAAGCTAAATTATAAGTATGTATATATTATATTGTATATACTATAAAGTTTTAAAATAAATGTGTTTTGAGATGCTTGTACTGCATATATTCCAGAAATGAACTTATTTTACTAATGCTACAATTAAATGTGAGCTTAGTAAGGGTCGAAAATTACAGGACACTGGAGCCCCCTTCTCTTTTTAGCAAGCAAGCAGTTACCATAATTTAAGTACATTAGAGTAGAAGGTCCATGGCACAGATTGTGTGTTTTATGACTGATGTATCCCCAGGAACTAAGAGAGTGCTTGGCTTACATCAGGCAGTCAGTAGATATTTGTTGAGTGAATGAATAAAAGAATGAGAATATTTATTGACTGTGCTTCATTCTCTAGGGGGTACAGCGTTGTCACCACTGATATGTTATTTATTACCTCTTTTATTTATTAGCAGTTTCTGAAATAATATGAAAATTAGAAAATTTCCTGAAGCTTATTTCATAACTTAAAATTATGACCCAGTAACCTTTTAGTATTTTAATAACCTCATTAGCAAACATTGAGTGCCTGTTGTAAGTATGGTACTGCTAAACTTTAGTCATTCAAATAAGACATACCACAGTTTCTGCCCTTGAAGCGTTTTCAGTTAATTGGAGAGATAGAAAATAGACATAAAGATGATACATAGCAATATGAGGGTGTCAAAGTTACAGTACATATGAGAAATTAAAGTTATGTTCAATGAAAAGTTTGATATTAAGTTTATGTGCATTATTATTCAACTTTTTAAAAATGCATAGAAAAATAGGGAAGGGAAACATAAATATACTAGTGTTTTGGATGGTGAGATCATGGGCAAATTTATTTTTATTTCATACATATCTGTATTTTTACAAGCAAACAATAACTTTAAATAAATTAATAATTTTCTATCCCAGATCTAGGATAGGATTTGTATTAGAAAAGTAGGGCTTCCCTGGTGGCGCAGTGGTTGAGTCCGCCTGCCGATGCAGGGGACACGGGTTCGTGCCCCAGTCCGGGAAGATCCCACATGGCGCGGAGCGGCTGGGCCCGTCAGCCGTGGCCGCTGAGCGTGCGTGTCCGGAGCCTGTGCTCCGCAACGGGAGAGGCCACAACAGTGAGAGGCCCGTGTACCGCAAAAAAAAAAAAAGAAAAGTAAAGCAGTCTATGTGCCCAGCATCATCAATCGCTAGATCCCTCTCCTGTTTATACATTCACTAGGATGCACCATAGGTACCTCAGCCTCATCATTTAAAACGGAATTCATTGTCTTTCCAGATTTACTCTTACTCCTAAACTCTCTATCATGGGAAACTGCACCACCTTCCATTAATTTTCTCGTGCCAGAATTCCTGTGTGCTGTTTGGAACTATTTCTCTCCCTCTCCCTCTCTCTCTCTCTCTCACACTCTCTCTCCATCCCCCTCTCTCCCTCTCTCCCTCTCTCCCTCTCTCCCTCTCCCTCCCATCATTCCTCCCTCCCTCCCTTTGCCGCTAGTCATCCAATTCAGTTCATCAGTTTTCTGAGCACCTTTAAATTCGTATCCTATTTGCCATTCTCACTGCAGCTGCCTTGGTTTAGGACCTCATTATTTCTGACTTAGAGGATTGTAAAAAAACTTACTCTTTGCCACCTCTAGGACCTAGTCTATTTTGTATATACCTGGGAGGATGATCATCCTCAAATATAAGTCTGAGCTTATCATGTCTTTGCTTGAAACACTCAAAAGCTCCCTATGTGCTGAGGGATAAAATCTTTATTGCCTAGAATGATTATACAAGGCCTTTCATGATCTAGCCCCTCCATGTCTTTGGGAGCCTCATCTCATGTTACTCCTCCATGTAACTACTGTATTCCAATTTAACTGAATTACTTGAAAAACTGAAGTAACCAAAATACAAATACTCTGTTTGTTCAGATTTGCTTTTAAGTTTCTCCTCCTTCTTCACAAATATGTTTGTCAAATACCCATTTCAGTGTTCAAGACTGACCTCAGGTGTCACATACCCTGTGCAGCCTTCTCTGATCCTTTCTGGATAGTGTTAAGGATTCCTCTTGACTTGCATAGCATCCCATATTTCTATTAAAGCACATATTGCATTTTTTTAATTGAAGTATAGTTGATTTACAGTGTTGTGCCAATCTCTGCTGTACAGCAAAGTGACTCAGTTATACATGTAAAGACATTCTTTTCCATTATAGTTTATCACAGGATATTGAATGTAGTTCCCTGTGCTATACAGTAGGACCTTGTTGTTTATCCATTCTAAATGTAATAGTTTGCATCTACCAATCGCTCCCAGTCCATCCCTCTCCCTCCTCCCTCCCCCTTGGTAGCCACAAGTCTGTTCTCTATGTCTACTATGAGTCTGTTTCTGTTTTGGAGATAGGTTCATTTGTGCCATATTTTAGATTCCACATAAAAGTGATCTCATATGGTATTTGTCTTTCTCTTTCTGACTTCACTTAGTATGATAATCTCTAGTTGCATCCATGTTGCGCAAATGGCATTATTTCGTTTTTATGGCTGAGTAGTATTCCATTGTATATATGTACCACATCTTTATCCATTCATCTGTTGGTGGACAGTTAGGTTGTTTCCATGTTTTGGCTATTGTGAATAGTGCTGCTCTGAACATAGCGGTGCATGTATCTTTTTGAATGATAGTTTTGTCCAGGTATATTCCCAGGAGTGGGATTGCTGGATCATATGGTAACTCTATTTTTAGTTTTCTGAGAAACCTCCATACTGTTTTCCTTAGTGGCTGTACCAACTTACATTCCCACCAACAATGTAGGAGGATTCCCTTTTCTCCACACCTTCTCCACAATTTGTTATTAGACTTTTTAATGATGGCTATTCTGACTGGTGTGAGGGTGGTACCTCATTGTAGTTTTGATTTGCATTTCTGTAATAATTAGTGATGTTGAGCATCTTTTCATGTGCCTCTTGGCCATCTGTATGTCTTCTTTGGAGAAATGTCTATTAAGGTCTTCTGCCCATTTTTGGACTGGGTTGTTTGTTTTTTTGTTGTTGAGTTGTATGAGCTGTTTGTATATTTTGGAGATTAAGCCCTTGTTTGTCGCATCATTTGCAAATATTTTCTCCCATCTATAGCATAATTTTAAACTTCACTAATTTTATTTTCTCCCTGTAGCATTATTGCATTATTTTAAACTTCACTAATTTTATTTTCTCTCAACTGTGAACTTCATGAGTGATTTTCTCTTATATTGTGTCTTTAGTCCAGTGCAGAAGCAAAATAAATGTTGAATGAATGTTTAAATTAATTGTTGTTCTATCAGGTTGAGGGTGTTAGTGAAGAGAGGATGGCATAGCTAAAAATACTGAGCCTGTGAGTGGCATATAAGGTGTCAAACAAGTGAGTATGACCAGGAGAAGATAACTTGTGATATATTTTGTAACCCAGACTACCTTTCTCTACCAGAATATTTGGTTTTGTTTGATTGATTTTAGGCAGAAATGGTAGCAGAAGTGAGAGAGAGGCCAATTTATGACAGTTGTGAGTACAGTGCGAAGAACTTTTTTTTCCTGAACATTTGAGAGTAAGTTGCCAACGTGATGCCTGCCCCATCACCTTTGAATACTTTAGTATGTATTGCCAGCAAACAAGGATATTCTCCAACATAATTGCAATATAACCACCAAAATGTAAAAAATTCACATTGATACATTTTTTCCATCTAATCCTCAGACCCCCATTTAGGTTTCTCCAGTTGTCCCAGTAATGTCCTATATAACAGCAGCCCCCAACCTTTTTGGCACCAGAGACTGATTTCATGGAAGACAAATTTTCTACGGATGGCAGTTGCGGGGTGGTGGATGGTTCAGGCGGTAATGCGAGTGATGAGAAGCGGCAGATGAAGCTTTGCTCCCTCGCCTGCTGCTCACCTCCTGCTGTGCAGCCAGGTTCCAAACAGGCCATGGACCGCTACCAGTCTGCGGCCTGGGTGTTGAGGACCCCTGCTGTATAACATCAGCATTCAGTTTACAATTACATATCCATTTAGTTGTCATGTCTTGTTAGTTTCCTTCAATCTGAGATAGTTCCTTGGTCTTTCCTGGACTTTCATGGTTCTGATACTTTTGAAAGTTACAAGTCAATTATTTTGTGGAATGTTCCTCATGATTACATTCAAATTATGCATCTTTGGCACAAATACCACAGAAATAATGATGTATTCTTACCAAATCCTCTAGGGTAGCATGCAATTTTGATTTGTGTCATTACTGATGTTACTCACTTTGATCACTTAATTAAGATGGTTTCTGTCAGACTTCTCTACTTTAAAGTTACCCTATTTCTCCTTTGTAATCAGTAAGTATCAATATTTTGTAAGAGTTGTACTTTGAAACTATTTAAATATCTCATTCCTCATCACACTTACAGTTTATTCATTACTATTTTATGTCAGTATGGACTCCTATGTTTTCATTAGATTATAATCTGTTACTATTATTTTTTATTTTTTATTTTTTGGCTGTGCTGCACAGCTTGCCGGACCTTAGTTCCCCAACCAGGGATTGAACCCGAGACACGTCAGTGACAGCTCTGAGTCCTAACCACTGGACCGCCAGGGAACTCCCATGACTTATTTTCATGCTCATATTGTCTCATATTGGTTAGTGAGAGCCTCTTGAAGATGGTTTCTATATTCTTTTGACATGTCCCCCATAATTCTTTGAGTACTTCCTTACTTTTAGCAAAACAGTATGTATTTCAGGCTCATCTTGTACTTTCCGTATCCCAGTCCTGATAACAACTATTTCTCAAAGAAGCCCTAGCTACTTTAGGTAAAAAAGAGTATTTAGATCTGGATACTAGGTGTGCTTATTTTCCATGAGTATGCTTTTGGAGTACTGCTGCTCACAGAATCTTTCAGAAGACAGAGCTAGGGAATATATGTATGCTTATATACATACATAATGTCTTTATTTATTTTTCTATCTTTCTCTCATGAGTTCATACTGATACTTTCAGTTGCAGCTCAGTACCATAGGGTTCCTTCTTGTTTTTCTTCCTATGTTTGTAACTCTTTTGTTCAACATTGCAAAACTTGATTCCCTTTAATTTTAATATATTTACTTATTTGAGCAATCTTCCTCTGTGTAATCAAGCTTCTGTGGCCATTGCTTCTGTCTTTTGTACATGTTGATACCTAATTATCCAACTTGGACACCCATGACTTGCATCCAGGCTGTGGCTGCTTTCCTCCTACAGGAATGCTCTCTTCATCCCGTGTGTGCTATGACACTCAGAGCTGCCCTCCTGCTTATCTGTTGACACCCTCCTCACCCTGCTTGGGTTCTGACTCCCCACACTGGGCAGCCCTTCTAGGCAGATATCATCCTATAGCTCTCACCCTACTAGGATTTTGATACTCTTACCTAAAGGTACCCTTTGCTCCTGCTCCTTCAACCCCCATGGATGTCTTGCTTACCCACTGGAACTCCAGCATATTATGCTGGGCTGTCCATCCATAGGAATGTCCTCTTCATCCTGCTCAGGCTCGAAGGCCTCACACGAATCCCCTCCTCACCCTGCTTGGGTTTCTAATCCCCATTCTGGACTTCCACACTCCTCATGGGCACACTCTGCTTCCTGCTTAATCTTTGACACCCAGCCCAGGCAGCCCTACTATATGGACATTCTCCTTACTGCTTGGGTTCTTACACCCAGTGCCAAGTGCCCCTGTACAAATACCCTTTTCCCCCTGCTCAGGCTCTGCTTCTCTGTGCTGGCTACCTCCATCACCTCAGTTGCTTTAGCTGTGATACCCTGTGCCATCCCCTTGAGGGTGCATTTGTCACCATGCTCTGGCTCTGACACCCTATGCTAGCTTCTCTGCATTCCCTCCCATAGATAACCATCCTCATTCTGCTTGGTCTACCCATCCCAGGAGACTTTTACTTTGCTTGGGCTCTAACCCACCACAGTAGGTTTTCCCTCTGTGTGTCAGGCTTCCCTCTTCTCATCCTGCTTTCTTGGACTCCATCCCACCCTTCCACTCTTCTCCACCCCTCCCCACTCCCCCCAGATATATTCTTCATTCTGCTTGGGCTCTGACACCACACACCAGGCTGTGGATATTTTATTTACATTGCTTGGATTCTGCACCTGATTATCTTTTCCTGCTCACCTTGCTTAGGCTCTGAAACCCTTTGCCAGGCCTCTGCTACCCCCACCCCCACTATGGATTCCCTTCTCACTCCACTGGGCTTCTGACACTCAACCCCGGTCCTCCTTACTCCTCTTGGACTCTGAACTCTACAGTTCTTAAAGCTCTATTGAAAAGTATTCTTGTAAGATCTTTGAAAATTATAAATAAGCCATAAAGGTTTTAATCAATAGTTAGGTCATAGATAGGACTTTGAAAGTCTTCTGTCTAGAACAGACTTAAGTAATAACATCTTCTGAGAATAATATAAATAAATTAAGAAAGTATATAACAAAAATGGTTAGTTAAATAGTATACTCCATTCTGTATCTTATAAATGTTGTTATGTAGCAAATAATTGTGAAATTTTAAAGTGAAAAGTAATAAGTATTAGAAAAAAATATATGATGTACTATGTTAAAATGATTGTGGAACTCAATTTATTTTTCTTATTCCTGAAATTGTTGTAATCTATGCTGCTGTATATTGTTTAAAATTACTGTAGAATACCAGCTTGAGGAAAACTATAATAAAATATAATCAGGAAGAGGTAATATGATTAAGTAAATAAGTAACAGCAAACTAGTAAATTGACTTAAACTTAGCTGAGAAAAATTTATTAAAGCAGAGATCACTTACAAGTTACTTTCAGACTTAATAATCTTTTAGAAAACAAATATCCGGTAGACCTGCAGCCAGTACATTTTCCAGTGGAGATGCCAACTATGATGACTGTCAAGCCTAAAAGTGTTTTTAACAGAATGAATGCTGTCTCTCTTCAACGCAGAACTATGTTGGCACAGTGGAGGTGCCAGGCATTTTGTTTTAGAATGTCTGATGTGAAACCATAGCTTTGGGATTTACCAGCTTATTGAGATAGTTAATAGAGACATGGAAGAGTAAGGCAATTAGTTCCCAAACCATTTGCAAGAACTTTTTGAAAGTCTTTTAACTCTTTTGGGTGCTTAAGTAGCTTTGTATATACAGTTTATTTATTTATTTTATAATATTCTTTAATGTGCTGCTTTTTCTGAACATACATATAAATTTATTCATTTATTTATTTACTTTTGGCTGCGTTGGGTCTTTGTTGCTGTGCGCGGGCTTTCTCTAGTTGAGGTGAGTGGGGGCTACTCTTCATTGCGGTGCGCAGGCTTCTCATTGAGGTGGCTTCTCTTGTTGCGGAGCATGGACTCTAGGTGCACGTGGGCTTCAGTAGTTTTGGCACGTGGGCTCAGTAGTTGAGGCATGCGGTCTCAGTAGTTGTGTCACACAGGCTCAGTAGTTGTGGTGCATGGGCTTAGTTGCTCCTCAGCATGTGGGATCTTCCCAGACCAGGGCTTGAACCCATGTCCCCTGCATTGACAGGCAGATTCTTAACCGCTGCGCCACCAGGGAAGTCCCTGTAATACAAAGTTTAAAAAAAAAATAAAAAAGGTAAAATCCCATTTTAAAAACAGAATACAAACATTTATAAATACATTTTCCAGTATTAGAGTGTTTGCATCTAATATCAGGGAGCATTTATTATTTGAGTAACTAATATCTGTGCTGAGCATTAATTCACCGTTTTTTAGTTTTTTTAAGCATTCCCAACACAAAGTATCATCCTTTTTACCACAAATACTTCCATTTAGCTGCTTGCTCGACAATTGAATTCAATTTATTTACAGAGCTTCCCCCCGCCTTTTATTGTTCATCTCTGCATGAAGTTAAGTCTGTGGTATTAGTTGTGTACAACTTTGAATTGTTATGTTACGTGAAAGTTAGTAAGAGTCTTCAGAAAAGTTAAAGAGTAGATGGGCTCTGACAATTCTGGTCTTTACTTTCTGACCCTAAAGCAGCTGAATATTGAATGCTGTTAGCTATCAGGTCAACAAAGGTAAAGTGGCGATAAAAATTCCTAAAAAAGGAATAATAATTTACAGAGGTTTTTAAAAATACTTATTTAATTTATTTATTATTATTTTGGCTGTGCTGGGTGTTAGTTGGAGCATTCGGGATCTTTAGTTGTGGCTTGCGGGATATTTTTTTTTAAGTTGCGGCATGTGGATGTCTTACTTGCAGCATGTGGGCTTCTTAGTTGCGGCATGTGAACTCTTAGTTGCAGCATGCATGTGGGATCTAGTTCCCCAACCAGGGATCGCACCCGGGCCCCCTGCATTGGGAGCACAGAGTTTTACCCACTGGACCACCAGGGAGGTCCCTACAGAGTTCTTTTTAACAGATCTTATTTAAGCTTTACATAGCAACTCTGTGAGGCTATGCACTATCCATGCATAACCTTAATTTTTATTGTATTTATTGATTAGATTAGATTATATAGTTTAGTAAAAAGAACATTCATGAGCCCAGTGTCCAGACCAATTTATTTCTGCTACTCCTTTGTCCTGTATCTTTGTCTCACCATCAAAGGAAACTAATGTCCTAAACTTTATATTTATCATTCCCTTCTTTTGTTTTATCACATGTGTTTTTCTTTTTCTTTTTTTTTTTTTACTATTACACAAGTTTCACATTCTTGGTAAAATCGACTTCACATAATTATTTTGAAATTAAGTGAGAATATATATACAATGATCTTTTGCACAGTGCCTGTCCCCACTCCCAAGTGCTCAATAAATGGTAACTGTAACTGTATTATCAATGTTGTTATTTTGCAAAGGGAAGAACTAGAAAAGCATGCCTTTTCTCAGCTGTTTCATTTGTTTATCTCCCTGGACTCTTCTGGGGTAAAGTGAAGGAGTTTGGGGGTTTGAGGTCTTTCCATTTTTTTCTGGAACTGAGCAACATGTAAAACAAAACAGTAAAGTGGGATTTGGTTGATCAGCAGTTAGGGAACCAGAGTTTCTAAGTGAGAAGAAAAAAAAAATGCTGCAGTATTAAGTTACAAGTTTTTCCTTCTCTTTCACTGCCTTGTGAAAGGCAGGATAGGATTTCTCTCTCCTTGAATTTGATGCAGTGTGGTGGGACTCCCACCCTCTCCTCCCCATATAGCCAGTGTTGAAGAGTAAAAGACCAAATTCTCCCAGAAATAATCAGTGACATAAAAGGATCATTTAGAGTTTACTGAATGACTGAACACATATGGCAATCAGTCAGCCCATTTTTACATTGTTCACCTTCCCAGCAAACATTGGGAAGCATTAGTTTGCTTTCAATATCTGAAAATGATTTCATTCCTCTAATCGCCCAAGGCTCTGCACTATTGCACCAACATAAGGCAAATTCTTGATCTGAACTTGTTTTCTCTTCTGCCTAATTGCTTTTTTCATACACTTATGTTCATGATTTATGTTGGGACTTCCCTGGTGGCGCAGTGGTTAAGAGTCCGCCTGCCAATGCAGGGGACACGGGTCAAGCCCTGGTCCAGGAAGATTCCACATGCCATGGAGCAACTAAGCCCATGCGCTAGAACTACTAAGCCTGCACTCTAGAGCCGGGGAGCCACAACTACTGAGCCCACGTGCCACAACTACTGAAGCCTGCGAGTGACAACTACTGAGCCCACGTGCTGCAACTACTGAAGCCTGCGCACCTGGAGCCCCTGCTCTGCAACAAGAGAAGCCACTGCAATGAGAAGCCCACACACCGCAACTAAGAGTAGCCCCGCGGGCTTCCCTGGTGGTGCAGTGGTTGGGAGGCCGCCTGCCGATGCAGGGGACGAGGGTTCGTGCCTTGGTCCGGGAGGATCCCACATGCTGCAGAGCGGCTGGGCCCGTGAGCCATGGCTGCTGTGCCTGCACATCCGGAGCCTGTGCTCCGTGGCGGGAGAGGTCGCAGTGCTGAGAGGCCCGCGTACCACCAAAAAAAAAAAAACAGAGAAGCCCCCACTCACCACAACTAGAGAAAGCCCACGCACAGCAGTGAAGACCCAACATAGCCAAAAATAAATAAATAAAAATAAATTTATTAAAAAAAATAATTTATGTTAACTAATTATTTACTTTATCATATTTGATCTAAATCTATTACATGGCTACTTAAGCAGGACACTTATATTGGGATTTTGGTCAACTGAAATTCATAATGAACCATTAAGTGAGTTGATTAAGCATTATTATTGCTCAAACTATTAGCAATGTTAATAGAAAAAAATATGAGACAACAGTCGCCCCAATTCTGGCAGACCAAGGAAAGAGTTCTTTAGAAAACAAAAGAGAAATCATTCCTAGATTTTGAAAAAAAGAGTGAGAAAGAGAGTGAGTGCATTTAAGTACATTGCACAAGAGCAGTTTTTACCAGATGTTACATTGATCTGTATTAAATTTGATTATTCCTTTGCACAGGTATTCCAGCCTTTCATTATCTGTGATGAATTATGACATATGATATATTCCTCTTAAGCCTATGTCATTTGCAAATTCTGTATCTTTGTTCAAGTTGTTGATGTAGTAACCACATTCCTCAAGGGGGAACCCATACATTTTTGGGTGGTGTTGTTTAGAGCTATCTGTTTTATGAAGTCTACATTTCTTATCTTGCTCATAAGAACTTTGTAAGATTTTCATCATTTTACTGACTATAGGATACCTATGCCTGTAGTAATTCCTTGATACAGTAGATGAGCCTTAAAAGGGAAATTAGATTAGTTTGCAGTTTAGCCTTCATAATTTCACTTGTCACAAATAGAAACTATGTGAAAAGATATTTCTGTCCATGAAGTTTATTAGGAACATTGAGAGACCTAGCTCGCTCTTGTGCAGTTCTCAGTTGTTCTTATTCTATTCCTCTTTCTCTCTTTTTAAAAACAGCTTTACCCATGTATAATTTACATATCATAAAATTCACACATTTAAAGTGTATAGGAGATTGGCTCAAGATGGCGGAGTAGAAGGACGTGCGCTCACTCCTTGTGAGAGCACCAGAATCACAACTAACTGCTGAAAAATCATCGACAGAAAGACACTGGAACTCACCAAAAAAGAGACCCCACATCCAAAGACAAAGGAGAAGCCACAATGAGACAGTAGGAGGGGCACAATCACAATAAAATCAAATCCCATAACTGCTTGGTGGGTGACTCACAAACTGGAGAACACTTATACCACAGAAGTCCACCCACTGGAGTGACGGTTCTGAGCCTCACGTCAGGCTTCCCAACCTGGGGGTCCGACAATGGGAGGAGGAATTCCTAGAGAATCAGACTTTGAAGGCTAGCAGGATTTGATTGCAGGACTTCGACAGGACTGGGGGAAACAGAGACTCCACTCTTGGAGGGCACAGACAAAGTAGTGTGTGCATCAGGACCCAGGGGAAAGAGCAGTGACCCCATAGGAGTCTGAACCAGACCTACCTGCTAATGTTGGAGGGTCTCTTGCAGAGGTGGGAGGGTGGCTGTGTCTCACCATGAGCACAAGGACACTGCCAGCAGAAGTTCTGGGAAGTACTCCTTGGCATGAGCCCTCCTAGAATCTGCCATTAGCCCCACCAAAGACCCCGGGTAGGCTCCAGTGTTGGGTCACTTCAGGCTAAACAACCAACAGGGAGGGAGCCCAGCCCCACCTATCAGCAGACAAGCAAATTAAAGTTTTACTGAGGTCTGCCCACCAGAGCAACAGCCAGCTCTGCCTACCACCAGTTCCTCCCATCAGAAACCTTGCACAAGCCTCTTAGATAGCCTAATCCACCAGAGGGCAGACAGCAGAAGCAAGAAGAAGTACAGTCCTGCAGCCTGGTGAACTGAAACCATGTTCACAGGAAGACAGATGAGACGAAAAGGCAGAGGACTATGTACCAGATGAAGGAACAAGATAAAACCCCAGAAAAACAACTAAATGAAGTGGAGATAGGCAACCTTCCAGAAAAAGAATTCAGAATAATGATAATGAAGATGATCCAGTACCTCGGACGAAGAATGGAGGCAAAGATCAAGAGGATGGAAGAAATGTTTAACAAAGACCTAGAAGAATTAAAGAACAAACAGAGATGAACAATAAAATAACTGAAATGAGAAATACACTAGAAGGAATCAGTAGCAAAATAACTGAGGCAGAAGAATGGGTAACTGACCTAGAAGACAGAATAGTGGAATTCACTGCTGCAGAACAGAATAAAGAAAAAAGAATGAAAAGAAATGAAGACAGCCTAAGAGACCTCTGGGGCAACATTAAACACACCAACATTCACATTATAGGGGTCCCAGAAGGAGAAGAGAGAGAGAAAGGACCCGAGAAAATATTTGAAGAGATTATAGTCAAAAACTTCCCTAACATGGGTAAGGAAACAGCCAATCAAGTCCAGGAAACGCAGAGAGTCCCATACAGGATAAACCCAAGGAGAAATACGCCAAGACACATAGTAATCAAATTGGCCAAAATTAAAGACAAAGAAAAATTATTGAGAGCAGCAAGGGAGAAACGGCAAATAACATACAACTGAACTCCCATAAGGTTAAGAGCTGATTACTTGGCAGAAACTACAAGCCAGAAGGGAGTGGCATGACATATTTAAAGTGATGAAAGGTAAGAACCTACAATAAATTACCAATGGCATTTTTTACAGAACTGGAACAAAAAATCTTAAAATTTGTATGGAGACACAAAAGACCCCGAATAGCCAAAGCAGTCTTGAGGGAAAAAAACAGAGCTGGAGGAATTAGACTCCCTGACTTCAGACTATACTACAAAGCTACAGTAATTAAGACAATGTGGTACTGGCACAAAAACGGAAATATGGAACAGGATTGAAAACCCAGAGATAATCCCACACACCTATGGTGAACTAATATATGACAAAGGAGGCAAGGATATACAATGGAGCAAAGACAGTGTCTTCAATAAGTGGTGCTGGGAAAACTGGACAGCTACATGTAAAAGAATGAAATTAGAACACTCCCTAACAGCATACACAAAAATAAACTCAAAATAGATTAGAGACCTAAATGTAAGACTGGACACTATAAAACTCTTAGAGGAAAACATAGGAAGAACACTCTTTGACATAAATCACAGCACGATCTTTCTTGATCCACCTCCTAGAGTAATGGAAATAAAACAAAAATAAACAAATGGGACCTAGTGAAACCTAAAAGCTTTTGTGCAGTAAAGGAAACTATAAACAAGACGAAAAGACAACCCTCAGAATGGGAGAAAATATTTGCAAACAAATCAATGCACAAATGATTAATCTCCAAAGTATATAAACAGCTCATGCAGCTCAATATTAAAAGAACAAGGGCTTCCCTGGTGGCGCAGTGGTTGAGAGTCTGCCTGCCGATGTGGGGGACACGGGTTTGTGTCCTGGTCCAGGAGGATCCCACATGCCGCGGAGCGGCCGGGCCCGTGGGCCGTGGCCGCTGAGCCTGTGCGTCTGGAGCCTGTGCTCCGCAACGGGAGAGACCACAACAGTGAGAGGCCCGCGTACCGGAAAAAAACAAAAACAAAAAATAAACAACCCAATCCAAAAATGGGCAGACCTAAATAGACATTTCTCCAAGGAAGACATACAGATGGCCAAGAAGCACATGAAATGCTGCTCAACATCACTAATTATTAGAGAAATGCAAATCAAAACTACAATGAAGTATCACCTCACACTGGGTAAAATGGGTATCATCAAAAAAATCTACAGACAACAAGTGCTGGAGAGGGTGTGGAGAAAAGGTAACCCTCTTGCCCTGTTGGGGGGAATGTGAATTGATACAGCCACTATGGAGAACAGTATGGACGTTCCTTAAGAAACTAAAAATAGAGCTACCATATGACCCAGCAATCCCACTACTGGGCATATACTCAGAGAAAACCGTAATTCAAAAAGACACATGGACCCCAGTGTTCATTGCAGCAGTCTTTATAATAGCCAGGTCATGGAAGCAACCTAAATGCCCATCGACAGACAAATGGATAAAGAAGATGTGGTACATATATACAATGGAATATTACTTGGCCTTAAAAAGCAGTGAAATTCGATCAGTTGTAGAGATGTGGATGGATCTAGAGACTGTCATACAGAGTTAAGTATGTCAGAAAGAGAAAAAGAAATATCGTATATTAACACATATATGTGGAACCTAGAAAAATGGTACAGATGAACCAGTTTGCTGGGCAGAAATTGAGACGCGGGGCTTCCCTGGTGGCGCAGTGGTTGAGAGTCTGCCTGCCAATGCAGGGGACACAGGTTTGTGTCCCGGTCCGGGAGGATCCCACGTGCCATGGAGTGGCTGGGCCCCTGAGCCATGGCTGCTGAGCCTGTGCGTCTGGAGCCTGTGCTCTGCAGTGGAAGAGGCCACAGCAGTGAGAGGCCCACGTACCGCAAAAAAAAAAAAAAGAAAAAAATTGAGAGGCAGATGTAGAGAACAAATGTATGGACACCAAGGCGAGAAAATGGCGGGGGTGAGAGGTGGTGGTGTGATGAATTGGGATATTTGGATTGACATATATGTATGTCAGTATGACTAATATGAATAAAATGGATAACTAATGAGGACCTGCTGTATAAAAAAAAATAAAAAATACAATAAATTTTCAAAAATAGATAAATTTGAGCACTGAGCGATATGGTTACAGCCCTACCCAACACCTTCATTGCAGTTTTGTGAGATCCTAAGCAAAGTACCCAGTTAAGCCATGCCCAGACTCCTGGTCTACAGAAAATATGAGATAACAAATGTTCGGTTATGTAGGTTTTTTGTTAACAATCTTATTCACATATAATACAACTTGCCCATTTAAGGTATACAGTTGAAAGGTTTTTATTCTCTTCACAGTATTGTGAAACCATCACCACAATCAATTTTGTAGTATTTTCACTACTCCCAAAAGAAAGCCCATATTTTTTTAGCTGTCACCCATCTTTCTTTCATTCACCCAGCCCTAGGCTAACACTATCCTACTTTCTGTCTCTATAAATTTGTCTGTTCTAGACATTTCATATAAGTGGAATTCTACAAACAAGGTTGAGCACTGAGGGTTGAACAGAGTATTCCTTTTTGCTAAACTGTAAGTTCCTCTAGGTAAGGAAATAAAAAAAAAAAATAATAAATAAAGTGTGCAGATTCAGTGGTGTTTAGTTATTTATATTTATAGAGTTGTGTAGCCATTGCCATAATCTAATTTTGGAATTTTTACCACCCCGAAAAGAAACCTTGTAACCATTCTTCCTCTTAAAAAAAAAAAAATCTAGTAGATTCTTTTAAAATCTAGTAGGTTTAAAAAAAAAAAAAATGTAGTAGCGGTTATAGTTATCTAAGGAAGTCTTCTCAGGAAACTGCCTTTCCGTTATAGATTTCCCATTCTCTTTCTTCATATTCTTTGCTTATAAATCTAGAATTTCATTCCTCCTTATCTATTTAACTGATTTAAAAGATAATGCAAGAAAAATAGATATGGCAGCTTAACATGAGGGAGGACTATTTGTTGTTTTCATGGATTTAAAGGACCTATGCTTTTGTTCAGGAGTTCTCTCATTGGCTAGTGGAGACTGTGTAAGTGTTTAATTTGGATTGAATTTAGGACTAAAGGACAATAGTACTACCAGCATAATTTATATCCCTTTAATCTTTTTATGTTTTATGGGAAGCAGGCTTGAGAGTAAGACCAACGTATGTGGTCATGGTGTACAGTTATATCTTGGAGGGAATCTTTGAGATAATGGGGTAAAAGAAGAGTTTCAGTGAGGATTTAAGTCTTAGAGAAGTTGTTTAAAGTAGCAGAGCCAACACAGTTTTGTCTGAAGTGAGAGCCTGTGATGGTAAGGACTGTATTACCTGCTGTTTTCCTTGGATAGATAGGAAGAAACTTCTGACTTCTCTAATTTCCAAACACTTGAGTCAGTTAATCAGAAAATACGTTTGGTGAAGGAATGAATCCATGCTTCCTACACCTTCCACTTGACTTGCTTATTACTTTGGTTTGGGGGTAGGCTATAGGGAAGATTGAAATATAACAAGTTCTATATTTAGTTACTTTCCAATGTATTTTTATTGACATTGCTTTTATACCTCTAATTTAGACTCTATGTCCTTCTTTGGGAAAGTGAAATGTGGTTAGTGATGGGGCTTTTACTAGGTTAAGTTTTTTTTCCCTTGACATAAATGCATTTTGGTAGATCCTTTCTCTTTTTATCTAAGCTATTTTTTATTTTCATATTTCCTTTTTGTTTATTTTCCTACACCCCCCCCCCAAAAAAGGTCTTGAATATGCTTTTCTTCTATGTATAAGGGTCTCGTTTTCAACATGGATTGAGGAAAATAATTGTATTAAAATCTATGTTTGATGATATGACATTTGTTTTAATTAGTTTCTCGTACTATCCCCCCTATATTATTTGAAAGATGGAAGTAATCTACTTAAGTTTTTTAGCAACATTTTAACAAGCTGAAAAATTTTAGTCAGGGCATATTATATTCAGACAGATGTAACATTTGCTAAATGCTTTGAAGATGAAAATTTCAAGTGTTAGGTAATAGTTTTTCGAAAGAAAAAATTTTAAGTGGATTCTTTACTGTGAATGGAGATCATTTAATACTACAACTTCTAATTTTAGCTTTTCTTTATGATATTCTTTCTTATTCCTATCCACATGAAACTCAGGATACGTATTTTAACTGGGAGGATCAAAGTATTTATGAATTCAGTAATCAGTTAACTGACAGTATTGTTTGCTACCAAGGATAAAATGTCTTACAGTGCTACCTTTATTTTTTTAATCACTTAGTACAAGTAGTTAATAATCTTCTTTAATTGTTGGAATGTTGCTTTTCTTAGAATACTAGGCAAGTCCCTTAAACTCTGTGCCTCGATTCTTTAGAAAATAGACATATGATTCTAACTGGTCTTTTGAAGTTTCTTCCAACATTGATTCTACTACCTTTAGTGGATATCTTGATAATTATTTCTGTCCAAAAACCATGTAATAATAACTATAAAATAATTTTTAAATAGTAGATGTAAATTTGATTTTATGGACAATTAGAATATTATAAAATATATTAAAAAGATACAGTACTCTTTAATCTGGGATAGAAAAGTAACCATAATCTAATATAGGCACTTGTGCTTAGTGATTCAAGAGTATCCTATACTTGTGCCTTTCTAGAGTTGGAGATACCTCAGAGTAAGAAGTAGTTCCTTGAGCCATAACATTTCTCTTTTTCTCTTCTTTAGGAGGGAAAAATGCATTATGATAGCAAATTAAAATATTTGATAAAGGTGCTGAGTAAAAGAGCAGTAGACTATTGGTCTAATTGGAGAAGCCAATTTAAAGCTGATATACACTAGTACATGCCATCTCATATGTAAAGGATGATAAGTTACACTCTTTTTTTTTTTTTTTTTCAAAGGAAGATATTGGAGCATCTTGGGTTATTTGACATCTCTTCTGTCTAGTTTTATACAGTTTTAAAATTTTAATAACTTTTTCTGTAGATCATCGTAAGCATGAGGGATAAAACCAAGAAGAAAACGGGTTAGAATGAATGGAAAATTCATTATTCAGTTCAATAAAAGTATATAATAGAAAAATATTTGCTAATAATTTTTACAACAGTAGTTATATGAAGTTTAGTGTATGTGTATGAATAATATAGTTCTTATGAATGAAAAGACATTAATTTTGTGCTCGTAATTAGGTTATTGACTTATACTCTTTTTAAAAAAAGTTTTTTCCCTTTCCCCCAACAGAATCTGTCTATGATCTTCTCCCAAAGGAGTTACAGTTACCTCCATCTAGAGAACCATCTGTAGCATCAATGAGTCAGACAAGTGGTGGTGAGGCAGGCTCGCCTCCTCCAGCTGTAGTTGCTGCTGGTATGCATTTCATTTTACTTTTAAAAGAAAAAGTATTATCTGGTCAACATGAACAGTGCTGGCAAAATTCATATTAAAGAGTGTGATTTGAGGGTTTGTTTTAGGTTGTTTTAAACTACATACTTTTAACATTAAAAACTTTCAATATACAATATTCTTGATACAACTGTTATTTCTTAAAATTTCACGTTGGCACATCTATTAGTGCCATCTCCCAGAATGGACCTTATCTTCAACTATGGGAACAAGTTTAAAGTTTTTTTCTTTACTGCACATAAAAAGGTTATTATAAATACCAAGCTATGGGTAGAAAATTATATTTGAGTCTCTATAAAACAATTATTTTAAAAAATTTGCTCAAAGGGGAAAATGTTTTATTTTGTATAATCTGAAAAAAAGACTCAAGCACTCAAGTGTCTTTTCTGTTTGTAGCATGTTACTATAACCTTTTCCCTACATTTAAAAACATATGTGACTTTATACTTATTTTAAATTCAGTTGAAAGTAAATGGAAGATTTGAATGTAATGTTTATATAAAGACATTTTCTTATATCAGTGAAAAAGTATGGAAAGTAATGTTTGAAATTTATCAAGTTTATTTTTAATCAGCTCTCAAATCATACACTTTATAATTATATAAAATTGGTTCAAATTTTGATTGAATTAAAAGATTGACAGACAAGCTAATTGAAAAATGTCTTGATTAGTGATAAATTAATAAAGAATGCTTTCAGTAATATTAGATTGCCCAACTGTAATTCTTTTTTTAGTTGGGTTTATAGACTACTAAGTGTGTTTGGTGTTTTAAAAAAGTTAGAAAATTACATATATATACTCTGAAGTTTAATCTATCCTACTAATTAGAGGTTTCTTGCCTAATATGATACCTCTCATCTTTTAAAATGGTACTTAAAATCCATCAAAACATTGTTTTCAGTAAATTCTTTTTGTTTCCAAAAGAACAGTGAAGCGGAAGGTTGTGATTTAGAGGATATTGGTACTATAATAGAACTTTGGGTACTTTTCTTATTTGCATTAACCTAAGTCCAGTTAACCTTGTGTACCAATCTTTCCCCTGAGCCGTATAGTGCAATATGCAGCCTTCCTGGTTGAGGGCAGGAAAACTTTAAACATGGCCAAGAAACTTACCAGCCCTGCTCACTGTTCATGTGTTGCCAGACATTTTCTAACAGATTCTGTGGATTTAATTGTGAACATTTTAGTAATTGAATTGTTAAGATGACCTGGTTTCACTTTATATGCACTGAATATTTTTTCTGGAATTTAAATATTTAATCTAGTTTTAAAATAGTATCAGATATTAAAATATATATTTTTTAATTTTAATGAAATATTTCACTTTAAATCCACAGGTAGAAACTGACTAACTGATTTCTTTTGTATCTTTTGAGATTTGTTTAAAGACATGTTGAATCTGTATAGAACTAAAAGTCTGTTTCTTCTGTGCTTTTTAACATCTGTTGACAGTAGATCCAGTTCCTTTTAAAAGCTGAAAAAATGTTAGCTAGGTTTGGAAAAAGAACGACACTTCCTTTGAAATAATACCAAACTCAGTTTTAGAAGTTTTTATATATAAATATTGAAAGTTTTTGAATTTGAGTCACTAATGGAATGTTGAAGGTCCCTCCTTCCCTCCCTCCCTCCATAATCCTCTCCAGATAAATTTGAATGAAGGCTTTGAGTTGAAAAATCATGAAAATAAGAATTAACCAAAGGAAGTATTCTGAAGTAATGAATTCTTATTAGATCAAGAAGTTATTGACATTGTAAAGATTGTGAAGAGAATAAAGAGGTGACCTTGATAATTGTCATATATTCACACACAGAAAGTTTCTATGATCTAAAACCAAGTCATTTGTAATTTTTTTTACACGTTTACTTTTAACCAACATAGTCTTATTCTAGAATTCTAATGTCTTATTGGTAGAATAGAGTCTTTGTCATGTAACATTATAGGTAAGAGAGTTTAAACTGCAGAATAGTTATAGTAGGGATATCAGTTAGTATGTATAATTAGAGTTGCTTTTTTTATTTGACATATTAATGTCCTTAGTGACATAGATGTCAAAGAGATTTGGAGTAACTTACCAGTTATTCAGTGTTTCCTGGCCAAAAGACTAGATGTTTAGGGAAAGATACATTAATTTAGACTTCTTTGATTTTTTTTTTAATCTATAGCATTTGCTGTTTAAATATGAAATGCATAAAAATGATGACTCTTGATGTAGTTAATTCTTCAGAGTTTTGAAGGAGCCGGATTGGCTGCTATCAGGTATGAGGGCCTGGTGGGAACAGACTTCTAGTTCTGCCATAAAGGTTTGTGTTTCACAAATTCTAAATCAATTTAAATTTTAAAATTTAGAGGCTGGGCATATAGGTGTTCATGTACATTTTAAATTATTTAATTATTAAAAATGTGTTTCTCAGATTCGCCGATCTAGATTTTTTTCCCTTTATGTATTACTGAAGGAATGAGTAAACATGATGCTGCTAATCCACAATCCAGAATACTGGGTAAAAAGAATGTCTCTTAAACCTTTTTTCTGCCTCTACACTATTCACACTTTTACATACTCTCATTAATAACATCTTTTATCTGGTAAGACCCAGAGATGGGAATGGGGGAGAGGTTTACTTCCTTACAACTCCTCCCCTCTCCATAGGGCCAAGTGTCACAATCTGGGAGGTGTAGTTGGAAATCAACAGTCTGAAATCTGTACTCTTCCCCATTTTTAAAAGGCATCTGTTTTTGTCCTACTAGAAAGTTTCTTAGGAGTTTGAGGTTCAATATATAAATGAATAAAAGTTTTAGAAGTACAGACTTTCTGAAGAATATTGTAGGTTCTTAGTAATTAAGACAGAGACTGTTTTCCTAACACAAAAAAGTTATCCAGGGACTTCCCTGGTGGTCCAGTGGTTAAGACTCTTCGTTCCCAATGCAGGGGGCCCAGGGTTCGATTCCTGGTGAGAGAACTAAGATCACACATACTACAACTAAGGCCACGTGCTACAACTACTGAGCCCGCACACTCTAGAGTCCACTCACTGCAACTAGAGCAGCCAGTGTGCCACAACAAAGACCCAAATAAATAAATAAATAAATTTTAAAATTATCACTTATTAAAAAAAAATTATCTACATGAATTGATAAATTCTGGCAAAATAAGGAGTTGATCAAGAAGAAATGAAAGTTGTGAAAAGATTCTTTTTGTTTGTTTCTTTAATCCTACAGTATAGGTTGGAAGGAACTAAAATATAAGAAGTATTATTAAGGAGAACTAAAACAGTTACACTAGAATTTTGGATTTTTGAAAAGAGATATGGCAGATATTTTTCTTAAATAACAGCTTTATTGAGATATAATTCACATACCAATCAAGTATTTTTAAAAATCTACTTACATGTTTACAGTTTTATCCTTAGATTGTCTTAATTTATTTAAAATAGGGAGTCTTTCACAGAAGTGAACAATAAACTTTACTATTCATTTTAAGAAATCAAATTATTTTCTTGTTCTATCCTAAATTCTATTTGTTTGTCCTCATCTTGGGATGTAGCATCATGTTTATTAGTTTATATCAAAATATTTTGCTAAGGTAATTATTTCAGGTTTCTTTAAAATGTTTTAATTCTAATTCTTGAAATAAACAATGAATTAATCAAACCATAGGTTTTATAATTCAGCCAGAGAATCTTAAGAATAACTAGTTAGTAATTCTTTTGTTGTTTTCATAAAGTTGTTATTTTACTTTCAGGAATTATATATTAGTCCTCTTTAGAAATAATATCTCAGTACATGAATACTTGGTAGCAGTTTTTAACATGTATAGGTATATACACTAATAAAGCACATACAAAAGTTTTTAAAGGCTGTAATTAAAGTTAATAATTTTACATGAAGTGATCCATATAATAAACTTTTCTGTTGGAAGAGACTTATTAAATAGTGCTTTGAATTTTATGCTTACAGCAAGTACCTAACAGGTATTTTCTATACTGAAAGAACTGAACTGGTGTGCTATTTACGGTATAGGAGGGGACACTAGAGAACTAAATAACGTCCTATAATCAAAGAACAGCTATGCTTTAATTTATTGGTTTGGCCAAAAAGTTCATTCAGGTTTTTCCATAAGATGTTACAGAAAAACCCGAATGAACTTTTTGGCTATCCCAATACTTCAGACACCTTAATCACCTAAATTAAAATCATAGAAATTTGTAGACCATCCATAACAGCAAAACTATATAAAAATTGAGTTGAAGAAAATATAAGCTATCATTTTTGAGTTCCTACTATGTGATAGGAATTGTACTTTACAATTTACATGAAATGATCCGTATGATCCATATCATATCATACGATATGGATATGGATATCATATATATATGATCCATCCATCATATCATATCATAACTCAATCCTTCCAGGCACAAGACACCTCTCTTCTTTCCCACTAAGGTCTAAGTTCGTTTCTCCTTGCCATTGTACTTTAGGGAATTTAGCATAATGTTCTGTCACTTCAGTTAGGGAAATACAAGATCCTGGACTAGGCAGTGTGTAGGACATTGAGTTGAAAAAGCCATACTCCTTCTCCTCTGCAAGTTTCAGGATCTAAAAAATAGGAATATTATTTCTAGAAGGATATAAATTGTTTATAAAAGTTATTTACAGTAACAGAGTACTTAGCCCATTGAATTTATTGTAACTTGTTTACTAGTGTTAGAAGATATTTGCAGTTATGTAATTCTTATTTTCTTGAGTTGACTAAATTTAAGGAGGAAATTTGCCTTTGACTGCTCTCCTGGGCTAACTAGGTTAACATATTTCAGAATTTGGGCCATTTATGTAGTATATATTCCGAAGATTAAACCCAAAGCCCATTAACAGGAAAAGTAATTCACCTATGTAACCTACATATTGATGTTGTGAGCTGAAGTGTGAATTGATCTTGGTTATTCCATATGGTCATTCCTACTTTTCCTAGAAAACGGGACCACTTCCAGAAGGAAGTCAGATCCTAGCTACAAACACGTTGCCAAGTAAGCAACATGTTTAAAAACTTTTCTCCTCATTCTGACTTTTAAAATTACATAGTAAATCTAAATACATACATTTATACATATAGAAATATGTGTGTATGTACGTATGTATAGATGTGTACTACTAACATCTGCGTTATTAGAATGGAAAGCATCAGCAAACTTGGGCCATAATGGTTAATTCAGAAACAGTTACCAATTCAGGATATTATATTATACATACTATACATTTTCACTGACAGAAAGTACACATGGCCTATTAATGGTTTATTCCCTAAATGTTTACTTTTTTGGTCCTCTTACTAATTTTTAGCAACTTTTATAAATATTGTGGTTTTTTCATTTTCTGGTAGAATAAGCAGATTTTTATATTACCTGAGTCTATAGAATAGCATTTTAAAACTGCACACAGATTCTCAGCCATTCATAGACAAATTACATACATCAAATAGACACAATTTCTCTTTTTGTTTATGTGTTTTGTAGAATTTCACATTAAGAAATTAATGCACAGAAGTAGGCTTACTTTTTTTATGCTACCAATAAGATTGATAATAAGCAAAAAGTATTGCCATAACTAATTGTTTTATAATAATTAGTTGTATAAATAATAGTAATAAAGTTGTATAAAAACACTCCAGCTGGGACTGGAGTGAGGGGAATTGATTAGGGTAGGATACAACAAAAGACTTCACCTGTTTCTATGACATTATTTCCCTTTTCCCATATGTGAAATATAATAAAATTAGCATGAGCTTTGGAATCATAAAGACCTAATTTGAATCTGATTGCTATCATATCATTTCTATCATATAGACAGAACCTTGTGGAAGTTCAGTAAATTTCTCATATTACCCCTGTAAGTAGACAGTAACAACAACTTTTTCTTAAGATTATTATGAAAGTAAATATGTAAAATACTTAATACTGCCTGATAATCAGTGATTGTTTGGTAAACATTGACCTCCCTCCCACGTGGATTTCTTCTTTCATTTGTTAGTAAGGTTTTAAAAAATAGATCTTATTTTTATAAAAGCACGTTTTTTAGCTTTATTTTGCTTCTTTCTTTCCATTCTCAGTCTGTTTTTTACCTCATTTTGAAGTTTTGCATATCAGACAACACATGGGCCATGGGATTTCCTTTCTGACTTACTCTTTAATGTTGACACTCTCACTAGGAGCCCTTGTAAATAAAAGAAGCATTGCTAGAGGATGATGAATCATAGGGAGAACAGACACTTCCCAAAGGGATGATTCTGCAAAGTTGACTGATTAAGTATTCTTCCTAGAATTCTCTTCCCACTTTTTAAAAAATGAAATGATAAAGTTGCGTGATCAATTATCAAAACTTCTAGTAGAGCAATTTATGACTTCTGTTTTTTGTCTAGACATTTTATCTACAATTGGATCTAATGTACACTGTAATCCAGATCCAGTTGTAAAACCATTCTGAATTATTATATCAGAAGATTTTAATGATACAAATACTATTTTCCCTTTTATGGTCACCTCTGAAAAAGAAGAAATATGAAGACATTGGACTAGAGTTGATAGGAATGACTTTATTATTTAATTTAAACTATTTTAAAAGGTATTATATGATAAAGCATTGAAGTGACCTTCAAATAGCATCCCTCAGAACTGTTTTTTCTCTCCAGTTCTTAAGTTAATGTGGTGGTAATCTCTCTTTTTGTCTTAAAGTAAACATTACCTTTCAAGTAGTATAATTGCTGTCTTTTTGTTTAAAAAACCCTGTTCTTCCTGGGGTCTTTGACAACAATAAATGTAGTCATCAGCTAGTATAGTTATTCCCTTTTGTGTTTAAATTATTTGAGAGTGAGGATTCTTTCTGGGTTTTTTAGTCTCCACCCAGTATCAATGACTGATGCTACCCTGTAGTACTTAAATCACTGGATGATAGAAAGCATCTTTGTCTTCCAAGAGGAAAGGATTTAAAAAACAAATTGTGTAATATGTACCTAGTACCTATTTTACACTGTGATTAAATACTTAGGGTTGAATAGGATAAAATATATATTTAAAACATTGCTCTCAGTGTCAGGACACTTACAAATTTTGTAAGCATTTTATTTTTCAGGAAACATTCTTTAATAAATACTCTGTGAATGTTTATTAATGGCACTCAGACAAGGTAAAAATAATTATTTTAGGAGAATTTAGATTAAAAGCAGGGGGTAATTATTGTGTAGTATTAGAACTATGACTGGCAGTTTGATGGACTGAAGGAGAGAAGGATGGTCTCTAGTAAATCAGTAACAACCCCTTCAGCTTCAGCAATAGTGCTAATTATTTTTTTTAAATAGAGCCTCTAGGATCAAACGTTTTATGCACAGTAACATATCTAATTTGAAAGTGTAAATTAGGACTTCCCTGGTGGTCCATTTGTTAAGATGCCTCACTTCCAATGCAGGGGCAAGGGTTTGATCCCTGGTCAGGGCACTAAGATCCCATGCTGCACGGCATGGCCAAAAATCTTTTTAAAAAGTGTAAATTAGTAACTTTTTTGGAGGGGGGGGTGATGAGGAAGTGTTTGGAAGTTGGCCTGAGAAATGAAACTACTCTTTTGCTGGTAAAATGTATATATTTTTTAGTGCTTGAGTGTATTGGTCAGAACATATCATCGTATACTCTTTAAGGGAATTTGGGTAAGGGCATAGTTTAAAAACACCTAGAGAGAACATTCTGGCTTATGGATTAGATTGCATTAGTAAACAGGAGAACAAATTGGTGAATATGAGTTAACAAAAATTTTGAATAAGAAATTTACCCACATGCATTATTTGGATGTTAATAATTTAATTTTTTAAAGTTTGTTTTAAAACATTGCTTATTGTAGCATGTAAACCTATGTTGGGTGGGAAAAGTACAAATGGGAAATTAGAACTGTTTTAAACATGTAAATTAAATGATCAACCCTACAATTTTGGTTTTTTGGTTTTTTTGTTTTGTTTTTATTTTTGTTTTTTGGTAAAGTAATCTGGATTGCTTATTTTATATGCTGGGATGCTAGTTGTTTTTTCTATTAATACACTTAACTTGCATTCTAGCTTCGCCATTCAGAGACAGGCATCGTGTGGTGGGTTGTGTGACAGTGTCTGTCAATAGTGAAGACAAATAGTGCCAGAGACATTTAACCCATCCAATCTCACCCAGGGTATAGGTCGGTCTCGTTTTCAGACTTCTTCTTAAGTCTTTTTTCTTTCTTTCTTTCTTCCTTCCTTCCTTTCTTTTTTTGTTTCTAAATAGTGGATTGATACTGATTGAAACTAAAACTTTTTTGTAAAGTTTTAAACTTTACATTAATATTATAAGAAGAAGAAGAAGAAAAGTAGAAAACGAAGGTTGGCATGTAAGGTGTTGACAAAGCAGGTTTGCAGCCACTTTGTGTGTTCTAGATTTTTCAGTCCCTTGGCAACATGAATGTTGGCCTTATAATTTTTTTCTCTCAATATCTTTCTTCTTTGATCTGAAAATATATTCTTGTATCTGGTGACTTTTATCAGACAAATGTTCAGATTTGAAGTCATTGTTACCAGTAAGAAAAATGGAAATACTTAAAAAGAATTACTGAGACTGAACAGTAAGGGTTTTAGACCAGAAATTGTTTCCAAATGACCTGTGTTGATTTTTATTATTATTTTCTGAACAGTCAGTAGTTTACTCCCTCTCCGTTCCACTATTGGTTCACTTAGCACACTTGCAAATTTTTACGGCTTTTTTAAGGTAACTCGACTGATTTTGCACTGATGTTGAGAAGTTATAAAATATAAGTGCATATTTAAATGCTAGGGACCACATTTTTATCTTGGAAGCTTAGTTAAATGTCATTTATGTCATATTTTTTTAAATTAGTGAAAGGTATTTGTTTCTTTTGAGGACTTTAAAGAATGTTTCTAATTTCAAAGGTTTCTATTAAAAGTTGAGTTAGTTCCACATAAAGTATCATCTCTTTTTTATGGTATTTAAAGCACTAAAATGATAATGATAATTTAAATAATTTCTCATTTACAAATCTAGAACTAATGGTTCTTAATTTTAAAATACAGTTTAAGAAAGCAGTATATAAACTATACATGGGTTTCTCTATGTGGTACCATTTAAAACTCCATTTTCATCTTTCCAATCAAATTAATAATGTAGTTGACCCTTGAACAACACGGGGTCAAGGGTGGTAGGGGTACTGTCCCTTAGCACAGTCAAAAATCCATGTATTACTTACTTTGCACTCAGCCCTCCTTATCCTTGGCTCTGCATCCACAGATTCAAGCAACCACAAGTTGCCTAGTGCTGTAGTATGTATTTATTTTAAAAATAATTGTGAATAAGTGGACCCACGCAGTTCAGACCTGTGTTGTTCAAGGGTAAACTGTACTTGCAAATTCTGTAATATCCAGGAAGATATTATCTGCTATTCTTTTTATCCCAAGTGCTTTGAATATTCATAGTGAACCTTAATGATTACATCAGTTCTTGAAAGAAGCCAAATAATACAGTTTAAATTCACCATCATTACTGGCATTTGGCCTAGTAATTGGCTACTGCCAATTAATAAATCTAATAAATCTGAAATTTTTATGTTTAGATATAGAATACTATAGATGTGATGCTTTTCTTCACTTATAAATTTAAAAATTATTCTTTTGAGATTATAAATTTCTGTCAGTAAGTTATAAAAATGGTCTATCAGTTTTCTCTTTGGTGTTGCTGTGCTCTCTGTGGTCACAGAAAAAGCTATGGAAAAATAAAATTCTTTTTGGGGACTTTTCTGGCAGTCCAGTGGTTAAGACTTCGCCTTCCAGTGCAGGTGCGGGTTCGATCCCTGGTCCGGGAGCTAAGATCCCACATGCCTCGTGACCAAAAAAACCGCCAAACATAAAACAGAAGCAATATTGTAACAAATTCAATAAAGACTTAAAATACGGTCCACATCAAAAAAAAAAAGAAAACTCTTTAAAAAGTAAAAAAAAAAAAAAAATTCTTTTAAGTCCAAAGATAAGTTTTTTCATAAAAGAAATAATAAAAATTTATTCACACATTACTTAGGTGAGTAAATAATTTAAAGAGGAAGAAACTTTCAACTTTATGAAGGATTGGTAAGGGATTTAAAAAACAAATAAATTATAAGGTTATAAAATAGAATACATTATGACTATTCTGCTTGGTGAGAAAATAAAAGCAATTATTAAAACATTTTTATGCTGGAGTTTTTTATTTTAATAAGCGGCAATTAAACATAGTCTCTACATTCCTAACAGATAAAGATGGGCATTCAAAACCAAAAAGGGATGGGAGGGGTAGTTAGCATATTTTGTTTATAAAGGAATATATAGAGGAGGCAGGATTACATTAGCATTTTAATTCTATGGAATGTCAGTTAAGCTATTTCTTGAAATTTAATAATATATAGATTAAAACGTTTTTGTAAATATTTTAAGAACATTTCTAATATTCCCAGGAATTCATTGTGCTTTTCTGGGAATGCTTAGAAATGACAAATTAGTGTTTAGAAATCTAAAATGTTCTTGCTATTATGTTATGCATTTACTTTTTAATAGATAATATTAAGAATTTGTTATTTTTAGTGAATTTATAGATTAATACACAAGTAGGTAATTTAGCTTATGTATGTTTCAAGAAAGAAAGTTATTAGCACATTCTTTGTAGAAATAGTGAGTAGTTACCATTAAACTCTTAAGTTACTTCTGAACCTTCCCTGTATAAGTTAATGCTATTACAGCAAGGTATAAATCTTTTTTTTTTTTGACCTGATAATGTGTCCATTATGAACACATTGGTACATTTATTTACCAGTTTAACTTTAATGTAACTCATCATACATATCAAATATTGGCTTCTCATAAATCAATTTAATTAAAAAATTGAATTTCTACTACATGCAAGTCATAGTATGTTAGGTGTCAGGAGGGTCTAAGATGAGAAAGATGTTGTCCATACTCTCTAGGGGCCCATAGTTCTTATCCCTTATTACTTCACCACCTCACCTGGCATTATTAATGCACTTAGGTGATGTCTTGCTAACCAGAATGTAACATGCTTATGTGAAGGGTTTTATACACCATTTTCATCATGATGATGATGATACTATTGTAAAGCGTTTTATAGTTTAAAAAAATTTGTCTTATATTCATTGTATTCTTAAAATGAGTAGAACCTTTGTAATTTAGGATCAAACTGAGGTAACCTTTAAAAAGTAATTTTTTTAAATTAAATGATACTACTGTCTTTTGACAGAGTTTATGTTTTCAGCTTTATAGTTTTGTGCTAATGAACTTTTTTATTTAGTAAGTATATCCAGGAAACTGCAGGTAAAATATTCATAATGTGTGTTAGGTGTCAAAGGAAAATGTATAGAATATTTTAACTTATGTAGGGTATGAGATCACAGTTTGGCATACCTGTCCCAGAACAGATATTTATGTACAGTTATATCAATTGGGTTTTATAACCATGATTTTTAAATAAGATTTGCAAGATAAAATCACACATACTTCAAAGAGCAATGCTAGGTTATAGCTTGCATATTAAATTCATAAATATATAACTTGCTTTTGAGTTCATGATTACATTTCACCTAACTTTCCGTCTGTCATGGACAGGGATCCCTGAGATGTTCATATTCTGCATTCTCATGTGCATGGTACTTAGATTCAAAAAGAGTGGGTGGGGGAAAGCTGCTTTATAGAAATACAAGTTCACAGAATTCATGCTGCATGCTTTGTGTGTTCCACTGCAAATACTGCATGCTGCATACTTGTATTTCTCTGAAAATGATGAACATAGACTCATACACACAAAAAGTTTAGTTTCTTTTTTGCCAATAGTTGGAACAGATGGAGGAATGTTAGACATAATACCGTCTCTATTTTTTCTAAAATGAATTCTGTAATATTTTTCAAAAAATAAGGAAAAACCTTGTTATTTAAACCCAAAGTGGCTACAAATCAGCTCCTAAACTGTCACTGACATTAGTATCTAGATTTTGTAGTTTTTACAAATCTTTTAAAATATTTATTTACTAAGAAAACATTGCATTAATGCATGATACGAAATTGATAAAAATTTTTCTTTAAATTGGAATGCAGTTTAAAGTGACTGAATTTTCCAATTTCAGCTACTGCATTTGACAAGGATACAAACTGGAAAATGGAACTGGTATCATCTAAATGCTCTAAGTGCTTTAACTCATGGTAGTTGAGAAAAATCTTTCCATGTGGCATGTAGATTTCATTATTGATGGCTAATATTAATAACTGTGCTCTTCAGCCTTGACAGCAATGAAAAATTGTAGGTGCATTTAGTTCTTTCAAATGATTTAAGTGTTTTGGTGCATGTTTTCAATTTAAAAATAGATCTTTGGCACTTGGCTTTTGATTATCGAAACATTGGCATTCTGACATTTCACTCTTTATATAATTGATGTGGATGTTGCAATTCCAATAACTGCACATCACAGTTTTAAGTTTATCATATTACACCACTTTAAAACAGTAGCATACATGGCTATAGATAAAAATTAATTTTAGATTTAAACATATTTTTAGTTGTCTGTCACGTTACCTATTTTCATTTTTGTATGTGTTTATGATTGTAAACCTTTCCTTATCTTATACAAGATAAAATTGTATAGGGCTGATAACTTCCAACTTTAACATTATTAGTGTGCCTCTTGATATTATGTTGTTAAGGGTTTAGTAGTAGTATTTTTCAATGAGTTGTTATGCCAGTTGCCACACATTTTGAAAAGATCTACTTTTGACTTTTTTTGTTAGGCATAATAGGTAAATGGTTTTATAAAAAACCTTTTTATAAGAACTAATTCTGGTTCTCTCCAGAGATTTTTTTTCTGTTTAACTCTTTTTTGTTAGACTTCAGCCAGTAAAATTTACTGTTACTCATCTGAAGAAATTCCCTTAATAGTTAAAATCAAGGAGGCCTTTTAAAGAGAGAGGAAATGGACAGTGGTAACCAATTGCCAATAAGAAAAATCCATCCAGTAATACGTCCTTCTTCTGTTTTTCATTCTGCGATAAAGGGTGGATTTATTTATTTTAGAGATCATGGTTTTGAACTGCCACTTCCAACTTCTGGAGACCCTCAGTGGTTCACTTGCTTATCTTCTACAGCCCAGCATGTTCCAAATCAAACCTTTTTCACTTTTATTCTTGTAGATTTAAAACAATCATAGTGACGGTACCAGTTCCATTTTGCCTCCAATTCAGTTGATTATATATTTTTTCTATTTATTTCTCATTTTATAATTGATATCTGGAATAATCAGCAGCTCTTTTCTCATTTATTTTCTCATATTTTTATTCCAGGATTTGCCTCTGAAGCAGGGAGTGTCTGCATTAAAAATGACCTGTAGTTCTCTGCTTCATAGGTTAGAAACTTATTTTAATATTTTGTGGCTAAGCACAGTCCCACTTTTCAAATTCTATAATGAATTATTTAATTGGCATTGAATGTGGACCACAAGCATATATTTCATATTGGGGTTTTTTTTTTATTATTTTAAATGATTAAAATTCAGTGGAACTATCCAGCTGAGGCAATAAAAGCTTTGTTTTTGCTTTACAGCTTAAAACATTAAATTAGATTTTTAAAAATCTATCAATTATAACACAAGTAAAATAATGCTATTTGGGCATTTTTAAAAATTGCATTTTTTAGGCCTTGTATTGCTTGAAGCATTTATATTCTAAAACTTAACCAAATTCCAACTATTCATTTTGGGGAAAAACAATCAGTTCACAAATCACATTTTCAATGGGACTGCTAGCCAGCATAGGTGAAAACATGTATAGTGTATTTACTCTTAAATTGTACACTGCAGATGCTTCTTCAGCTCCCTCCTCTTCCTCCATGGGCGGTGCTTGCAGCTCCTTTACCACCTCTTCCAGCCCTACCATTTATTCTACCTCAGTCACCGACAGCAAGGCTATGCAAGTGGAGAGCTGCTCCTCAGCCTTGGGGGTAAGTAACCGAGGGGTAAGTGAAAAGCAGTTAACCAGTAACACAGTTCAGCAGCATCCATCAACACCGAAGAGGCACACAGTCTTGTACATCTCACCACCACCTGAGGACTTGCTGGATAACAGTCGGATGTCCTGCCAGGATGAGGGGTGTGGATTGGAATCTGAGCAGAGCTGCAGTATGTGGATGGAGGATTCCCCCTCCAACTTCAGTAACATGAGCACCAGTTCCTACAATGATAACACTGAGGTACCTCGTAAATCACGAAAACGAAATCCAAAGCAGAGGCCGGGGGTCAAACGACGAGATTGTGAAGAGTCTAATATGGATATATTTGATGCCGACAGTGCCAAAGCACCTCACTATGTGCTTTCTCAGCTTACCACGGACAACAAAGGCAACTCAAAAGCAGGAAATGGGTTGGTATTCACATTTTTTTAAAGTTCTCTCACCATTATGCAAAACAAAAAAATAAATCATTCCTCATTTTTCTTAATTGCTCAGCTCAAGTTTGCATCTAAAGCAAAGATACTAGTTTTATCATTGAAATAACATGAAAATTTTGACTTAAAATTATCAGGTTTCACTAGAGAAGAAAATAAAATACCAGTAGATTTTACCAATAGTTATCTTAGTATGGGTAAGATTTAGTAGAAAATGAAAATAATCTGTTTAGAAATAATTTCAAATGGACTTACACTTTAAAAGAATTTTAAAATATTTTTATTCATAGAAATAACTAGTGATGCAATGACTCCAGCTAAAACAAACATTTACAGAGAGCTAGTTTGTATTCCCCTTCATGTTGTCTCCCCATATGATTCAGTCATTTTCCATTTTTGTGAAGATTCTAGTCTTTATTTCCCTTTTTTCGTTTATTTGATGAAAAGAAGAAAAACTAAATTGATAGTTTGACTCTCAACTTAGATTCATGTATTTATTTTAAGCTTTTTCTTTAATATATTATGCCAATTCAGTATTTTTAAAAAAATAAATGTATCACTTTTTTTTTTTTTCTGTGATTCTGGGTTATATATCTAAAGGGTGATAGAACCAGGATCATGGTGCCTGTTTGAGTTTTCATTCATCTCTGCCAGTTTACAACACTCACTAAATATGTTTCAGTAGCTATATTATAGAATATTCACTTCTGAAGTAGAGAATACTATGACTTACTTTTAACTTTCTGATTCCTTTAATACTTTTATTGTAACATTTAATTTCTAGACTTTTGATTAGATTTTCCTACAGTATATTCAGCATAGTTTGATAGAATTTAACTCACTGGATCTTGAGAGATTACTTTTTTGGGTGGCAGGGTATGTATGGTCCTTTAGTTGACCCAGGATCTCCTACAATTTCACGCTGTCACAGAATATGATGGAGTTGCTTTTGATTGTTTCACTATTTGATTACATCATTGGTATATTTTAAGTTAAAAATCTGGTTGAGAGTTATAGAGAATATTCTTAATGTGTATTAAACTTGTCCTTAAATATTTTCTCAGTATATTTTTAAAGTAATACCTACCATTTAAGTAATGATTATTCTATACTACTTTCTTCTCTACTCTCATTTAAAACTCCTTTGGGGTGATAATAGTAAATAAAAATGCACATTTACATATTTTTCATTTTTAGAAAGTCCAGATTAGGAAATTATCTAAAAGAAAACAACATATACCCTTTCCTAAAGTGTTGCCATTAGCAGAGTCAACAATTCTAGGACATATCTGTAGAACTGTTACCTATAGAAAATGCTCTGAAACGCAGTAGCAGAGATTTAAAAGGCTCATATCATTAAATACAGGTATGTGTTTATTCGGGCTTCTGTGGAGAAAGTGTTTTTCTTTTTTAAGTTCCGTAAGAGAGATTTTCATTTTTATACTGAAATAAATGTTAAAGTTCAGAATGAAGAACAAATAAAATTTTGACTTACAGTTAGTCAACACACATGATTTGCAGTTGCTGTTAAAGAGATATCTTGACCTACATCTTTTCTGCTTCTGCTTTTGTATGATAGATATATCTTAGAAATGATTTGAGGTTACCCAGGGAAAGTATAATAACATTTGTCAAGACAAAATCTCTCATGAAATAATTCATGGAACAGAAACTCATCAAGCAGCAGAAGAAATGTCCAGCTTCTTAGGTAATGGAAAAATATTTGACACTAGCATATGAAAATGATAGAAGAAGTTTAAACTTTGAATTTATAAGAACTATATTAAGGAAAGGATAAAACCATATATAAATATAGAAAAATAGGCCTTTGAAAACAGTTGTTAAGGGGATCTCAAACTAAAGTTCTGTGTTCTTCAATAAGGAAGATGTTAGAAACATGAAAGAAATTTTGCCATAAAATTTCTATTTATATAATGCTAAATTATAGAAAATGTACCCTCAAACATGTTGAGTACAGCAGTTTTTATTGATCTTCAAGATAGAAATAGCATGTTTGTATGAATAAAATGTTATATGAAAGAGTTTATTAAGAAAACAAAATCATTTTTAAAAAACTACTCAGTATTTAAACATTCCTAGACATATTTTTCTTAAATTCTTCACCTAAATGTCCTGAGAATCAGTAGCCAATGTCTCTTTAGATATTCCTAGAAATTAAGATATGATGTCACCTGCATGTGAAACCTGTTTTAGGCATTTTATAGTGAAAATTATTTTTGTGACAGGCAACCAGAAGGATGTGCAGCACAAAGGAATTAGTGTCATTTTAAGTTCTGAATAGAATATTCCAAGACAGTGGATTTTCTTTTTAGATAATCACTTAGAAGTAAAATCCCATACAATTAGCTGCTATTTTCTTGTTTTTTCCTTAAGCCATAATGCATTAAAAATTAGTAATTTGAATGACTGCTTTTCTAAGAATTAGTTGATGTTTTTATTGTTTTACACAGCTAGGGATCTAAATATGTATGTATTCAATTTTTACATTTAAGCCTAGAGAATAAAGTTAGTTTTAAGGGCTTTTAAAAGTATCATTTCAGAAATTGTTTGATTACATGTGCTATTCTTCTTTAAGCCATAATGTGTATACTTTATCAACTTAAAATTTTCATCCCAAGTGAAATATTTTGTTTTATTGAAATAGTAAAACTCAATATCATCTATTTACCCTCATAAATATTAGCTTGGCCAGCATAAATGAATACAAAAGCCACATCTTGCCAAATTAATGATATGCTAAATTTTCCTTATATTTCAGACTAAAGTGTTCCCTTCCTATTATAAAATTAATAGATATTAATTACAAACATTTGAAAAATGCAGAAAAATAGAAGAAAATAAATAACCTATAATCTAATAAATCAATACAACTATTAGATTTTGCTGTTTTTTCTTTTACTCCCTTTCAGTGCATATTTAGAGAATGTTTTTACATAGCTTAAGTAGATGAATATTTTTGCTTTGATTTTTTTAAATGAGTATAAAACAGTATCATTATAGAATTTTGTATGCAAAGTACTGCACATTGTATTCAGTGCAAATATTTGAATTTCTACACAGAATGATAAAAAAATAGGATTTATTGCCCTTTGTTCTGACTTTGACTTGATACTTTTGTTCATAGAATGTATTCTTCCAGGGCCTTTTAAATTACTTACACAGGTAATCTTTGACTTAATTATGTCAAACTTCATCAAGTTTGCCTTTATCAACAAATACTTTTTCAGCATCTTTTGTTTCAGGAATTGTGCAAGGTTTAGGGAATATGAAGATGATTGAGCAAAGTACTTCCCTTCAGAACCCTTCCTCTCACCCAGTCAGTCTAACTGCATACCTTACTGCATCCTAGCCATGGATTCACCCCAATCCAAAATTCCATTGAGAACATAGCCTTTTCCCTCTTTATTATTGATGACTGAGTCAACAACTTGGTTAGAAATGAAGAGGTAAACATTAGAGCTAGATTTAAGGCTGCTTAGCCACCATTGCTCCTCTATGTTTGAAGTCATAATATTTCTCCTAGGACCTGTTTGCTTTTGGACAGGATTTTGTCCACAGTCATCTCTTGGCTCCTTTATTTTCAATTTGAGTGTAAACTTAGGACTGGGAAAATGATACAGAAAGCATTATAGGCCCTGACTTTATTTTTAAATATACATAGGTAATTTTTAAACTAATAGTATTGTTTTCTATTTATTTTTATCACATATTTACAGTACTTCAGATTAAATGTGTTGACCTGAAGTCCTAACCACCATTTGAAATATTTTTCTTTGAACATACATTCTGCATAGCAAATGCATAATATACGAATAAACATTAGAAACCCAATTAAAAAAATAAGTTAGATTGCCTATCTATAAAGCACAGATTATAAATTTTTTATATGCTGAGGGCTTTAATTATTTAATTAATCACAAATTAAAATACTCTGAAAAATTTAACTTCTGGGAAAGATTGTTTAGGGTAAAGCTAATTTCCAAATTAAAATTGAATCACTGATTTTTTTTTTTTTTTAGTATAATTTTCTCAGCTTGATGTACTAAGGAAAATGTCCAAAAGAATATGTACATGTTCCTTCAGTTTCTTTAAGGCCTTTTGTGTTTTTTTGTTTGTTTGTGTCTTTGTGCTACCCCCACTTTTCTTTTGCTTTGTAAGTCCTATTAGAAAATAATAGTAATCTTGTAGCTTTATGTAACACTCACACATATATGTAATTTTTAAACTTTATTTTGAATGAAGTGCAATGTGAAAGGTTATAGTGACATTAGCTATTGTCTTTCCTGTTATTCTTGGTTTATTGCATTCAGTCTTCCTTCCTCGTTCCACACATATGCATTCTTTGTCATCCCTGTCCAACTTTACCACCAAATTTTATTTTCAGTTTTTTTAAATTGTAGTATAGTCGATTTACAATGTTGTGCCAATCTCTGCTATACAGCAGAGTGACTTAGTTATATACATATATACATTCTCTTTAATTACAAAATTTTTAAAGATACTTTACTTATGGAATGTAGTGTCCCTTAGGCTGTCTTTTATTTTGTCAGTAAGATAATCAGTTGTTTTTAATGTTATTGCCTATTCTCTTTCTTCCTTTATCTTAGATGACTTTTGTAGAAAACTCTTTTTGATACTTTTTCCACTTTGTGCTTTGACTTCTCAGAACATTGGAAAACCAAAAAGGAACTGGAGTGAAGAAGAGCCCTATGTTGTGCGGACAGTATCCTGTTAAAAGTGAGGGAAAGGAGCTGAAGATAGTTGTACAACCTGAGACCCAGCACAGAGCTCGGTACCTAACTGAGGGTAGTCGTGGCTCAGTAAAGGACAGAACACAGCAAGGCTTTCCTACAGTAAAGGTACTTATTTTAGTTAGCAATATATGAAGAATTTTATCTACTTTTACTTATTATTTTGTTTTTAACCAAAAAAGAGCTGCCTAAAATAAAACTAATAGCTGTATATATTAGAAATTAAAGTAAAAGTCTGACTGAATTATAGGCCAAATATTATTACTCTGATGTCCTTTGAATTTTAGTTTAAATGAAAGGAAAGATGAAAGTGTGTTCTAACAAGTAAACTATATGGCAGTCATGAATTATCTTCCCTTTATATTTGACATTGGTAGCAACTGTTTTAGATTCTTCTCACACCTTATATTTAAGAAGAAATTTTAAAGTGAGTCCAAAGAAATATTGTAGAAATTATCTTGGACTTGGAAAATAAGGTTTTTGAGATGGCTAAAGCAATCAGGACTACTCAACTCAGAAAATAATTGGTTGATAGGTAACTTAAGTCTTCAGTTTAAAAAACAGGATATCGGGCTTCCCTGGTGGTGCAGTGGTTGAGAGTCCGCCTGCCGATGCAGGGGACACGGGTTTGTGCCATGGTCCGGGAATATCCCACATGCTGCGGAGCGGCTGGGCCCCTGAGCTATGGCCGCTGAGCCTGCGCGTCCGGAGCCTGTGCTCCGCAACGGGAGAGGCCACAACAGTGAGAGGCCTGCGTACCACCAAAAAAATATTAATTAATTAAAAAAATTTAAAACAGAATATCAGTTGAGTCTTTATCTTTTCAGAACTTAGACTAACAGAAGAAAGAGGGGACACTTAAATTTTAGCACCTGGGATACCTTATTGAAAAAACTATTTCTCTTTGAAGACAAACCAAAAGAAGTGGAGTAGGGGATGTTTATTTAACAAGTGTTCCTACCCCTTGCAAAATACTAAACAGGGAGGAATTTTGGCTAATCACATGGTAGATTCTTATAAATACAGTTTGTGAAAATGTGTTAGTTGAACAATATTTAATTGAACTGCCTTTCGTTTTATACTTGAAAGAAATAATGGTAGAAACTTGGGATCAAGAAGCTTACTCATGACCATTATACGGTTTGTTAATAATCACATGTACAGTATCATTCCTACCCCTCTACTACTCACCACGCCAATCCTTTTTCAGTCCCCCAATCTTAGGACAAGTAACAGGCAAGTGAGAAATTTAAGTTATGCTTTGTATAAATATTTGTCTAACCAGACATTTTGATAGTTTGGTAAATATTTTTAACCTAATTGCTCTGACTTTAAGTTATGCTTTGTCTAAATACTTGTCTGCAGAAGTAGTTAGATTAATTGCCTGTGATAAGGAGTGAATTGGCTGATCTTAAAAGTTTACTTATTCACTCATTCAGCAAATACCGTACCCTTCTATGTGCCAGACACTGTTCTAAGGTACTGCTAACAATTTGGGTAGACTGCTTATTTGCTGCTTATTTGATTCATTATGATGATACCCATAGATACAGAGATACAGTTATTCTTGGATAGATAAGATATATGAGTTTTTTTATAAGCACTTTGATGTGGATTGTACAAGTTATTTTGTGATTTTCTGCATTCTGTATTAGCAGCTTCGATGTTTACAAACCTTATCAAGAACCAGCATTGGAAACATTTGTTCCCAAGTGTTCTTTTAAATATTTATTTATTCTTCAGCATACAAATTATAATTTAATTTATGAAGGCTTGCTAGAGATCTGTAATGACCCATAGGTCCTGGTTTGAACCAGCAGTTTTTCAGACCATAATGTTTTGGCCCAGGATTTTGTGATGTTGTATATATGTATCTAGTCTATGAAAATGAGCTCCATACCCCTAGTATTTATATAGCTGCACTTCAAACACTTTCCTACTCAAACAGCTTTAACAGAGTAAAAATTTAGTAGATGTACTCTCATTTGATGATGATGATAATGATGCCACTAGCACAGTTTAGTGAATTTTCCATTAGTGGTGGTGGTAAATCCTGAGTAACCCACATGCTTTGGCAGTCCATAAATTTATAAATACCTTAAAGGATTGTGTATTCATTCTCATCTGGTTGTACAAATTAATTACAAATGATAATTTATCATTAAACATCTAAAATTAAAATGTGATTATTGCAGAACTAAAACTTAGAGTTTTCTGCAAAAATTTAGTCATTTTCCTTTATGAAAATATTTTACCTCTGTTTTTCTGGAAGACTTGTTATTTCTTTATTGTAATCCAGTTATAAATATAATAATATAGAACTTGGTCTTAAATGTTTGATTTTACAATTAGATTATTTGAAATGCTGATTAGTGTTTATGCTCCCTGTTATCTCACTCCAGCTGGAAGGCCATAATGAGCCAGTAGTGTTGCAGGTGTTTGTGGGCAATGACTCTGGTCGAGTGAAACCACATGGATTTTATCAGGCCTGCAGGGTAACTGGGCGAAATACAACTCCCTGCAAAGAAGTGGACATTGAAGGCACTACTGTTATAGAAGTCGGCCTTGATCCGAGCAACAATATGACACTGGCGTGAGTACTTAGTAAAAAAATTTTTTGTTAATTCGTTACACTTTTGCAGTAGGCAGGAAAATTTTTTAGTTTCTAATGTATAAAAGATATTGAGTTTTGTACTGAAATGTTTTAAACATAACAAATAAAAAGAATAGTTTATTGCAGAATGGTAATGGGTGAAAACGAACTCTTTTGCCCTTTGCTAGAGAATTCCCATAGTGAAAGACAAGGATATAAAAGCCAGGTGGAATGCTGGCTTTTTGGAAAATAATACAGACTTATATGTTGGAATTAATAATATTAACATTAAAAAATAAAATTACAAACAATTTGATTTGCTTTCCTAAATTCTCTTTTGTTAGTGTTTGCAGTAGAAACTGACAGAGATCATTCATGGTGCCTTGACCCATCTTGGTATGAAAAAGCATATTGCTGGTCTAAATTTACCTTCTGTTTCTATTTTCCTATGTTAAAAAATTATGTCCTGGGACTACCTATTTTTCATCTTATGCATTTTCATTTCCTGAAATATATTAGAAATGATTTAAATTAATTTTTTTCCTTAATCCTTTTATTAAGGACCTTTAATCCTAACAGTAACCATAACAGCAGCAAATATTGATCTGGGATAGACCTGTTCTGTAATTATCCGTATTGGATAGCTAAAGACTTTTCTCTACTTGGTTTTCAGGTTTTGTTTTTTTTTTTTTGAAAACCATTTTGAATAAGTTAGTGAGAGGATAGTTTGAAAAGGGAAATTTTGAAACATATTTAGTGAAGGTTTATTTATTTTTTAACTTTTGAAATTGTAAAAATAAATGTATATGGTGGAAGATAGGGAGTTACTGATTATTAAAATAGTACTTATTCCTTATAAGTTGAAAATACAGATGAATAAAAATCTCAATAAAATTTAGTAGTAATATAAAGCTAAAAACATACCCCTCAAACGCCAACTTCCAACTTAATAGAACTAATTACTGTTTTGACATTTATTTTTCCGTCCTTTTTTCTGATAAAATTGCGATGATACTCTACTCACTGCTTTGTAACCTGCTCTTCACTTATCATGAGCATTTTCCCATAACATTAAATATTATTTATAGCATATGTTTTAATGGCTGTGCAGTGTTACATTTTGGGGGGGAGACAGTTACTAATTTTTTTCAAATAAAATCCGTTTCTCTATTTTAATATCTGAATTAGGTGCAAAAAGAAAGAGGATAAATTTAATTTTTTAAAGCAAAAGTAACTTGTAAACCATTACTTATGTTCAGATTTTGAAATAGTGATTTCTGTACTATTTTTTCCACTATTATTATAAATGAAAAGTTGACAAGATGAGAAGTTATGAATATTCAGAACTTACCCTTCTCTGTTTTTTGAATTTGGAACCATATAATTATATTACATACTCAAAAATTAACAAGGAAGCAGATTATTTTTAAAAAGAAAACTTGTTTGATTAAGAATATTGTACTATTTATACAACAGAAAATATCAGTTAATATATTTTTTCTGTATTAGGGTGGACTGCGTAGGGATATTGAAATTGAGGAATGCTGATGTTGAAGCCAGAATAGGAATTGCTGGTTCCAAGAAAAAAAGCACTCGTGCCAGATTGGTTTTTCGAGTTAATATCACAAGGAAAGATGGCTCCACTTTGACACTGCAAACACCCTCTTCTCCGATTTTATGTAGTAAGTAAGAAAATATGGAGATATTAAATATATGGAGTTTTTTTTTCATTTTCTATCAATCTTTTGATATCTCTAAATATCAGTTGTTTTTCATACTCCAGCTTGTGATCATGAAAACTTTGAAACATTTTCAAAGCTATAGTTAAATTTTCTAGGCTAAATTAAAGGTGGGTAATTTCTAATAAAATTCAAAAGGAATGTAGCATTTTGTAGTTTCATCTTATCATCCTATACTGATTTAAAAAGTAGTTTGAACAGTTTGCCTGAAGTAAATTGTAAAGGCACAGGATTTTCACAGCATCTTCATAGTGTGATAAATCGCTGTGATTCTAAGTGTTTGTATTAGAATGTAAGAAACAATAAGGTAAGCAGAACTTTGTAAATATATAGCAGTTGGAGTTCTGATTACAAATTAAAGTATTATAGTATAGTGGGAAATGAAATTCTTACTTTGCTAACCTTGGCATAGAAAGTAAATGATGATCGAATCCGTGTCCCCTGCATTGGCAGGGGGATTCTCAACCACTGCACCACCGGGGAAGTCCGTGTGTGTGTATTTAAATTCAGTCATGTTGTATGTGCTTCAAGATATAGTCTGGTTTCCCTGTAATGAGTATTATTACAAGTAATAAATAGGAAAACTTTTTCCTTTGTACATCCCTTAAGAAGATTTTCATTAACTATTATTTTCTTTGGCCTTGCTTCTGAATTCAAAAGAGCAGAAGAGACTGAGTTCCATTCACTTGAATTTCCTATTGGGTCATTATGGGTATTATGACCTTGGTACCCCCAGGATACTTACAAAGCCTTTGTTATTTAATTGTAGCTTAGTTTTGTCAAATTATTCACCCTTGGTAAATCTTATTTTTCCCTTCCTTTCTAATTCATCTCAGAAGTGACTATACCCCTATGTTAGCTTGGCAGACACCCTCATTTTTAAAATTTATATTTATTTATTTATTTATTTGCGGTACATGGGCCTCTCACTGCTGTGGCCTCTCCCGTTGCGGAGCACAGGCTCCAGACGCGCAGGCTCAGTGGCCATGGCTCACAGGCCCAGCTGCTCTGCGGCATGTGGGATCTTCCCGGACCGGGGCACGAACCCCTGTCCCCTGCATCGGCAGGCGGACTCTCAACCACTGCGCCACCAGGGAAGCTCCACCCTCATTTTAAAAAGAAAGTAGTAAATATCTTCCTGATCTCAAGAGAGCTCATTTGGGGCTTCCCTGATAGCACAGTGGTTAAGAATCCAATCCCTGGTCTGGGAAGATCGCACATGCCACGGAGCAACTAAGCCTGTATGCCACAACTGCTGACCCTGTGCTCTAGAGCCCGTGAGCCACAACTACTGAGCCCATGCGCCTAGAGCCCGTGCTGCACAACAAGAGAAGCCACTGCAATGAGAAGCCTGCACACCGCAACAAAGAGTAGCCCCTGCTCACCGCAACTAGAGAAAGCCTGTGCGTGGCAACAAAGACCCAATGCAGCCAAAAAATTTTTATAAAATAAAATAAAAATAAAGAGAGCTCATTTGGATTTCTCTATTTTTCATTATTATGAAAAATTTGTTTTGATACTAGTATTTCCTTGGGCTATTTCTGGATAATGTTCAGTTATAAATATACTGCTTTTAAAGTTTCTAGGTTCCATGTCCATTCTGTTGTGTTCAGATAGGGACAGAATAAATCTGTAGATGGTTTATTGAGTTATAAAGCTTTTCTAATTTAGGTGCTAATTTACTGTAAATCACAATATGTCTCAACTTGAATATTATTAGAATGGAGTTTCAATTTTAGTGGGGCATGTGCAGTTCTTCTTTTACGTGATCTAATACTTTGAGCATGACCATAGCCACTCTATGTTCCATTATGGGTTTATGGTTTGTGTTTATTTCCGTGAATATAACCTTTTTGGCAGGTTAGAGCAGTTGGGGTAGAATGAGAGGTGAAAAGGAAATAGGTTAGTAAGAAGGGTTAGAATTGGAATGGGAGGTAGAAGGAAACAGGAAGATGAGAGGGAGGTAGAAAAGGAAGAGGGGCCAAAAGGTTCTAGAGCTGGAAGGGAGGAGAGGAAACAGATACTTGATCTTCCATCTAGAAACACTCAGTGGAAAGAAGGCCTAATGCCAGAATTCATGTTGTGCCTTGTGACCTTAGAAAAACAGTCCTGCGTCTACTTGTTGGTTTAACAGTGGCCATTGGATCCATTGTCTTTTTGTTTGTTTGTTGTTAAGGGGATAGAAGAATCATCCCCTTTTACATTCTTCACACCTTTAGATGTCTCCAGACAATACATATATACTAGATCAAATTAAGAATATCAATTTTCATACCTTTTTAGTATCCACCCTTCTATAATAATTTTTTTTAATATGGCAAAATTAATCATAGCTTTCTTCATTATAATGTATTTTAGATTTTGTCTTACTAATGCTTATTGTATTAAATCTTACTGAATTTACCGAGTTCCTACTTTCCTTATTTCTAGCTCTTCCACAACTTTAGAAAAGGGATAATATCATTGAGTAAACTTCTCTTCTCTTCACAGACATTAAAAAGCCTTACTAATTCTTTTGACAGGTTGAAATATTTGCTTTGTTATTTTTCAGTATTCAGATATTCAGTATTCAGATGTTCATTAATTTTTTTCAGCTTTTTATTTTTGGCTGTGTTGGGTCTTTGTTGCTGCGCGAGGGCTTTCTGTAGTTGTGGTGAGCAGGGGCTGCTCTAGGCATGCGGGCTTCAGTAGGTGTAGCATGAGGGCTCAGTAGTTGTGGCTTGCAGGCTCTAGAGCGCAGGCTCTGTAGTTGTGACGAATGGGCTTAGTTGCTCCATGGCATGTGGGATCTTCCCGGACCAGGGCTCAAACCCGTGTCCCCTGTGTTGGCAGGTGGATTCTTAACTACTGTGCCACCAGGGAAGTCCCTCAGCTTTATTTTTGTGGCCGCTATTAGAACAGCATCTAAAAGCACATTGTTTTTTATAATACCAGAAAGGTGCCTGCTTTTTTTGTTACAGTTTTTTAAAGCAATGTGATCACTTTCAAGAGTCAGCTTACTAATTACTTAAAGATAAAATTAAAACAGTTAATGCGTAAATAATCCTGACTTCAGTTCTGTTTAGTATGGAGTATGTCCTGTTAGGTAACCATTAAACTTTTTAATAGGAAAGACCTTTTAAGGTCAAAAGTTAGAAGTTAAATTGTCTTGAACAGACTAGTTCTTTGTGTAATGTAAATACAAATATATAAAAGATAAATACACATTGTACCTTCAGAGGGGCCTCATTTGGCCATCTTAAGCCTTTAATACATAAAAGGAAAAAATGAGGTAGGAAAAAAGTTTTGATAATCATGAGTAAAGTGGAATTTCCATATAGTATTTTGAAAGTGGGGGGGGGAAGGTTATAGACTTTCCATTCATTTTGTTAATACAATATGTGCATATAATTTTGCACCTCTTACTGTTTTCTAATCAAAATAATGTTTATCATATTTTTCTTGAATGTTGTATAAAAATAAGTATCTAGTTCCAGTGTTACTCCAAAAAGTTATAAATTCACTTAATTCTTTAAAAGGGTATGTAATTACCAGTGTGTGACCAGTAACTGTTTCCATTCTGTTCATACATTAACCCTGTGGGTTCCAGACAGTGTATATGTTTATACAATCACAATTTCTTTTAAACTCAGACATTGCTGAAAATATTATTTGCCATTCAGATATTGAATTAGGATAAGATACTTGTTTGTATTAAAATAAGTGAAGCTAAACGGTGCTACAGTAACAAACAACCAAAAAAATCTAAGTGGCTTACCCAACAAAGTTTTACTTCTTCCTCATTTTCTGATAATATTGGGTGTAGTTTGGAAGCAGCTCCATTTTCTGCACTCTGGGAACCAGGCTTTAGAAGCTGCCCCTTTCTGGGATATTGCCATTTTTGTAGTGGAGGAAGATGGTAGAACCACGTGGGGGTCTTAAAGCCTGGAAGTGGCACATTACTTCAGTTCACATTTCATTATACGAACAAGTCACATGGCCAGTCCTTACATGAGTGGAGCAAGAATGACGTTGAGTGGAGCAAGTCTTCCCACAAGGAACGGCAGGCCTAGGGAAAGAGGGGCAGTATTTTGACAAGGATAATTTCCCATATTACTTTCTTGTAAAGATAAAATTAAATATGTAAGTATTTAATGAGAAAAAAACTTAAACTTTTCCTAAAGTTTAATAGACTATCTCATTAATTTAGAAGTTGATAAGTTATACAACCATGTTAAAGTTTACCTTTGCAGTATATATGTTGTTAGGGTTTACTAAAACAACGAATAGTGTGTTCTATTTCAAAGTGCTTAATCTTAAGGAAGCAGGTTTTTGAGTACCTAAAAAGTATGTATTTGCATTAACCAGTATCCCAGGGAGTATTCTGGTGGAAAACTAGTCCTTAGGCATCAATATGGAAGAATGTTTCTGGAGTCAGATATGTTGGGGGGACTGTGTACTATACTCACTTCTTGGATATTTACAGTGTACATCAGAATGTGAAATGCTTGGAGAAATCCTATTGTTCATTTACCTTTGCTTAACTCAGTAATTCCCAGATACACTTACTTTGGAACCTGTTTTACTATGCAGTACATATTAAATTTTCTTAAGGAAATCATGACATGAGGAAGTTGGTAGGCCAGTTACAATTTCTTAGATCTGGCTCCTGCTCAGTACTAGTCAACCTCTTTGTTAATTGTACTAGTGGTTAGTTGGTCTATGTAATTGAAAAACAAGTGCATTTTATCTTTAACCTCAGGGTATCCTAGTTCAAGGAGATCCCCTGGTAGAAAGAATTACTCTGAATTGCATTCAGTCTGTTTTCAAGTGTTCTTTTGGTTTAGGGCCTGAGTCCTGGGTCTAGATCCTTAAAGATGCCCTCAATACCACCCATAGGCTCACATTGCCTCAGAAGTCTTGTAATGGCATAGCATAGCTGACATTTTTAAGGTTAAGATTGTGAGATAAAGTTGTTTTTTTGTTTTTTGTTTTTTGTTTTTTTGTGGTACGCGGGCCTCTCACTGCTGCGGCCTCTCCTGCCGCGGAGCACAGGCTCCGGGCGCACAGGCTCAGCGGCCATGGCTCACGGGCCCAGCCGCTCCGCGGCATGTGGGATCCTCCCGGACCGGGGCACGAACCCACGTCCCCTGCATCGGCAGGCGGACTCCCAACCACTGCGCCACCAGGGAAGCCCGATAAAGTTGTTTTTAAATTGAATTTTTAAAAAATATTAAGACAAAAACATGACCAAATTCATATTTTACACCTTTTTTTTTGTTCATGTAATGAGAAAACAAAGATGACATCTAATAAATTAAAATGTCATCGCAGACATTAATCCATCCCTATAAAATCTTATAATAGTTATTAAAAATTAATACAGACTTTTCTGTTTTTTCTTTGCTTTCTGTTATGGTAAAATTTAATATGCAGAATAAAAGAAGTCAAATTCAGGGGTCAACAACGACAACTTATAGAACTGGATAATTGAGAGTTGATTTTAGATAAGAAGTAAGTGTTGGTGGTTCTTTTTATGGAATGCTTATATATATCTACAGCTCAGCCAGCAGGAGTGCCAGAAATCTTAAAGAAGAGCTTACATAGCTGTTCAGTGAAAGGAGAGGAAGAAGTATTTTTAATCGGCAAGAACTTTCTGAAAGGAACTAAAGTTATTTTCCAAGAAAATGTTTCTGGTAAGTAGGCACAATACTGCCTTAGAAATTGTTGCGTGTTTCACTTTGTTATAAAGATATAGTTGTAGCTACAAAGTAAAAAATTTTTCACAATTTTAGTAAGTCACTGTTTTTATTTCAATCAGATGAAAACTCTTGGAAGTCAGAAGCTGAAATCGACATGGAATTATTTCATCAGGTATAATTTAAACTTTTTACAGTTTGATTGCTTACTGAGAAATTGAGTTTTGCTCCAAATTTTCCTGCATTAACAAATTTCTTCTTTATATGAGGTTGACCTAAATCATTTAAAGTTTCTTTCTTGGATTTCTTTAACTGAAATAGATTTATTCCACTGATGCTAGAAATGACAGTTCTCTATTTGAAAAAGTTAAGAGCATTAGCAAATTACCATTGTTAATGAATGAAAGATTTCCTAATATTTATTTGCTCTGAGGATTTGGACTATCTTAACGTACTATTTAGTTAAATCAAAGGAAAACATTTATTGAGTACCTGCTATGTGCCAGGTGTTTTATACTTGTTAGTTACCTTTTTGCATTCAGAAGCACTACTTGTTACACTTAAAGAGTCTATATTTGTAGGACCTTGCTATTTATTGTTTTCCAAATAACAAGGAAAAAAGTTTGAAAACAAGGATAAAGAACTGACTTAAGAATTAGTATGTAGAGTGGATAAGACCAACCTCATAGAAGTTGAAACTAACAAAAGAGAAAGACAAACTTATGAATAAATCAGATATAAGGCATACGCAGAAGACTGGTATGTGTAAGTACAGTTCATAAAGAACAGAGAAGCAAAAGAACACAAATCAGAGCCAGCCAAAGGGAGAGACTATACATAAAGTAAGGTCTGGGAGGGTCCTGAAGGTGAAGCTTCCTGTCCTCAGGGATGCCTTACCTTCTCAGCACATTGATGTGTGACAACATAGGCAGTACATACAGAGTACTGCCTGTTAGGAAGCTCATCCAAGCTATTGGTATTCAGAGTTTTTATTTGGGTTGGATCACATACTGCCCGTGCAGCTAACCTTTAGTCTCCAGTTCCCCCAGAGGTTGGAAATGATATGACATGTTTCAAAGCTCTCTTCATAAATTACATTGTTAGACTTTTCAGTGGCCAAAGCCCCTAAACAAACGAAGATACTTCTGTCAGACAGGACATTCTAGGGGCCTAGAGATCACCTCCCAGTAGACAAGGGAAAAGACTATACCTCACTTTGAGTTAAATGAATTCTTCACTACAGAGTATCATTTAAGGTAGAGCTTCCTGAATACCTAGACAAATGCTATGCAGAAAGTTTTCCTACATGCTGTCAAGAAGAGATAATAGGACTCAGCAGCCATTCCTTTGTCACATTTAACATCAGATAATCTCTGTTAGACTAGTCTTAACTGAAATTCTAGTACCTTCTTTGTCACTAACAATCTGTGTTACCTGTGTAAGACAAGTCTCTCTTTTGCCCCACTTTTCTAATCTGTAAGATAAACTCTTTTACTAGATTATTTGAGGTTCCTTCTAACTCTGGCATTTTATGATTTCTTGTATAACTTGTTGATCAGACCATTCCCACTTCAGAGCTTGTAAGCTCTGAAAAAGATTATCTGCTGGAAAAAAGAAAGTCGTTACTTTGAATCCAAGCAGATTTTTCTAAGAAATTAAAATTCAGGGACTTCCTGGTGGTCCAGTGGCTAAGACTCCGCACTCCCAATGCAGGGGACCCAGTTCAGTCCCTGGTCAGGGAAGTATTATAGATCCTACACGCATGCTGCAACTAAGAGTTCGAATGCCGCAACTAAAAGATCCCGCATGCTGCAACTAAGACACGGCGCAGCAAAAATAAATATTTTTAAAAGAGAAAAAAATTAAATTTCATATATTCTTCTCCTTTTACCTCAGAGAACATTCTGCCTGCTCCACAGGTCTCCCAATCCTTTGTGTGTTTTGTCTGTATTGTACTCCTAGCTCAGTGGTAGTTAATTGCTCTTAATTTTTGGGAGTAGTATTTTTAAAAAGCTTACTATCACTACCTACAATTTACTTAGTTTTTAATTCAAACCACTTGTAGAATTTCTGGATTCAGATTGAGGAAGTAAGAAGAATTAGTATGAAAATAGGTTCATTTGGCTTTTAAAAGGTTTCGGGGGCTTCCCTGGTGGTGCAGTGGTTAAGAATCTGCCTGCCAATGCAGGGGACACGGGTTTGAACCCTGGTCCAGCAAGACCCCACATGCCACAGAGCAACTAAGCCCGTGCACCTCAACTGCTGAGCCTGTGCTCCAGAGCCCGCAAGCCACAACTGCTGAGTCCGTGTGCCACAACTACCGAAGCCCACGCACCTAGAGCCTCTGCTCCACAACAAGAGAAGCCACCACAGTGAGAAGCCCACACACTGCAACAAAGAGTTGCCCCCGCTCTGTGGAACCAGAGAAAAGCCCATGCACAGCAACGAAGACTCAGTGCAGCCAAAAAATGGAATAAATAAAATAAAATAAATTTTATAAATAAATAAAAGGTTTCAAATTAGATTTGCTTAAATACGCTCTCCAAAGCAAGTGGAGTAAAAGGTTTGTTTAAATAAAATATGCATCTGACTTTTAGATACTAATTCTGTTACTAATTACCAAGAAACAAGTTTTTATTCAGAAGAATAATTTCAGTTATTGAGTTTGCCAAATATGTAATTTTAAGACCGGGAAGATACTTCACAAATCCATCCATTCAACCATCTCCTTAACTGTAGGTAGGACTGCTTTGTGATGTAGTTGCAGTATTTAAACAAAGGAAGGTGGGCAAGATTTTAAGATTCTGTTTCTTAGAAGTTGGATCACTGCAGGTACATTTTTTGATGGCCTCATGGGCAATTGAGTATGTGCATTCAGATTTTTGCCCCCTAATACCTGTGGATGTACACACATTTATATATGTTTTTGCACCTGAATTAGAAGTGTGATTTTTTTTGAGATGGCTAACTGGATTCAGGAAGCATTCTATTAATGCCATAAATAAGCTATATATATTTTTTTAAATTTATTTTTGGCTGTGTTGGGTCTTCGTTTCTGTGCGAGGGCTTTCTCTAGTTGCAGTGAGAGGGGGCCCCTCTTCATCGCGGTGCACGGGCCTCTCACTATCGTGGCCTCTTGTTGCGGAGCACAGGCTCCAGACACACAGGCTCAGTAGTTGTGGCTCACGGGCCTAGTTGCTCCGCGGCATGTGGGATCCTCCCAGACCAGGGCTCGAACCCGTGTCCCCTGCATTAGCAGGCAGATTCTCAACCACTGCGCCACCAGGGAAGCCCCAAGAAGCTATTTTTAAATGTATAATGTGACTATTTCAGAGAGTGTTTTATGATGGCTTAGAAACAAATTAAGTGCTCAAAATCTTGGCCTCATTTGTCACATGTTCTATTCAACTGAGTCAACCAACTACTATAATTAAGTAAAAAATGTCATCACATTCACTTCATCCTCAGCTATCACCATTGGCCTCCTGCATATCACATACTCAGTATAAAAAGAATAATCACTACCCCTTGATATTCCTTCCCAATACTATAACATACTAGGGAAGAAGAGAACAAGTCAAATGTGGTTCATTGTGTCTTCTAAGAAGAATAAGTGCTGCTGAAGCATTTATGGAACTCTTCCTTTCTCTTAAAAGGATGCTTCTACCACTATTTTTACATACAAAAAAATGACTTTGATCTACTGAGGTTTGGGTAAACTGAACCCTATTGACTTTAAATGAGAATTAAAGTGGTTAGGAAGTAGTGAACTGCATTGTATGGTAACTGACATTATGCTTGGTGGACATATTTTTTTCCTGAATATATATTCATTCTTTTTTTCAACAAATATATTTGAGTATATTTTGTGTGAGTTGCTTAACCATGGAGATAGAATGAAGAACAGAACATCCTAGGTTCTCATGGAGGTTACATTCTTTTGGTTGGAGAGGGACAAAAAGAAGCAGATAATCACAGTAATTTCAGGTGGTGATAAGTGCTATTTTAGAAATAAACAAGATTATGTGGTCAGATTGGAGAGGGGTGCTACTTTAAATAGGATTGTCAGAGAGGGCTTCTCTGAGGAGATGACATTTGAATGAGACCTGAAAATGGATAAGGAACTAGCCATTTGAAGAGGTAAAGGAAGAGTTTTCCAGTGAGAGAGAACAGAAAGTTGTAAAGGCTCTGAGGTAAAAATGAATTTAGTGTGTTAAAAGAATGAATTTACTGTGTTAGTGTAAGAAGGTCAATGTGACTGGAGTGTAACAAGCTGGAGGGGAAGGGGAATGAGATAAAGTTGACAGGGCAGAGACCTTGTAAGCCATTGTAAAACACTGGTATTTTACCTTAAAAGCAGTTTTAAGATTAATGTCCCGATGCTTTTAAATATTACGTTTTTTCCCCTAGTCAGACTTTTTAAACTTTACAACTAACAGGAAATGTACTTAATTATCATATTTTATTTGAAAATTTTAATTTAAACATTACTGCTTTTCTGACTCTTATAATTTTCTTTCAATTAGAATCATCTTATTGTGAAGGTTCCCCCATATCATGACCAACATATAACTTTGCCAGTATCAGTGGGAATATACGTAGTGACCAATGCTGGAAGATCTCATGATGTTCAGCCATTCACTTACACTCCAGACCCAGGTATGTCAAAATAAAAAGTTCTGAATCAAAAGGAATAATTAACTTCTAGTTCTTTGGAAGAATATGAAGAAGACCAGCCAACTTAAAAGAGAAAGTTGTGTGCTAAGATGAATTGATATCAGTATTTTTTGAAGATGGCATTATTTCCTAAGAAGATGGCCACCAAACACTGCTTTTACTCTTATATTAAGGGAACTGTTTCTGCCTTATGCTCTAATAATAAAAGAAAAGCTAGAAATGCTCTGAAGTCAGGCTCTCCAGAGTTGTCATACAAGTTACTCCTTGGTAAGAATTACCATTCATTGAGTACCTCTTATGTGCAGAAAGGTGAAAGTGACGACTTTGAGAAACTGCTAATAGTTTTTAGTCTGGCTGGCTTATAGGATGCATTTTGGGAGAGGTGAGAGATAGCTTGGAATGATAAGTGATAATATCACAAATAGAATCATATGCCTGTAACATTTTCAAATTTGTGTTATCAAAAATATCAAAGACTTCTGGTGAATAAATATTTTATATGTAATTTTAAGCATTTAGGTAAAACAGGTGCTTTAGAAACCAGAGCAGTTGCTTATAAATTTAGATCTCTGGGTAAGAAGTGTCCTAAGAGTTTTTTGCCTACATTAGTTTAGTTGCCTGAAGAAGAGAAGGCTTTTCCTGGAGAAGCAGAGAGAACATTTTGGAAATGGAAGCTCTTCACATGTTTTGTTGACCTAGGCTTGGTTTCTGCCATGCTTACCATGGTTTACTCCATTCCTATCTCAGGAATCTTTAGAGCTAGAAGTTCTTCCATATCTTTACGTTTACCGATATGTTATTCCCAAATAGTTCAGGATTCAGTGAGGTACAAAGTGAAAAATGGTAGCAAGGAAAGAAAGCCCTGGCAACAAAAGTGATGGAAATAGTCGCTAGGACAGAGTTATAACTAGTCTTGATAATTACATTCTATCACTTAATGTGATCTGTTCCCTTTTTGTTCTTTTTAATCATGTCTGAGTTTGACAATATTGGTTATTTCCCACCAGTTTGCTACAAAATTGTGCCATAGTATAGCACTAATGAAATCCTTTTAGTATTTATCTCAGAATAAAAGATCACAAGTAGAAATTTCAGACAGAAAAAGGCAAAGTTTGGAAATAATATACTGGCTTCAACAAAACTAGGGAAGAGGATATTGGTTTATACTTAAAGATGAAATAGTTGATTGTTTTCTTTCTAAGAAGGCCTCAAAAATCCAAGAAAATTTGATTTAAAACTAATGGTAGTTAAAGCATTTTAGTAACTGCTAGTTACTAAATATTAACATTTAGTATTTGTGTGAGGAGGAGTTTGCTCATAGGGGGAGAAAAATGGCATACAGTAATTAATTGTGTGGGAAGGGAAGAAGGAAGTGTGTGTGTGTGTGTGTGTGTGTGTGTGTGTGTGTGTAAATAGCCTTAAAGTTTTCGCCATCCTGAAAATACTGAGGTTTTGTGGTTTTTGTTTGGTTTTATGATCAATAATAAAGAACTTCAGGACTTTGAAGTGCTTAGCATCAGCACTATGAATCTTCATTTCTTAGTGATGAATGCTGATTATTAAAAATTTCCCTTTAATAAATTGCCAAATAAAACAGCTTTTAAGTGTTCTGTTTTAAAGCCTACACTAATCGGCTATATTTGGCCACATTTAGGCAATCACTAACATAGTTTATTCTTTTAAGTATTTCCCCCTTGTATACATCATATATAGCAGTCGCCCTCAGAAACTGTTAATTGAATAAATATATAATATGCAAATTTTATAGTGAGATCCAGTGCTTCAGTTTCAGCCTTTATGATATAGCTAATTAAAGAATCTTCCCACAATTTCACTTTTTTTATATTTTATAAAATGTGAGCATCTTTTTAGGTGTTCATGTAAGAGAATATGATTTCAGGAAAACTTGGTTATAGAAAATTTGTACTGTCCCATTATGATAAACTAATTGCTTTTGTGATTCCTCCAGGGACTGTGGTTAAACATTTGAATAGTCAGTGGTGTATAGTAATTGTAACAGCTAGAACAAGGCCCAGCATAATTTTTGTGAGTCAAGAGTAGAAATGGCAACTGCTACACCATTTTGCCTAAATATTTAAAAGTTATAGATAAAAATAACAAATAATTAAATAAAATATATTCTATCCTCCTAATTTGACCAAAATACCTTCATAATAACCTGGAAGGCCAGATTCGAATTGAGGATTTTCAAACTGCTTGGAGGTCCAAACTGGGATATGACAACATGAAGAAAGAGGAATCCCCAGGCTGGCACCCTTCTTTCCCCTCTACTGGCTCCATCCTCTACCTGGAGGGCGCTGATGCACTGGCCAGTGCTCATAAGCTCTGTTCACCCTATAGGCCTGAGATTTCACACATGGTTTATAGAGTAGTTGTGCAGAAAATTTTGGGATCTTGTATACTTGGTACACGGTCTAAAAGTAGGATTGGGGCAGGGGCTCAAGTGTACATAAACTGGCTGGCTCCGCATGGTCTGCCAGACACAAGCCCCTTTAAAGCCTTCTGAGTCTATACTGCCAAAAATACATTGCATGTACATGCTCTTAGGCACTTAACTTTGCAGAGTCGTAAAACCTTTGTTTCATTGCCAGTTAGTCACTGAAGCATTGCTTAGCCATTAATTTGTTTTACTTCCATCTATTAAGGCACAGAAATCTCCTTAGTTATTTTTTGCAGTGACTCTGCAGTAGTAATTGCTATAAGAAATGGAGGATAAAATATTTATTCATAATTTTTTGTTGCTCTAAAGACAAATGACTAAAACTTGTTTTAAAAGTAGAAATTAAAAAATTTTTCAAAGATGAGTTTCCATTTTTAAATCTGTAATTACTAGAATTAATGTTATGCTTTAAAATAGTCTATGGATTTTTTTCTCATCAATTCTATTCAATTGATAGTTCATTCAAATTATCATTTGTTGGACCTCGTGTGCAGCGCAGCATGCTTAGATAAATTTTTTTACTTCATTCTTAGAAGATGTGTACCTTTTGTCTCTTTATTCACAGTTAACTATCTCTTTATATTCTCTATAACCATCATTTTGCATTGTCATGTGAAAAATACATTGAAAATAAGTTGACTCAATTCCCATTTTGAATAAATAAGGGAATAAATAAAATAAATAAATACAATGAAAAATAGAAATTAACATCTATTTAAATAAAATTATTATAGTCATTTTAAGTAAAAACCTGTTTATTTGGAATTTATTTAACTTTACCATTCAGAACTGATCTCTACTCTCACGCTCATTAAATTTAAAGTTTTCATAGTAGATGTACTTGATATGTATAGATATAGTAGTGTAGTAATTCTCCTTTAATAATAGCAAAGATTATGTTTTCTAAGGCTTGCTAAAAAGAATAATCATAATGTTATAGATTTTGTATATTCATCACAGTTTTTTAAAAAATTTAGCTCAATTGACTCTGAATCAGTATTATTTTAAATAAATCATTCATGTAGGTAAATGTTGAATTTTTTTTTCATGCTAGTGTTACAGTATATTTGGTAAGTTTAAAAATCTCATATCAGTATTCTACTCATATAAATATGTGTACTGTTACAAGAAAGATTTTTTGAAGTTGCAGTTGTTTTTATTTTGTTTTAATAAGTAAGTATATGTTTCTGCCCACTGGGAGACAGGTGCATTTTAGAGCGTAGACTGGTGATTATAAAAACTCATCTGAACCTAGAATTTCTGCTAAACAAATAATTTAATAGTGCTTTGTGAGAAGATATTCCAGTTAAAGAATTTTAAGATACACGTTTTGTTAGGATAAGTTTAAATAAATACATTAATCCTTTTTGTTTGTCTTAATAGCAGCAGCTGCTGCTTTGAATGTAAACGTGAAGAAGGAAATATCTAGTCCGGCAAGACCTTGCTCTTTCGAAGAGGCCATGAAAGGTACCGAGTTAATTCTGCTCAAAAATTGTAAATTAGTGATGCTATATATTTTCTCTAGCAAACCTTACTATTTTATTTTCTCTTGTGTACTTGGAACACCTTGCAGGTTATCTTCCATATTGTAAAATAAATACTTGTTTGACTTTACTGAATGCAGAGACTTGCTTCCCAACTTGATATTTCCCTTCATTTACCATATAAACAACTTTTTTTTTTAAACGTGTTGGAATAGAGAAGTTTTTGTTTTGTTTTTTATTCCCTAATATTAAAAATCTTAAAAGTATATATAGAATACAATATATAAAACAGCCTTATAAAGCTTCTTGCTGCCAATAAGAGTAGTTGACATTGAGACTAAAGAGACCAAAATAGAAACTATTGGCATTTGAAAAAGTTGCTTTAGGTTCTTTAGGTACCATTCTTTCTTCTGACACCATTATTTCCAAACAGAAAATGAAGATATCTTCAGGATGTTATAATGTGTTTCTCAATTATGATGCTTTTGTGCCATTACATATGAAGATGTCAATTGCATAATGGCCATTGATTTATTCCTGTAATTCTAGCTTTTACTTATATTTTTCTGCCATGAAATTCATGAGTTAAATTAAATTTTAAAATTTTGTATACTTATATTTTTAAGGGGCATAATATGCTTAATACATTTTATCAAATACAGTGGATTTTTTTTCCTATTGTCATAGTAAAATTCAGCATTCATATATATATTCAGTTTAGTATAGCTTGCCATTATAATTTCTATCAACAGTTCCAAAATAGATTAATTAGGAATTATGCACAAGTAAGTGCATAATGATCTGATTTAACTACAGGAAAATTTACAAGTTTCTGCTAGGGATAACCATGGCTAATGTTTCTCGAACATATATTAAATGCTAGGCAGCATTCCACACTCTTTACCACCATTATCTCATTTAATCTGCCAAGTCTATGAGATAGGAAATTTACGATTGTCATTTCACAGGTGAGGAAATCAAGGTTCCATAGAGGAATTTAAAAAGACAGGTCGAGGGGGCTTCCCTGGTGGCACAGTGGTTGAGAGTCTGCCTGCCGATGCAGGGGACGCGGGTTCGTGCCCTGGTCCGGGAGGATCCCACATGCCGCGGCGTGGCTGGTCCCGTGGGCCGTGGCCACTGAGCCTGCGCGTCCAGAGCCTGTGCTCCGCAACAGGAGAGGCTGCAACAGTGAGAGGCCCGCGTACCGCACAAAAATAAATAAATAAAATAATAAAAAGACAGGTCGAGCTTTAGTGTATAAGGTAACATCTAAGCAATAATAATTCAAACGATGTTTATTAGATGAATAATACCATAATTAATCAATCATTAAAGAAAGTCAGGGACATTTATGGTCTGTCCTTTGCTAACTTTGATGTGTTCCTGCTTTTCTGCAAAAACTCCTTCATGCTTCTTTCATAGAGTATCAGGCTGGTGGGACACTAATGTAATCCAGTGTGAAATTTCTCATAGTGAAGGTTAAAAGGTTTTAAATGCTATGTTTAATTTTTGGTAATAAAATGATTTAGTCATTTGATCAAAATCTTACAAGCCTAAAAAATGGGTAAGAAACACACATACACATATTATTATTTTTCACAATTCAGACCTTCTTATTTTGACAATTTTATCAACTGAAATCATGTAAAATAATTTTATGAAGATATAAAATTAAATACTAAACTATCTTATTAGTTAAAATTTTTCATTTGTCATTTTTAAATACAGTACCATTAATTGGAGATTCCTGATCAGTTAAACCAACAATAGCTTTCAACTAGGAATTTCCCTTGACAAATAGCTTATTTTTGTGTTTCCTTGAAATCAGAGCTTTGGTATAATGCCCAGGTGCCCTCTGAGAGATTTAATTAGGTATGCTTTAATGATGAAGACTGAGCAACATAAACGACTTTTAAATTTGTGTTATGGCATAACCCTCCACATAACATTCTTTAAAATAGCCATCAATTACAGTAAGATTTAGAACTTGATACATAAATAGGACATTATGGCCAGACATTGAAAGCTTTCACCTGCAACAAGTTTCTCATTCCTCGGAGAGGGTTTGCAGGGGGAGGTGGAGAGTAAGGGGGATAACTGCACAACTGCTCAGTGAGATATTAAGGCTAGTGGTAAAGCATCATGATTCATTTTTCAGTTTTACCCAACTGTGTATATATTAACACAAAAGTAATACAAATTACATAAGATAAAGTGTACAGTGTAAACTATTGTTAACAGCTTCCAGAAAGTTTTCTATATCTATATACGTACAGGAAGATGTAAGTGAAAATTCTAGACAGATCATTCAAAAACTCTGTGATGCAGGTTTAGGACCCAGGGATAGAGTATTGATGTGCAGTCTCTCAGTTTTAGCTTTGTAAAGAGTGGTTAATTGGATGAATGTGAAAAAATAGTTGCCAGCATATGTTTTTCTCTAACTGGTTGCAATTATGTGAAAAGTTTTAGGAGCTTGTAGGAATCATAGAGATAATGTAGTTCAATCTCATTTTATAGGTAAATAAATCAAAATTTAGAGAAGTTAAGTGATTTGCTCAAGGTCACACAGCTAATAACTGACAGAGGTTGCAACTTAGATTTCCCCCAAAACTCTGTATTCTTTTTACTCTATTATTTCCATCCCTTATAAATCTTAATTTGTATTTTAACCAAATGTATTTATATATGACCTAAGTGCTGCTTTATGACAACAAACTTAGCAAAGATTTTTCTAAGTTTCCAAAATTGTTATTATTTGGCATGGATGGAAGGAGAACACTCTTTAAAAATTATTTGGCATAAACTATCAATAACAGTATTCTTCATAAATTCAAATTGATATGGGGATGGTTAAATATGTCTGTCTAATTTACTTTCTGGGGAATTCCCTGGTGGTCCAGTGGTTAGGATTCCACGCTTTCACTGCTGTGGGGCTCGGTTTGATTTGCTGGTCAGGGAACTAAGATCTCGCAGGCCATGTGGCATGGCCAAAATAAAAATTAATAATTTACTTTGTGGATTTTCTGAATTGGCTTAAAACTTCTCCCCCAACTTCTAGGTAGTACAGACTTTACTTGTTTGTATGTTTTTCCTCTTTCACTAAAATGTAACCTCCAGGTAGTAGGGCTTTATCCATCTTATTCATCACTGGATCCTCATAACCTAGAACAGTGCCTGGAACTTTGTAAGGGCTCATTAAATACATAGTGAAAATGTAGGAAGAAAAGATACTAAAAGCCATTTAGTATTATTTGCAAGTCCGTTAAGATACAGTTGTGGGTTCTGAGAAAAGATAGTGTAGACTTAGCCCAGGCGGTGGTGTAAAGGTGACGGGACATCTGGTTCCTCAGTTTCCTTCTTTCTCCATTCCTGGATTGGAGGAAACACCTGAACATGAGGAATCCCAATGCTGGGCAGCCAGGGCCAAATCCATACCCCCTAACATCGGGTACCCTGGAGGTTGCAATCCTACCCATCCACCACCTGCCAACCCTACCTTTCCTCCAGGCCCCTTTCCCACTCCCCCAGGATCACCCCAGGGGAATCCAGCTTTTGCCCCTAGTGGACCTGTCATCGTGTGCCACAACCACGTAACCAGGATGCCAACCCACAGGTCCTTACCCCCCTGCATACCTACCACCTGCCCTTGGCATGCATCCTGTGAATCCTTTGGCTCCTGGCATGGTAGGACCAGGAATGGTGATCCACACGAAGATGCAGAAGGAAATGAAAAAAGCTCACAAAAAGAAGCACAAACACCACAAGCATGGCAAGCATTTCTCCTCCTCCTCCTCCTCCTCCTCTTCCTCCTCTTCCAGCAGTGACTCTGACTGAATACAGGGCCTGGACTCTTCCCTCAAGTCCCTCCAGTTGTGCTCTCCCATCAAGCTTCAGATGCCATCTTGTACGGGGGGAAATTAGCCCTTGAGTCTCTCCCTTCCCCACCCCAGCAATCTGAGCCTTACTCTGCTTTTCAACCCTAACTGGCTAGGGAAAATGGGAAAAGAATTGCCATGGGCTGGCGAAGGCCGTATTCTCACTGCTTGGATAGAACTTTTTGTTGTTGTTTTTTTTGCGGTACGTGGGCCTCTCACTGCCGTGGCCTCTCCTGTTGCGGAGCAACAGGCTCTGGACGCGCAGGCTCAGCAGCCACAGCTCATGGGCCCAGCAGCTCCGCGGCATGTGGGATCTTCCCAGACCGGGGCACAAACCCGTATCCACTGCATCGGCAGGCGGACTCTCAACCACTGCGCCACCAGAGAAGCCCGGATAGAACTTTTAGCTGATGAGTTTTACAAGAGTTTTACTTTTTGAAGATGGTGAAATTTGAGCAAAATGCTGAAGACAAGTCTAAGATCTGTAAAATGTGATTTTTTACTTCTTTTTGTAATACTTTTGATTGGGGAGATGCTATGGAAATTTAATTATGGAAAACAAAAAAACAACCTGTACCTTTCTTGTAATTGTGGCATGCTTGGGTGATTTAGTGGCAAATAAACATTTCCCAGCAGGCCTTTTTTTGATTGCACTTACTGCAAGCCTGCTGGGAAGTGGAGCCCATTTTTGGCTGATGAGCTCTGACTGCCATTTTGGAAACTAGTCTCTACTCCTTAGCTCAGTATGCTCCCTCAGGTCCTCCTCTCATCTCCAATTCTCGGTCCAAATAAAGCTGTTTTTCCTGAGGGGGGTGGTGGGGGAGATAGTATAGACCCACTTTTCCCTGTTTCTCCTTTCTAAATCTACTTAATACCTTGGAAGTATTCAGCAGTATAAAATGACTTTGAAATATAGAAAAAAGGAATAGGACTGGCTATAGAACTTACAGAACAACACCAAGTGAGTTAACTGGTTTTCTTTTTATCTCCAGTTTATCTGAGTTGGGCAGCAGTTGCGACTCAGAACTGGCAACAGGCATAGACAAAATAATAAGTCTGTAAATAAGCATGAAAAGCCTGTTCTCTTTGGCCAAAAGATCAGGAAAGGGAAATCCCAGTAGAGATTTAGTGAGATGACTCGTACCAAGTGACAGCAGCTGACCCACTAGCAGTGTTTGGGGGCCAACCCATCCCCAACCTATCCCCCTGTAATAGCAACAGTAGAATTTGGAAGGGTTAGCCCACCCCATTCCCCACATCCGCCAACTAGTAATGGACCTGATCTGCCAACAGTGGAACCAGGAGGCCCAAAACACAGGACTCGTATGTGCCAGCAGCAGCAGGTCAGTACGTCTGCAGGAGTGGCAAGGGCAGAACCCAGGGGGCCAACCCATCCACCACCCCACAGCAGGCAGCAGCACACAGGCTCCCTCCACCTGCACTGGTGGTACCAGTAGGCCCTGTGTGTCTCTATCCTTCCCCCAACAGTGGAGAGAGAACTAGACCTGGCAACACCTGGCCCTCCACCAGGGCCATAGTAAGATCCAGACCAAGTGTCTCCCAACCCTCCATCCAATGGCAGAAGGCAATCCAGGGGCAGAAGGTAAACTAGACCAGGGTCTCCCAAACCTCTGCCCAGTGGCAGAGAGCTATGCAGCCCAGACCCCACAGTTCTTGACCTTGTACCCAGTGGCAAAAGACAGCTCATGTAGTTGCTTCCCTTCCCCAGCAGCACCAACAGTGATATAATGGGAACCCCATTAGTACCAGGAGACCAGAGAACATACCAGGAGAAAGGTTTTCCCTCCTGCAGGTCCAGCACCCCTCACCCCCACCTAATGACACCAGGCAGCCCAGGGAAGCACCTTCCACTCCTTCAGGCAGCACCAGCAGGATTCCAGCTGGAGCTCACGCAAAGCTAACACAACAAGCAGATCAGAATAGGGCTCAGAAAACTAAATTATCATTGGCCGTACAAAGACTTTATGCATATGGCCATAGAAAGACTTGTATCTTTGAGCACTAGACAAAAAGTCCTTTCCTTGTTTGTCTACGCTAGTAGACATACCTATTTGTGAATAGTCTCCTTAGGAGAAGTAAAAGACTCTTGCTCAACTTATTCCACCTATTCTCACTTGCCAGAAGAAGAAAAGTCACACTAATAAGAATTATTCTCTGGGAATTCCCTGGCTGTCCAGTGGTTAGGACTTGGGCTTCCATTGCCGTGGGCCAGGGTTTGATCTCTGGTCAGGGAACTAAGATCCCACAAGCCGTGCAGTGAGGTCGAGAGAGAGAGAAAGAGAGAGAGAGAGAGAATTATTCCCTAAATAAATTTGGGGCAAATATGCATATAGATCTGTTAAGCAGTAACTGTGTAGGTGATGCATTTTTTGTCAATGGATATTTATATGCAGTGTCTAATTGAAATGTAATATAAACTTGTTTTTAGATACTGAAATTTTTTAGGCCAGAAATACTGTTAATGAAAATATGTAACACTATAAGATTAACCAAACAGCCCACAACAAACTAAATTGACTACGATAAAGGAAAAGTAAAATTAATTCATTCATTTCTTCATTCAACAAATATTTATTGATTACCTACTATGCATCAGTCAACAACAACAAAATCTCTGCCTTCATGGAACTCATATTCTAATAGAATTCAAAAGCAAGAATAGCAGTTGATATTACAGGATCAACGTAAGACAACACTAATGGTCTTTCAGATTGTCTTGTGGGGTGGGCCTGAATTACTTCTAAATGCCTGCCCTGTGCATGATCTGAAGCTTTGTCTCAGACAGAATTGGATTGTGAGTTGAATCATATTGGTATTGATAGTATCTAGGTGAAAATAGGTCCAGAGAACTCATGAGTAAATAATTAATTTCTTAGAGTAATAAAGCATAGAATATTGAAAGTTAAATGGGCACTTTGCCCTCCCCCAGTATAATCAATTTCCATAGGAATTGTTTCTAGCCAGCTGGCTGTGAGACAAGCTGAATAAAGACTAGAAGGTTTCAAATATTTTTAAATCAAAATATTTACAAAGATAACTATCCTGCTCATATACCATATTCCATTTTAAAACCCTCTTTGTAGCCAGGATTTCTTCTCAATATCAAATTAAGAAATCTATGTATAAAGATATCAAATCACTATGTTGTATACCTAAGGCTAATATAATATTGTATGTTAATTATAATTCAATAAAAAAAGTTTAACAACTGAGCCTTCTGGGGAATCTATATTTCTTTACACAGGGTCTCAAAGTAGTGGTAAACCTTTAGATCAGAATTTGGCTATGTGTTCAATTTAGAAGACTGCCATTAGTGATTATCAGTATGCTCCACTAAGTGCCAATGGCAGGCTTAAATAGACGAAAAAGAAGAAAGAGAATCAAGAGGGAAAAATAGTTATAATGAAGTGGTAGAACTTACCTATCTGCTATGTATTGCCTTTCCTTGGTTGTTAATCTATTACTACTTCTGAAAATACAAGTAGATGGAAGTAGAAAAATACTTGTTGGTTTTGCTTTGGAAATTTAATTGGTAAACCTAAAATAGGACTTAAAATTTTTTCTTTTCAGAAGTTTAAGTACTATCTAAGAGAGAAATGTGTTCATGTGTCAACTTGGCAAATTCAAGTTTTCTAAGACATTAATTTAGAAAAGTGAAATCTGTTTGGTTAATTGGTGGCATCTTTTAATGAGAAGCTTGGGTTTTGTTGAGGAAAGAAATGTTCAGACAATCCTATGGCCTTTAAAAAGTTTGGCTTTATACTGCCAGGCAGCCAGATACTAAGAGGAGAACATAACAGTTGTAATTGAGTAGCTTGAACCTCCTAGAGATTTCCAAGCTGTATCCTATAATATATTATGGTCATGTTAAGCAGTGTATTCATTCAGGCACCTTGGAAGGGTGCTGGGGAGTATCACTTCATAACTGAAATGCTCAATTGTCGATATTTAACTCATAGTCTCAGGCTTTTACCAGGAGTCCTCAGGGCACTGATACTTAAAAAGAGGGAAGGCAAAGAATTCCCTGGTGGTCCAGTGGTTAGGACTCTGCACTCTCACTGCCAAGGGACCTGGGTTCAATCCCTGGTCAGGGAAGTAAGATCCCACATGCCGCGCAGCACGACCAAGAAAAAAAAAAAAAGGGCACATTTTGATACACCAGTTTTGTATCTCATGCTACCATCATAGCATCAAAAAATAGACGTTTAAATCATGACTAATGTCAACACACAGTAGAATGAAATAGTTGATGATTTCAGTGATTTTAAACTTTTCTTTCTTTTTTTGATATGTGTGCAGCAATGAAAACTGCTGGATGTAACTTAGATAAGGTAAATATTCTTTCTAATGCTCTGATCACTCCACTCATATCAAGCAGTGTGATTAAGAGTGAAGATGTTACTCCAATGGAAGTAACAGCAGAGAAAAGATCTTCCCCTATTTTTAAGGTGAGCTGCATTGACTAGTGCCCCACATGTTAACCTCAAATATAAAAATTGCTATATTTTGAGTAGTTTGATTTCTTTTCCCCATATTTATGCTTTTTACTTCTCCTATTTCTTTTATATCTGTTTCTCTTTGGATTCACTTAATGAATTTTGCTTTGCAGAGTAAATGATTTTATATTCAAATAAAATAGCCTGCGAAGCAACTTCCAATATACATTTTTTAAAACATCTTTATTGGAGTATAATTGCTTTACAATGGTGTGTTAGTTTCTGCTATATCACAAAGTGAATCAGCTATACGCCAATATACATTTTTGACAAGGGAGGGATTAATACATTAGCTAGACCTTTGTGATGTGTGGTATTAATGAAAGTACTGGTTTTAGCATTTTCAAAACTAGAGACATTTTATTTCCTTTTCTCCACCAGTCTTTTCCTAAAGCTCCTTTTCCATTTTACCTTTGTTCCCCCCTCTCAATAATGTTACCAGTGATCCACAAATGGACATATTTTTAATTTGGCTATTAATTCATCAACCATAGAATTATTGTGTTCTTACTCTCCAGCAGCTGATTATTCTTCTACTTATTTGACTATCTTTGCTTATAATACTTATTTTAAAATCCTGATGACAGTAAGGCATAATGTTATCACTGAGAATCACAGCCTTACACCTGTTTTCCAAATAATAATATAGAGGGTAAAATTGGCCCTGCATATGTTTTTATAATAATAATAATTTTGAAGTATCATATGAGTTCATTTAATATTTATATGTACATGTTATTTGGCAATTTTTATTTTTTAGACTACAAAGACAGTTGGATCCACTCAACAAACATTAGAAAATATCTCTAACATAGCAGGAAATGGGTCTTTTTCATCATCATCATCATCATCTTCCCACTTACCTTCTGAAAATGAAAAGCAACAACAGATTCAGCCCAAGGCATACAACCCAGAGACCCTGACAACTATCCAAACACAGGACATTTCACAGCCTGGTACCTTTCCAGCAGTTTCTGCTTCTAGTCAGCTGCCCAACAGTGATGCACTACTGCAGCAGGCTACACAGTTTCAGACAAGAGAAACTCAGTCTAGAGAGGTATTACAGTCAGATGGTACAGTGGTTAATTTGTCACACCTGACTGAGGCATCACAGCAACAGCAGCAGTCACCACTACAAGAACAAGCACAGACTTTACAGCAGCAGATTTCATCAAATATTTTCCCATCACCAAATAGTGTGAGTCAGCAGCTACAGAATACAATTCAACAGCTGCAGGCAGGAAGTTTTACAGGCAGTACTACTAGTGGCAGCAATGGAAATGTTGACTTGGTCCAACAAGTTTTAGAGGCACAACAACAGTTATCTTCAGTTTTATTTTCTGCTCCAGATGGTAATGAGAATGTTCAAGAACAGCTTAGTGCAGACATTTTTCAACAAGTCAGTCAAATTCAAAATAGCGTAAGCCCTGGAATGTTTTCCTCAACAGAGCCAGCAGTCCATACCAGACCAGATAATTTAATAGCTGGAAGAGCTGAAAGTGTTCACCCACAGAATGAAAACACATTATCTAATCAACAACAGCAACAACAGCAACAGCAAGTGATGGAATCATCAGCTGCAATGGTGATAGAGATGCAACAGAGTATCTGCCAGGCAGCTGCCCAGATTCAGTCAGAGCTATTTCCTTCAACTGCTTCAGCAAATGGAAACCTTCAGCAGTCTCCAGTTTACCAGCAGACTTCTCATATGATGAGTGCGTTATCAGCCAATGAGGACATGCAAATGCAATGTGAATTGTTTTCTTCTCCTCCTGCAGTTTCTGGAAATGAAACTGCTACAACCACCACACAGCAGGTTGCAACTCCTGGCACTACCATGTTTCAGACATCAAGTTCAGCAGATGGAGAAGAAACTGGAACACAAGCAAAACAGATTCAGAACAGTGTCTTTCAGACCATGGTCCAAATGCAACATAGTGGAGACAGTCAACCTCAAGTTAGCCTTTTTTCATCTACGAAAAGTATGATAAGTGTTCAAAATAATGGTACTCAGCAGCAAGGTAATGGTTTATTCCAGCAAGGTAATGAGATGATGTCACTCCAATCAGGGAATTTTTTGCAGCAGTCTTCTCATTCACAGGCTCAACTCTTTCATCCTCAGAATCCTATTGCTGATGCTCAGAACCTTTCCCAGGAAACTCAAGGTTCTATTTTTCATAGTCCAAGTCCTATTGTCCACAGTCAGACTTCTACAACCTCCTCTGAACCAATGCAGCCTCCAATGTTTCACTCTCAAAATACCATGGCTGTGCTACAGGGCTCTTCTGTTCCTCAAGACCAGCAGTCAGCCAACATATTTCTTTCCCAGAGTCCAATGAATAATCTTCAAACTAACACAGTAGCCCAAGAAGAACAGATTTCATTTTTTGCAGCTCAGAATTCAATTTCTCCACTTCAGTCAACATCAAACACTGAGCAGCAAGCTGCATTCCAACAGCAGGCTCCAATATCACACATCCAGACCCCTATGCTTTCCCAAGAACAGGCACAACCCTCCCAGCAAGGTCTGTTTCAGCCTCAGGTTTCCCTGGGCTCCCTTCCTCCTAATCCAATGCCTCAAAACCAACAAGGAACAATCTTCCAGTCACAGCACTCAATGGTTGCCATCCAGAGTAACTCTGCATCCCAGGAGCAGCAGCAGCAGCAACAGCAGCAGCAGCAGCAGCAGCAGCAGCAGCAGAGCATTTTATTCAGCAATCAGAATACCATGGCTCCAATGGCATCTCAAAAGCAGCCACCACCAAACATGATATTCAACCCAAGTCAAAATCCAATGGCTAATCAGGAGCAGCAGAACCAGTCAATTTTTCATCAACAAAATAACATGGCCCCAATGAATCAAGAACAGCAGCCCATGCAATTTCAGAACCAGCCCACAGTTTCCTCACTTCAGAACCCAGGTCCTGCCCAGTCCGAATCATCACAGACCTCCTTGTTCCATAGCTCTCCTCAGATTCAGTTGGTCCAAGGGTCACCCAGTTCTCAAGAGCAGCAAGTAACACTCTTCCTTTCTCCAGCATCCATGTCTGCATTGCAGAACAGTATAAACCAACAAGACATGCAACAGTCTCCCCTTTATTCCCCTCAGAACAACATGCCTGGAATCCAGGGAGCCACATCTTCACCTCAACCACAGGCTACTTTATTTCACAACACTACAGGAGGCACAATGAACCAACTACAAAATTCTCCTGGCTCTTCTCAGCAGACTTCAGGAATGTTCTTATTTGGCATTCAAAATAGTAAGAAACTCTTTCTAATTTCTCATTTCTTAAATGTTATTGGTCGAAATGGTCACATTATTATTACTAGAAGAAAGCACAACATAGTGGTTTTAAGAGCACAGATTGTAGTTTGACACAATTGAGTTCAAATCCCAGCTATACCACTTACAGACTGAGACCTTAGGATATTTGACCTGCATGAACCTCAGTTTCCATATCTAAAGTGGTGGTAATATTACATACTTGAAAAGGATATTGGAAGGATTAAATGTGGTAACATATATAAATGTATGTGTTTGCCATTTTAAGATATAAACTTGAAAGGAAAATGAAGTAAGAATGACAGAAAATTTTTCAGCCAATTAAAGTAAGTAGTTTCCAAGGATGTAGAAAACCATGTTTCTTTAAATGTTTATATAGCAAGGAAATTATATAGGACTTATGGTGATAACTAAGCATTGTTGTATTTTTATACTGCTTAGAGGAAACCTAGGATGAATTCTACTACTGTTCAATGAAAACCTTCTTGGAGGCTGTCAGGTGCCTCACTTTTAACTCTATAATGAGCAAACACAGTAATGAATTTATCCCAGGCACTAATAAATACCTTCTTATGAATCTTAACAGAAAATAAGTAATCAGGTAGCTTCTCTATTTTAAATATCTCTGCAGACTGTAGTCAGCTTTTAACTTCTGGACCAGCTACATTGCCAGATCAGTTGATGGCCATAAGTCAGCCAGGCCAACCGCAAAATGAGGGCCAGCCACCTGTGACAACACTTCTTTCTCAGCAAATGCCAGAGAATTCTCCATTGGCATCCTCTATAAACACCAATCAGAACATTGAAAAGATTGATTTGCTTGTTTCATTGCAAAACCAAGGGAACAACTTAACTGGCTCCTTTTAACTGGATATGTGAGTATTGCATTTTGGCTTTTTTCTTATTGAAAAACATCAATAAATTTTATTATTCTTAGCAGATTTGAGTTAAGTAATAACACTGTTAGGACTCTGATCTTTTAAAATATGGCTTTCTCACAAGATGGTACTTTTTTACCCTAAATAAATTACTCTGAATGATAGCTTAGGTCATACTGTTAATACTGGGCATTCCTTCTGGCTCTAAGCTTCTTTTCCTTGGAATGACAGAACATCTGATGAATGTACTATATATCAGATATAATTATGTCTCATATCTCCGTTCCTCAAGAAATAAATATTGAATCTGAAAAGTCTGACAGTATAAATATGATAAAGTATCATTTGTAGTACTGTAATATACTTTGGGATCATTCAGGGCTACGGGAACTTTGTAAAGGCTTTCCCTCCCTATTGAGTTATATTAAACTTCTTCTTTTTTTAGAAATTCCATGAAGAAAATCCTGATTTCAAGATACCCTGAGATCTTGTGATTCCATGAGGATTATTGAACTGTTACTTTAAAAAGAAAACAAAATATGAAAAACTGTGATTGAATAAATGGATGGATTTTACTCTGACTGCAAAAGAGCACACCTGTGCTGCCTATTGCAGTGATTAACCACCATTGTTAACATCTTTTTATTTTATATTCCTAATAACAGTGATGACTGAGAATCTATTTGAGTTTCCAGCTGACAGAATTAATTGTTGCTATTTTCCTAGGCATTATTTCTTTAAAAGTACAGTTTAAATTGATAAGCTGGATCACTCAGTTATTATTGCTATTAGAAAATAATTCATGTTTCATGTTTACTTTTGTTCTTCATTCAGATTTTCTTTCCTGCATTTAGTCAAGTAGTGGCTTTTGAAAAAGGAAAGTTCAAATCATAACTTAGGCTGTGATTTTTCAATATAAAAAGCACAGCTATTGGCCAAAATGAAGCAGTCTTCATTCAGTTTTTATAGAGAAACTGAAGGGGTAACATTCTGACAGGTAAGCTGTATTAAGAGGTCTACACAGATAAGAGGACTCTATCACAGACAACACACAAACTGGGAACAGCTGGAATGCTATTGATTTTATTTTTCAGAGAGTTGTTAATTCTCTGTGTTTTTGTTAAGGGTTTTAGCCATAACTGTGCATAGAAAAATATAAACATCTTGCTCTATTTAAAAATGAAGGGGATAATATATGGTAAATTATGTTCTGATATCCTCCTACAATAGTTAAAACTGACAGAGTAATTCACGTCTGTTTTCTTCTTATCCCAGTCTTGAACTGGTATTCCATTTTTATGTTCAGTGATACTATTCTTCCCCTCTTCTTCACTTTATTTTAGACAATTAGTAATATATTACTAGCTTTGTGATCCTGTAGTAACTTAAATGAAAAGACCACTTTGATCTGGGGTAACCCAGCAACTCCTGCAGCACAGGCCGGGGGGTATCCTTTCAGGAATGAGGGGAGCTGACTCCTGAGAAACAAGAAACAATGCATTTTTTTTCCGTGAACGGTGCTGTTCTGAAGTCTTCAAATTTTTCCCTCTAATAGGAAACAGTGTAAATGTTAATCTGAAAAAAAAAAAGACAAACTAAAATTTCTTGAAACATCACTTCTCCCTGAGCTGCAGTGAGTGTAATTCACTTGTCACCTCAGTGCTTTACAGTTTGAAGTGGCTGATGGTTCCCACAAGCCTTAGGCTTTACAGGGTCATATCATTGACTTATTATGAAGAATTAATTTGTGTTACATCTATAGAGAGCAAAATAACACACTCCAGAACTTGCAGTTGTAGCATTAGTTATACAGATTTGGGTGTTCTCACCACCCATGGGATGCCTGCTTCTCTCTACAACCTGTTGTCTGGACACATGCTTATGTCTTACTCTCCTTTTGGCATGTAGAAAGCTGTTAATACAGTTTAAGGCCAAATTGTGTGTGGCTTCTATATGTAGATAAGATGTTTTGGCATTCTTGTCAGTTTCATTTATTTTTTAAGTGTACAAAAAATAGCCTGTTAATTGTTTGTTGAAGGCTACAATTCTGTTTTTTATTTTTTCTATCTGATACATTTAGCTGAACTTTGTGGAATTGTGGTGTTGGTTTTGTTTATACAGTCAGATTTTTCCCCCTTTTTGTGATGGTCTTCCTTGGTTCTTTGTGCTCTTCTTTAATTTGTTTTTTCCCTTTGTTCTCATTTATTCTTCCCTCCACCCCCATCCCTTTCTTTCTCTCTCTGATTGAGAGTCATTGAATTATGTTTTCAGTAGTACAGGCTTCTTGCCGATATGAAGGGAACTTTTCAGAAAGAGACCTACTCTGGGTCATTTAATTTTGAATACAGTTTTCAATCGTTCAAGTTTTGGATGGTTTATATCTAATGTGTGTTTCATTTTTTTGGAAAGCTATATTTTGTATTTAGGAAATGGTATACTATTTTGCTATTTGTACTGAGTGAGTACATTGGCATAAATATAGAAATTTATATATATACATATATATAAACTATTCTTTTTTTGCCACACATTTTTGTGGTAAATTTGTGAGTTTGTCTGATGTTCTACCACAACGTGGCGTCTGATAAAAGTGAGGGGGGGTTTGTTATGTCTTTATTGAGTATTTAAGTATCTTTTGAAACAAATGACCTTTTCATCTGTGGCCATTCCATCAGGCAGTTCCTTGATGTGATTAGTGGGCTAAAGGCAGCTCACTGTGTGTTCGCTGGATCTTTCACTCAGCAAAACGTTAGAGTAAGGAAACCCATCCAGGCAGTTGTGTAAGTTGAGTTTCACAAGAATGAGCCATTCAGTCTTTGCTCACTATATATTTAATATTTTATTATTGTTGTTATTGTTATTATTAATTGGCTTTCTGTATTCTATGCCTTTTATTTATAAAGACACTAAAAAAAACCCCATGTTTGTAATTTTAATAACATTTTCCCCATCTTGTAATATCCAGAGCTACTTTATAAATTCTCTAAACCAAAAGCATTTTCCTCAATATATCTCTCTCTCCCCACCCCATCAGGAAAATTTACCCAGTATAGTTCAGGGTATGAGAAGGACCACACAATCCAGTGCTCCAGTTTTAAAATGTAAAACTCTTAACTGCAGAGGGTTGACTCATGTCAGTAAGCTTATCCACTGGTATAAAAATAAGAAGTAGAAATAAAATGCTGTAAGTTTATTTCTGAGTTTTCTGAATTTTTTCCCAAGAGATTACACAGGAGACTCAGGAAGTCTATTTGTTCATCAAGTTCCAGTTAGAATGTTAACACTGCTGTATGGATAAAGTGGTGGCAAGAAGACTGGCTTGGGTGCTGACTTCTGTTATTTAGCAAGAAGTTTATCATTGTAAAATGCTGATTGCCAATGCCAAGTCACCAGGGACCAATTTTCTGTTTTATAATATCTAAGTTTAGAACAGAACATACACCTGAACTGTAGTGGTTTGATTGGATGGAGGCAGAAAACCCAATTTTTATTTTCATAAGTTTTGTGGTTATTTGTACAAGGGCTGTGCTAAGGTACCATATTCTTATTGAATAATGATGAATTTTTTTTTTTACATTGTTAAATGTTCCTTACCCCTAAAAGGTCAATGTTAAGTATAGCATTCAGAACATACTATTTGGTTACAAAAAGTACTCGTCTTCTTATTGAAGAGTTAGCTTAGTAGTCAGTGGTTGATACTTGTGCTAATAATGCAGTTTCAAGATTACTGTTACAAGTTATATCTACATATAGGAGAGACTCCATGAGCCAACAGAGGCCTTGGAAACAACAATTTATTAAATTTACTTATGGCAGAAGGACCTAAATAAACTATAAACCACATTTTATTTCTTTTTATTGTTACATTCAATCGTTCTTGCTTTTAGCAACTCACATTAATGCTTGGAGCTTACCTGTGTGTCTGCGTGTGTGTGCACGCGCGCATGTGTGTGTGTGTGTGTGTGTGTGTGTGTGTTTTATTCCTTATTGTCATTCCATTATATATCCACACCAACATGGGAGAAAATAATTAGAAGTCATATTTTGCTTCTGAGCTTTATCATGTTACCTTATTCTAATTACAAATAGAGTATCATGTTGTTATCTAACCAATGCAAATCTGTTTTCGCCAGTCTCCCTAGAACAGGTTTTTAAAGGGCTTTGTTTATTATAGAAGCAGTATTAATGAGGGACCTTCCTTCCTTTCTTTTTTTGTAATACTGTATATGCTGTAGTTGGGAATTTCATTATAATGCATTTCTTGTCCATCAGAACCTCAGTTAATCTGCCTAGGAAAAATTGTGTCAAAGGGAATGAGAAAAGAAGTTATATTTGAGTCCCTCCAGAACTAAGATAATAATTCCTTTTGACCATTTAAGCCATTATAGATGCTTATTTTGGAAAAGTGAAGTCTGTTTAGATGCGTCAGCAATTATAGACCAGAAATTAAATGCTTTAATAACCAAAATCTCAAATTCAGCATGGTTTATAAACATTCACTAGGAGTAATTTGAGAATGTTTCATCTTTCTGATGAGAATTTCTGTTCTAGTATCTGTTTTCCAGTTGTTTTTTTTCTAATTAATTGAAAATTATATGAGACCTATTAGCTTTACTCTGCTTCATGACCACAGGCTTCATCCCTAACCAAGACAGCCACATTATATCTGCATGCCTTTGGTTATATGGAGAGCCTTAATGAGAGAGAGAGAGAGAGACTGTATATAGTTCATCAGCTTTAGAATCTCATAACATGTATTAAAAAAAGGTTTTCTTCTCTGCTTATTTGTGTCACTAGAGCTAAATCATGAAGATAATGTTCATACTGTAGTAAATATCAGAATAATACCTAGAATATCATTTGTGAATTGTCCCAGTACTCTAATTGCTTCTTTAATCCCCATTTGTTTTCATGTCATTCTAGCCTCATTTAGTAATAAAATTCTATTTTTACTCCATTTTCTCTTTCAGGAAATTTTTTAAATTAATATTTTAGATCTAGATTAAATGCTTATGGAAAAGTGCCTTTTTACCATGTTAGTGCCCCTTTCTTGTAATTTCATTTTTCACTGTTGCCAAAAACACATAGCAAATGACTTTAATAGTCTCAACTTTCATTTTTTTCTATTTAGTCATTCTTTTCTCCATTTCTTGATCACCATAGAAACAACTTCATAACTTTCTAACACCCTTTGGCGTAAGAGGAACAGAAAAGATACATAGCTAGAATTGTTTCTTTGAAGGAGGCTAAGTAAAAGATCACAAAATTATACTATTTAGCATTTATAGAAATTAGCTAAATTTGTCTTCATCTTGACCAACTAATAATAGGTCTTATCTGAATGCTATCGAAAATTTTACTATATGTGAGACTATGTACACAAATATGGATAGTTAAATTTCAGAAAGGAAGTGTTTGAAGCACCTTCTCTGATCTTTATTATAAGATGGGTGAAAATAAACCACTAACACATAGTTCAGGTAAAGCTTAGTAATGTCAATTTTTCTAACCATACGGAGTCAAGTAATTCATTATAGTGTACTTCTCGTCCATCAGAACTTTAGAAATCTGCCTATGAAAAATAGTGTCAAAGGAAATGAAGTTGTATCTGAGTCCCTCCAGAACTAAAATAATTCCTTGCAGCCAAATACAGTTGGATTGAGTATCCCTCTGTTTTTTGTTATTTTTGCCTATGTTCCAGCTCCTTACCATAGTGGTGGTGCCTGAAGAAAGAGCCATCAGCAACAAACAGGTCAGGAGAGTAGTAGCTTAGGGATAGAGCTGCTTTCCCCATGTGAGTATTTCTGTGACTGTTAGTGGCACTAAAGACTGCAAACCTTTATGCAATATTCTCAATACCCTAATGATATTATGCACTTTAATCATTCCAAAGAAGTCAAGAATGCTGTATAGTTACGATTCCTTCTTGATGAGTATATCTTAACTGTTTAGAATATTTATGTCCCTTTTTATTTTGGATAGCTAACTTGGTATGTTATGGAAATATTTTCTAAAAAGTATAGTAGGACTTAAGACTTTGAAATGTAACTGACTATAAGGGGAAATTATTACACTTCAGAAAATCATTTTAGAAACATTAAAATGTTCGGCTTTCTAATGATATGTTTGAGAGTTAATTAAAACCAGCCCTCTTCCTATATTTTTTGTTTCATATTAATAGCATTATAGTATATAGTTTTCTATATCTATAGTATGTATAAACCAATGGTTCTCAAAGTGTGGTCCTCAGCCCACCAGCCAACATCCGTATCACCTGGGAACTAGTTAAAAATGCAAAATCTTGGGCCTTATCCCAGACATAGTGAATCAGAAACTCTGCAGTGGGACTCAGCAATCTGTTTTTTAACAAGCCTTTCAGGTGATTCTGATACATGCTAAAGTTTGAGAACCACTGGTGTAAACTGTATACAGTAAGATCTAGAAAGGGCTTTTTTCCCCCACTCACACAGACACAGTTATACATTGTTTTTAATGTAAATTCAATTTAACCTGGTTATCTATAATCATTTATTGGCAATGATAATTTATTCTCAGTACTGCCTATAGAAATACAGTATATTTTATGTACATATACAATTAGTCTAGTTATTGATAATTCAGTTAACTTAGTTTGGCATTTTCATACCACTTACTAAAAAGTTTACATTAAATGACTGATTTAAATATATAGGTGCAATGTTCTGTGTTTATTTTAACTATTATAACAGTTAAGTAGCTAATACAATTGACGGGTGCTAAAGTCTCCTGTTTATCCATAAAATGGATACATTGTGGGCAGTGATAATAAAAGCTTTCTTTTCATTGCCTCTTACTTTACCAGCAGACCACAATTTTGGCCCATCTAGACCAACTCTCAGAACAAAATTATTTGTCATTCCTTATATTTACATTTGTATCTGAGCTATTAAACAACATAGCTAGCCAGGTCAACAAAGCATCTAATTTCTTTTTTTAATAGATAAATCTTCTTTTAAAATAGCTTGCTTTGTATGAGAATTGATGCACTAGAAATATAACTATCCTTGGAACTTATGCTTCAGACAAGATGTTAAACAAGACACTGTATTATTTAATTTGAGCATTTCTCCCTTCCCAGTTATATGCATCCTGTTAAATGTAAACTAACCATAAGATAAGTAGATTTATTCATTCATTTTAATCTCCCTGTATAATTCAGTACCTCCATAATTGTTGGTGTTTACAAATCACCAATTAATAAACTCATGTAAGAAAAGTAAACATTTCAAAATGAAAATAATTGTACACTCACTTTATGAAAATCACCACTGCTGTCTTTGGTTAAAACTAGCAGTGGAAATACAAGTGGCTTACTCTGCAAACTTTGGTGCTGGAAATACATAGGCAAGCTGTTGGGAGATGCTCTAGCTACATTCCTCCTTTCTTGTTCCCCTTCCCCTCTTCCCCGCTTTAGTGCATACTGTATTTGTATATCCAAAGCATTATACCATACCACAATTCTGTTCAACTCCAGCTTGTAATATTTCCTTTAAAGGCTCTGTGTTTAACCGTATCACCCTGTTTTGTTCTGTTTTTTTTCCAGAAGTAACTTGCCTGATTTGAAATAGTTTGTATTATTATTATTATTATTATTTTAGCTAACGAACCTCAGGACAGCACACACACACACACACACACACACACACACACACACACACACACACACATCTCAGATGTTTGAGAGTGGCTTTGGAATCAGACTGTGTCCAATAAAGAACTGTCCTGCATGGAAGTGTTTATGACTTTCATAGCGACAAACTGATTCCAATGATATTGAGCTAATTTCCTTTGATCTAATGAATGTATCTGCTCACCTTGTTCCCTTACATTGAATTGATAAGCTCCAAGTATTTATTACTTTTTTTGACAATTTTTACTGTTCCATTCATTTCTTTTACTTAGTCTTTTAATGAATATACTAGTTATGTTATTAACCTGTTCTCAAGTGGTTTAGCTACCATTCTGCCATTTAATTTTTTTATTTAATTTTATTTGCTTGAGCACACTGATCAACCACTGAACTGCCTTCTTCCATTGTCCTGCAATGATGTAAGTAAGGGTTACATTTTTGTGTATATGGCTTTCTTAGTTGGGATTTCAGAGCACTGACACCAGATATTTTCAGTTTATTCTCTGAGGGAATTTCATTTGCATCTATGTTTTTAGCTATCTGTGATAACTTGTTAAATATTAAAAAGATATTTTGCTTCTATTGGAACATTTGTATACTTGCAACTATATTTCTGTAAACAGCTGCAGTCAAAAATAAAACATTGAAAGTTTTCATTTTGTAGTAGTTAACTGTCTTTTTTCCTCAGATTTTATGAATGAAGTCATATCCGTGAATGTCAGTTTTGAGCGACATGAGTATGTGATTGAACTTAAAAAATCAGTAGGAAAAGGTATGAAATATAGAAATATTTTTGAATAGTTACATTGTACCAGGAAGTGTACCAAGTGACTTAGTGTAATAGAATTTTTGTTTGTTTTACTTAGTTTAAATGTTTCATGTTTAGTAAAACAATATATACATATGGTGACAAATCTTGTATTATGGAGGTACTTTTGATGAAAACCACGTCTCTCCAGGCCTCAGTCCCACATCCAGAGGCAATCTCTTTTTATTTTTCTGTAAGTTATTTCCATATATATATATCAGAATGTGGTACATATATCACTAGTGGCACCCAAAATGATTTCAGGTGATACATGGGTATACATTATCTTTAAACATATATATATATATATATATATATATATATATATATATATATATATATATATATATATATATATATATTTGTGGTTTGGATGTACATTAGAAAAATACATAATGTGTCTACTTACTAGACTATGGGAAATGTGAGTCAAAGACAAATACTAAATAAATACTAATACAGGTGATACATGAATATCATGTATGTGATATATAAATAAATAACTGAAGCTTCAGAAGCACTGCTTTAAACAGTATGCTTATACCTTCTTATCAAATATAGACAGTGTCTGTTGATTCTGTGAAAGTGACTGAATTTTTTAACACATCCAAATGTTTATATCTAAATGAGTTGTCACTCTAGGAGTCTAAAGTGACAACAATGCTGCTATTGTTCTAAATATGTTTAAAAGTTGTCTTTTGGCATTACTGACTGCAGCAGCACTGGAAAGGAGTAATAACCAAATGAATTTAAATAAGTATAAATATCAAAAGTACTGGGGTCCAAAAGACAGCGTATGTGGGCAAAAGACTGATCCGAAAATGGGACTGCATATGAGTGGCTGCCGGAAAGGCTGATGCAATCCTGGGTTACATAATTTAAGTTACAGTGTGCAGAACAAGGGAGATAGCTGTCCTGCTTTACTCCAAGCTGGTAAGAGTCCTGCTCTATTATCTTGTGAGGAGCAGACAATTCTCAGCAGCCATATAATTAGGCCTGTAAAAGAACCGAACACCATTTATCCCTGCTCAGGACACAGAGGGACTCTAGAAGTATAAAAGCAGCTATAGTTTCTCGACAGCAACACTTAATGGTCTTTCTCTCAGGAAGACAATTGATTACTACTCTTGTGCTCTATTTCATGTTGTCATTGTCCCTGCCTGCATAGTATTTAAAGCATAGGCTCTTTTTTTAAAAAAATAAATTTATTTACTTATTTATTTACTTTTGGCTGCGTTAGGTCTTCGTTGCTGCGTGCGGGCTTTCTCTAGTTGCGGTGAGCGGGGGCTACTCTTCGTTGTGGTGCGCAGGCTTCTCATTGTGGTGGCTTCTCTTGTTGCAGAGCATCGGCTCTAGGCACGCGGGCTCTAGGGCATATGGGCTCAATAGTTGCGGCTTTTGGGCTCTAGAGCTCAGGCCCAGTAGTTGTGGCACACGGCCTTAGTTGTTCCTAGGCACGTGGGATCTTCCTGGACCAGGGCTCGAACCCGTGTCCCCTGCATTGGCAGGCAGATTCTTAACCACTGTGCCGCCGGGGAAGTCCAAAAGCATAGGCTCTTGAGTTTGCCTGCTTGGGTGAAGTTCTGGCTCCTATACCTACTGTTTAACCTCTCCATTCCTCAATTTCTTTATTTATAAAGTGGAAAGAAAAATGAATGATCCTCTTAGGGTTGTTATAAGAATTAAGTAAACTAGGGCTTCCCTGGTGGTGCGGTGGTTGGGGGTCCGCCTGCCGATGCAGGGGACACGGGTTTGTGCCCTGGTCCGGGAAGATCCCACATGCCGCGGAGAGGCTAGGCCCGTGAGCCATGGCCGCTGAGCCTGCGCATCCGGAGCCTGTGCTCCGCAACGGGAGAGGCCACAACAGTGAGAGGCCCGCGTACCGCAAAAAAAAAAAAAAAAAAAAAAGAATTAAGTAAATTAATCAGTGTAAAACTACTTAGTTCCTGGCACACAGGAGCTAAGTGCCTAATAAGTGTACCAGTCCTGTTGCTACTTTGCTCTTCTGCCTCTGGTGCACTGGATCCATATCCTTTTGCTTTTTCAAATACATGCTCCTGTTCCTTTAATTATCCTCTTTCTTTTTTTAATTTTTAATTTAATTTTTATTTTATATTGGATTATAGTTGATTTTATGTTATGTTAGTTTCAGGTGTACAGCAAAGTGATTCAAAGTGATTCAATTATACATATACATATATAATTGTCCTCTTTCTCCAGCATCAAAACCTTTCTCTCTGAGTCATACCCACTGGTATATAAATTTTCTGTAATGTCCCTCATCTCTTAAAAATATCAAACAATTTTCTTTGACCACACATCCCCACATCCCCCATACATACTATTTCCACTTTCTCTTATTCATCCTCTTGAACCCATTCCAGTCAGGTTTTATCACCCTGCTCTACTGAAATAGCTCATCAGCATCACCAATGGCCACCCAAAAGTCAATTCTGAAGGCTGTTTCACTCAGTTTATCAACAGTATATGACACGCTTTGAAACACTTTCTTCACTTGGCTTTCAGGACACCGCACTCATCTCTCCTGCTTCACTGGCCTTTTCCATTCTCGTCTTCTTGACCTCCTAACATTGGAGAACCCTAGAAGTCAATCATCAGATCTCTTCTCTATCATAACTCAATTTTTAGGTGCGCTCATCCAGTCAGATTGCTTTATAGACTATGTGTTGAAAATTTCCAAATGTATATCTCCAGCCATAACTTCTTTAACTCCAGGTTCCTATTATCGAACTATCTACTTGACAGTCTTAACAGGCATCTCAGAAATAACATGTCTGAAGTGAAATTTTGATTCTCCCCTTCCCACTCCCAACTTCTGCCGCCAATACTCTTTCCAGATTCTTCCCCATCTAAGCAAATAGAATTTCCATTCTTCTAATTGTTTAAGCCAAAATACCTTTGAGGGTTGGTTGGTTTGTTTTTTGACCTTGATCCAATCCATCATCAAATCCTGTTACTCTGTCCTTTGAAATACTTCCAGAATCCAACCACTTCTCAATACATCTATTGCTGTCACTTTGATCCAAAGCATTTGTTGCCTAGATTGTCATAACAGCTTCCCAGCAGTTCTCCCTGCTTCTATCATTGCCCCTTATACTTGATTCTTCACATACCAGCCAGATTTAAATGTAAGTCATATGTTACACCTCTGCTCAAAACCCTCTAGTGACTTCCTATCTCTACATTTCACAATGCTTGTAATGCCCTTTGTGGTCTGATTCCAGCTTTGTGTCTGACCTATCCCTCTCTTGCTTTCGGTGCTTTAGTCACACTAACTTCCTTGCTCTCCCTAAAACATACTGATCATGCTGCTGCCTCGTGGGTTTGCACTCACATCACTCCTGGCATGCTCTTCCTTCAGGGACCTACATGTATCATTCTATCACTTTATCAGGGCTTTGCCCAAATATAACCTTATAGGAGAGATCTTTCTTGATCACCCTGTATAAAACTCGTATCCCATCTCTAACCCTCTTACCCTGCTCTTCCTTCCTAGCATTTATCACCACCTGACTGACATTTGTTCTCCTCTCATTCTTTACTAGAATGCAAACTTCATGAGGCTAGGTTTTTTGTCTGCCGTATTCCCAGTGCCTCTAGAAGAATGCCTGGCCCATTGATTAGATAAATCAGAATAAATCAGGGAAATCAGAATAAATATTGCTCCTTGGCATTTGTTTATTGCATTCTGTGTTTTTCTTGATTTATATACCACTCTCTTTCCTGGATCTCCTTTAATGTCCTCTAAATTCCCTGAGAGAATCTTAGTAGGTTCCCTTGCCATTCAGAATGAAGCAGCCCTATTGGGCAAGCTCTCAAGCCAAGTCACCATATAGGCTTCTGGCCACAATTTATCACTGAATCCTCTGATTGCTTCTTGCCCAGTAGATTCCACTTTTGCCTGAATGCCTCTGTCACTAGCTTCTCTGAAACCAGTGAGTGTGGGTCTGTTTTGTAGAAATGGATTTTATTTATTTCATTTGGAACTTTTAGAAATTTACATAAAACTGCAGTGAAGATGAAGGCAACAGTAAATATTTTCATATGTTTTCAAACTGAAGCACCCAGCCATCTGCCATTGTGGATATTGTGGAAAGAATACCCAGTGCCTGCTGGCATCTGGCACATGAGGTTCTCCAGCCTGACGCCATCATTTCCTTGGCAGGTAAGAGGCTGTTGCCAGTTTCATGCAACCGTGCTTTGCATCATTTTCTCATGTTTTCTTTCTATGCACCACAAGAGGGCGTTCTTTCCTCATTTTCTACTTAGGTTATACCAACAGCGAGTAGAGGTGCACCTCAGTCATTTAAATACGAAGTTAGAATGTTACGCCAAAATTGTTCACCAAAGTTAATGGAACTCTAGGCTCACAATTTTGTCCCTAAATTCATGAAACCAAAACACATCCTTAAAGGGCAAGTCATCAGTTTATCAATGATACAGGAAAAACTTCCAGAAGGTTAGTTACATGGATCTGAAATAAAGTACTGTTTGTGGCAAGCTGTTTTTGGATACTGGGAGTACTGTTTGCTTTCGTGAATTCATTCATTGTAGCAGATGTAGTGTTTAGAGGTGTTGGTTTATTTGCAGACATTAAATTAGAAGATTGAAGTAAAGAGGTTTTTTTTAGCTTTTCATTTCAAGGTGTCTGTGTGCACTGTATAGAAACAACAAAAGCTGAAGGAGAATGACACTCGTATTAGGCATAGTAGTCATTGTGTAGTAATTAAAGCCAATATATCTCACAAACAAGCAGAGACTAGTAATTACTAAACAAGTCCCTTAGGTCAGACAGATTTCATCATTTCTTTCTCTGAGCAATTCCCTTCTGCCATAAACCACAGAGAGGTAATTAAAAGAAAAATAGATCATTGAGGAGTTGGATGCTCTCTAGCCAGATTTATTCCTAAAAATGTATCTCTAAAGAGAGGAATTAAATTGTGTAGAGGACCTTAAAGAATACTGTCTGGGATCTTTCTACACCCTTCTCTCCGGCTTTACATCCTAAGCCTAAGAGGCCTTTTGAGCCTAATCAGATTTTACCATGATAGCAGTTGGTTACATTTGGGACTTCCCTGGTGGCATAGTGGCTAAGAATCCGCCTGCCAGTGCAGGGGACGCGGGTTCAAGCCTTGGTCCGGGAAGATCCCACGTGCTGCGGAGCAACTAAGCCCGTGTGCCACTACTAAGCCTGCGCTCTAGAGCCCACGTGCCACAACTACTGAAGCCCATGCGCCTAGGGCCTGTGCTGCACAAGAGAAGCCACTACATGAGAAGCCCGTGCACCGCAACGAAGAATAGCCCCCACTCGCTGCAACTAGAGAAAGCCCACATGCAGCAATGAAGACCCAACGCAGCCATAAATAAATAAATTAATAATTTAAAAAAAAAGAATCGGTTATGTTTAACAAAACTATACAAAAATATATGAATATAGTCTGTTCTATCCATTCCTTGTGGCAAAAGAAAAACACAAATCTTAAAAACTAAAGCAAGTCAAGGAACCCCAAGAAAGAAGTCTAGATTTGGCTATATTTTAGAAGGAAATCAAGTCTTGTGAATCTTATTTTCTGGCTTTGATCTGGTTGTCCGTTGGTATGGACTTGCCCGAGTGATGGCCCACTGAAAGGCCAAATTTCTTATTTTACTGTTCATCCTGTACCTCCTTGTTCATTAAGAATCCTGCCTAGAAGTTTAGGTCAAAGAGGCTACTTGGAGCAAAATACAGTGGCATCTCATCCCAAATATTCTCCAGGCGTTTCTTCCATCCTTCCAGGATCTGAATTCGGACATCCTCGGGAGTGTGCCCAATGCTATATGTCAGTTGAGGTTCCAAGACTTGGAAGCCACAGAAATGCAGAGTGCCACTCTGGGGATACACAAAGCACAGAGGTGAGTTACAGATCAAACCCCACAGACCTTGTACCATATACAAACAACAAAAGTTAATCTGGGTTTCCCAACAGGTCACTCTGATGTGGAGGCCTGAGGCACCCTGGAAAATTAGTTCATAGCTCCACCCTCTCACCTTGTGCTTTCTGTACCTAGTTGTTACCTATTTTAGCCTATTCAGCTGTGCTCTTCTTTGAATGAAGAAAACCTTGAAACTGTGCCAGCCTGGCATTCTCTGCCAAAAGTGCCCAAAGTTCTATTACCTAAGGGTGAGTTTCAGCTTCTTGGCAACTGACCCTTGCCAAGGCATGCACATGTGCATTTCTCTGCCTCCCCACATTACTAGACAAGTCTTAATAAATTATTCTTACCATTTATTCTCCAATGTTAATATTAATTCCCTAATCCTATAGGTGGCCCTTTTTTAAAAAATATTTATTTATTTATTTGGTTTCGCTGGGTCTTAGTTGCAGCAGGCGGGCTCCTTAGTTGCGGCATGCACACCCTTAGTTGCGGCATGCGTGTGGGATCTAGTTCCCTGACCAGAGATCGAACCCAGGCCCCCTGCATTGGGAGCGCGGAGTCTTAACCAATGCACCACCAGGGAAGTCCCTCCAAGAACAAATTGAGAGAGTAAACTTTTAATACCTGGCAAACCAACCAATTCTTTTTCAGCCCTGACTGTAGAACATTCACAAGGGACCAAATCTACTTGCCTAAACAACCTGCACATTTATCCTAAAAGCTGCAGATCTGGCTGGCCCCTCACAATTGGAGCATCATAAGTGTGAGAATGTGAGAAGCTACTAGAGATACCCCAAGCCCCTCTTTTTACTGATGAGGCAAATTACTGGCAGATTCAGGATGAGAATACAGGTCTCATTCTCAGTCGTGTCCTAAAACTCCACTTCCTTATCCCCTTTCCTGTAGGTCAACCACCCTTCAAAGAGAGACCTATCAAGTCTTAAAAATTCTTTCTCTGTCCTAGTTTTGTTTTTTAACCTCTGGGCATGTTCCTGTTGTTACTGCCTTTAAGTGAGTCAAGAAGAAGAAGAAATACTGGTATGTCCTTGCTTAGCTTTTACCAGGACAAGGCCCAATAGGTCTTTCTCATGGCAATTCCCTGATGAACTTAAGTCACACAGATCATTTGTTTGCATATGTGAGTGGTTCTGTTTATTCTAAATGATAGGATTTTAAATCCGTGAGCACAAGGTACAGGTTTCATATTTTTGAAACCACACCCACAAAAGCAAGCTCTTGGGAAAATATTGATTTAGGCAACACACACTGAAGCCAACTTTGCCTGCAGTCCTTGCTGTTCAGACTTGGCTGCCAAACGTGATTTCATAGAAGCAAATCTTATTGCATGTGTTTCTTCACACCCACCCAATATTTGTATTTTTAGGCAGAAACAGGAGTGTCAAGTTGACTGACCAAGGACAATAATTTTCTTTTCTTTAAAATTTTCTTTCCTTGAATGTGCTAACTCCTCCAGAAGGGATGACAGGTCCTGAAGAAAGTTCACCCCTCGGTGACATCATGGGCAGCAGCAAAGCACCCTAAGTCTTCTATTTTGGGGGTGTTCCCCATCTGACCTCTTTGTCCTCTGCCCCACAGTTCCCCCTGCAGTGGTTTGGAGTCCCTGCCATCCTGAAAGGCTGGTTTGAGTGAGTGCTCATAGGGGAGTTTGCTTACTCGTATGCTGCCATGTATGACAAGGGACCTTTCCGGGTAGGTTGATGGTTCTGCTTTTTCTAACACCTGGATTCTAGGTAGATTCTGTCCTGAGGCAGAGTTTTGAGCACAATTAGATACCAAAATCAGGCTCCAGGTCCCTTAGGGAGAGATGCATGTCTCTCCCAAAATTTTTAATAGATATTTTCATAGATATTTTGACATGATGTTCAGGATTTTCTTTAAAATACTCCAGGAAAAAACAGGAATGAGGGGATACTGAGAGTTAAAGCTGGGTGGTGGATGCATCATTATACTATTTTCTATTCTTTATGTATGTTTGAAATTGTCCATAATAAAAAAGTCAGTCTGTCTTCATTTTGCAGACACCCAAAACTATACAAGAAACATTTTTAGAGCTCCTGGATTACAAGCCTAGATACATGCCTAGCAGTGTGCGGAGATAGATAAAAAACAAGAAATGACTCCACCTAGGCACCAGCAGTCAGCACTGATTTTGTGTTACCATGACAACCTTCACCTGATTTGCCACATCCAGGAGTATGGAATCCTGGGCCTGCCCCTCTGTGTACCATCTTCCAGGCTGGCACTTCTGCAGAGTCAATACTATGAGGCTCAGAGGAGCCAATGTGTGAAGTAACATAAACAACAGATGGGAGGGGGGACCCTTGTGTTCTTTCCCCTGGGGCTGTTTCATTAACTTCCTGTCACCAAGGAGATGTGGAAGGTAATGACTTTTCTTTTACAGAATAAGAAGGCAGTGCTTTCCATCTCCACTGGTGGCAGTGGCTCCATGTACTCTCTGCAGGGTATCCACGGGGACATGAATATCATTCTCTGCCCAATTCAGGTATCTCGTTTTCAGTGACCCTTCAGGGGGATTAATGAACTTTCTATGGAGTCCAAATCCTCCAGATAGCAGCTCCACAAACTATTTTCAGGATGCTTATGGAGATGGGGGCGGGGGAGAATTGCAAACTTGAGTGATTCCACAAGAAATAACTAACTGAAGAAAAAGATTAAACATACTAGGGAAAAAAAGCTCAAGGCTCAAATGTCATCTCTGCCATCACAGTCATATTTTCAAAGAGTAATACAGCCAGATTCACGACATCTGTAAATCTGTGTAACACTGCGCCTTTGAAGTAATCACCCTTCTCTACAGAGAATGCGGTCAAGTGGCTGTTACTTTCCTAAGATTACATAGCTAATTAGGTGCCAGGTCTAGGACAAAAAGAACGCAAGTGTCCCAACACCCCTTTTGATGTCTTAACCACACCTGAAAAATCACAAGGTCTGTGGCTTGCAGCTTCTTTTGTTCGGCCACAATATCTGGGCTCAGACAGCCTTCTTTATAAGCTAGAACAGACTCGGCAGGGTACTGAGAGTTCCCGGGGTCCTCCAGTTTACCTGCAGAGAGGAAAAAGAGAGGCTGATGCCAGAGGGGCCAAGGTGGGGCCAGAGAACCCACAGGCGAGAAGTTCCACAAAGACCTAATTAAAGGGGAGAGCTGCTCCCACCTGTGATGTTGTTTCTGGCAATGACGGGATTGAAGTTCATGGCATACAGGTCCGACACAGTGACCTCCCATCCTTTCCTCTTCAAAGCCTCTACGGCGGCCTCCTTCATGGCATAGTTGAAGGATGTCCTTTCTGAGTGGGCCAGTAGGATCAGTGCTTTTCTAACTATTTAGACACACACAAGGAACATGGAGAAAATCAGTCACCAACCAGCAAAGCTCTGGCTACAGGTGAGCCCGGCTGGGAGCCATAATGGAAAACGTGACTTTGTTAGACCTTGGGTTATGCAATCCATCCACTGCATCAAAAAATATATTTTCTCCTTACAAGTACCAAAAATCAAAGGAGGCATTTTAACTCACTGGGAAAACGGTGGCTAATTTAATAAATGGTGTTGGCATACTTAAGCAGCCATCTGCATGAAAATAAAATTATCCCCTTAGAAAACTAATGTAAGGTGTTAGAAGTCAGTATAGCAGTTACCCTCCATCAGGGGATAGTGACTAGAAGGGGACAAATGGGCTTTTGGGGTGCTGGCCGTATTCTATTTCTCGATCTGGGTGCAGATTACACAAGTGTGTGTTCTGTTTGTGAAAATTCACTTAGAACTTGTGCGCTTTTCAGTGTGTCTGTTGTATTAAAGTTTTGGGTTTTAACTATCCCACTAACATACCACATACAGCAACAATTTGCTGGCAAATTAAAGATCTACATTTTAAAAAATAAAACTATTAGAATAGTATGGGATAGGGAACCCTCTTGCACTGTTGGTGGGAATGTAAATTGATACAGCCACTATGGAGAACAGTATGGAGGTTCCTTAAAAAGCTAAAAATAGAATTACCATATGATCCAGCAGTCCCACTACTGGGCATATACCCAGAGAAAACCATAATTCAAAAAGACACATGCACCCCAGTGTTCATTGCAGCACTATTTACAATAGCCAGGTCATGGAAGCAACCTAAATGCCCATTGACAGACGAATGGATAAAGAAGATGTGGTACATATATACAATGGAATATTACTCAGCCATAAAAAGGAACAAAATTGGGTCATTTGTTGAGACATATGACTAATAAGAACCTGCTATATAAAAAAATAAATAAAATTCAAAAAAAAAACAACCCACCAAAAAAAAAAAGAATAGTATAGGATGCTTTGTGCACTCTGCTGCTTTATGTCTCATTTTTAATTGAACATTAAGGGATTGCAGTATTTTAATCATAACTCTTGCCAATATCTTTATCTAGAGGCCTGTTGCCATTTTTGTCTTTTATGAAATTTTTGTCGCCAAGAAAGGCAGGATTACATTTTTCCCTTCCAGACTGAGTTGGTATAGTGTATTCTTGGTTGTGAAAATACTCATAGCTTTGGGACTTTGAAATGGTAGATATTCGTGTATGGTCTTATTTACATAAAAATGGATGCTTAGTTGTGTAGCTACTTACATAAACAAGACCTAGAAGGACACATCAAACGGTAAACTATTTGTGATTATGGATAACTTTGTTTTTTGCTTCTAATGATTTTTGCTTTCCTGTTATGCACATGTTAACTTTTAAGACATAAATGTTATTTTTTGTTTGTTTTGTTTGGGTTTTTTGTGTGTGTGTGGTACGCGGGCCTCTTACTGTTGTGGCCTCTCCCATTGCAGAGCACAGGCTCTGGACGCACAGGCTCAGCGGCCATGGCTTACAGGCCCAGCCGCTCCACGGCATGTGGGATCCTCCCGGACTGGGGCACGAACCCGTGTCCCCTGTATTGGCAGGCGGACTCTCAACCACTGCGCCACCAGGGAAGCCCCATAAATGTTATTTTAAAAACCTTTAAAAAAAAAAAAAGAATAGTATGGGATGAAAGGGAGAATTTGTATAACCTCTGGACGGAGGCTACTTTTTAAGAAAGACTAGAGATTCAGAAACCATGAAGGAAAAGCCTGAGAGATAAAGCCACATAAACATCAAAAATTTGTATTTAACGAAAGGTCCCATAAACAGAAGTAAAAGACAGTCAGGAGAAGATATCCAGAACTCATCACAATGAGTTAAAATCCTAAAGAATGCCTACAAATAATTAGGAAAAGACAATGCAATAGAAGAAAAAGTCAAGGATATGAACACATGATTCAGGGAAGGAAATTGCAAACAACAATAAACAAATGAGAACGTGCCCTGTCAGGCCTGCAAGGAAAAGCAAATTAAAATAAGGCATCATGGGACTTCCCTGCTGGTCCAGTGGTTAAGAGTCCACACTTCCACTGCAGTGGGCACGGGTTTGATCTCTGCTCAGGGAACTAAGATCCCACACGCCACGTGGTGTAGCAAAAAAATAAAATAAAAATAAAATGAGACATTATTTACCGATCAGTTGGCAAAACAATTTAAGACAAATAACATCAAGGGCAATTTAAGATTTCAGGAAGGGCTTCCCTGGTGGCACAGTGGTTGAGGATCTGTCTGCCACTGCAGGGGACACGGGTTCGAGCCCTGGTCTGGGAAGATCCCACATGCCGCGGAGCAACTAGGCCCGTGAGCCACAACTACTGAGCCTGCGCATCTGGAGCCTGTGCTCCGCAACAAGAGAGGCCACGACAGTGAGAGGCCCGCGCACCGCGATGAAGAGTGGCCTCCGCTCGCTGCAACTAGAGAAAGCCCTCGCACAGAAACGAAGACCCAACACAACCAAAAATAAATAAATAAATAAATTTTTAAAAAAAAAGAAGAAGATGGAGGAGGCGGGGAAGGGTGAGGTAAATTAAAAAAAAAAAAAAGATTTCAGGAAAACTGGCACGTTGCTGGTGGGAATATGAGTTACCTCAGCCTTTGGGGAAGGTAATCAGGCTGAATCTTTAAACATTTTAAAGGCACATAAATCTTTGATCTAGTTGTTCAACTTTGGGGAATCTGTCCTACAGACTGAAAGCATCAGGATGGAAGAGCAAGGATGCGTACTGAACCATTCTAGTCATTGGCAAAAATTAGATATAACCCCGATTATCTATTTCTGGAGCACATTTGAATATATTACGATACACACATACTACAGAATATTTGCTCTTAACAAGAATGAGTTAGCTACACATAGTCACCCTGAAAGATATCCAGGATACATCGTTAAATGATAAAATGAGTGAATGTAAATCCACTTTTATTAACTCAATATATATAGGTAGATTTGCAGTATATTGGTATGAGGGGAAAAAAAGATGTGGAATGATCACGTGAAACCTGTTACTAGTTTCCTTAGGTAAGTAAGAGATGGCAAGAGGGTAGAGGCAGAGGGGAAAGGTGAACTTTTTCTTGGACCTCCTTTGTGTTAATAAAGTTGTTAGAACGAACCTGCTTTACTTTTGCAATAACAGCATGTAAAGGGTGCTAACTACGTGCTAGGCACTGTTCTAAGTGCTTTGTATTCTTTTTCAGTTGTCACAGCAACCCTATGAGGTAAACAGAATTAGTATCCTCATATTATGGATGGGAAAACAAGCACAGAAACCTTAAGCAGTTACCCAAATGTGCATACTAAGTGGTGAAGCTGGAATAATTTAAAAATATATAGACATAGATAAATCTATGCAACAACGTATAGGGCGTGGGGAGGAGTACCAGAGAAAGGAAGTTTACCACCACCATTCTCCTGAAAATTGGTGCCACAATTTCATACCTTAAGAACTCTGAACAGCAGCGACTGTGGGTGGAGCTGGGAGAGAATGCACCTGCAACTTTTTTCGCTATTGTTTGAAGAAAATTAACTAGAAAGGGATGTGTGAGGCTTCAGTTCTTGCCCTGCTTTCAGTATTAACCACACCTGGTGTAGGCAGCTCCTACTGGCTTAAATTCAGCCACGTGTAAGCTTCAGCCACGTGTAAGCTTCAGGCAAGCTTTTGGCGCTTGCCAAAATAGAGTATTTCCAAGCTTGGTCCTGGCGTTTCAGACTCCATAAACTCAGATTTGGTGGAATATAAATTTGATGAGGATTTAAATGCTACAGAAGTGATATATCTGCTTCTGACGCTGCCTGGGAAAATGGAAAGGAATTCCTGAGCCTGCCTCAACAAATTCCCACCCCCCTTTCTTATCAACTCATGGACTGAACGCTACTGACAGCAATGTGAGTATATTAATCTCTGATATGCATTTTCTTTGTGATTTATCTTTGCATTAGTCACGTCAGTGTTTACTAAATACTGCTTTGTCAGTTTTTATTCTCTTGGCTTACTCCTTACCTACATATTTTTAAAAATATATATGTGTATATATATATATATATTTTTTTGTGTGTGTGTGTGGTACGCGGGCCTCTCACTGCCCTGGCCTCTCCCGCTCAGGAGCACAGGCTCCGGACGCACAGGCCCAGCGGCCATGGCTCACGGGCCCAGCCGCTCCGCGGCACGCGGGATCCCCCCAGACCAGGGCACGAACCCGCGTCCCCTGCATCGGCAGGCGGACTCCCAACCACTGCGCCACCAGGGAAGCCCAATATATATATATATTTCACTTATCAACATTAACAAGCAATTTTTAAAAATTATTTATTTTTGGCTGCATTGTCTTTGTTGTGTGCAAGCTTTCTCTAGTTGCAGCGAGTGGGGGGCTGCTCTTCGTTATGGTGCATTGCGGTGGCTTCTCTTGTTGCGGAGCACGGTCTCTAGGCACACAGGCTCAGTAGCTGCAGTGCACGGGCTTAGTTGCTCCACGGGCTCAGTTGCTCCACGGCATGTGGGATCTTCCTGGACCAGGGCTCGAACCCGTGTCCCCTGCATTGGCAGGCGGATTCTTAACCACTGCGCCGCCAGGGAAGCCCTAACAAGCATTTTGTAAGCAGTAAAAGATAAAGGCGCTTCCTAGAAAATGAGAAAATCAGGACATCTATCCCTTGCTTTCAAAGAGCTTACCACCTACTAACTGTATACAGTATAGGCATGACAGTTACCTTCAAAAATAAGAAAAAAGTAAGACGAGATACAAACAGGAAGAATATATTTGCAAGAAATATAACCAACAAAGTTCAGTATCTGGAATATATAGATTTTTAAAAACAACCCAGTAGAAAAATGGTCAAAGGCTATGAATAGGCAATTAACAGAGCGTTCATTTGCAATTAACAGAAAGGTCATGTGTATTTGCCAGAGATAAGGGTAAAGAAAGAGATTTACTACCAAAGCATAAGCCCGAGTCGCTTGTTTCCAAGTTATTTTTCACGGCCAAATCTGAGTTTTTTTGGACTTGGAGGGTTCAGTTTCCCTTCCTGCCATTTAACTAGCTACAGGACAGGCTTGACTTTCTTGAAATTTACCCTAAGAAAGGTGTAAGACACATACACTAATAACTAATAGAGGAAAACTGTTCACTTCAGGGCTGACCCCTCAGCAAAGGCCTTCAGAAGGAGTTGCCATCTGAGCTGTCTTGAAAGACAAATGGGATTATTACCAGTACCTCTAGTTTATCATTCAGTTTTTCTTATCCTGCACATCGACAGAAGTGACCATCTAACACAGCTAAGCACATCTTGTTAGTGCTTCTCTCTCCCTGCACCGGTTCCCTTTCAGATCTCAGGCCTTAAGTAATATGCCCCCAATCCATTGTCACTTCTTTATGTCCTGAAAGCCCTTGTGTCTTCTTCACCATCCTACATTTTCTATTTCCACCCCACATCCACACTAGCCAACCTTCTTTCCCTGCCTTGAAATGCTAATGTTCTCACTGACCCATCCTCTCAGCCTCTCCACCATGGTTTATTGAGCACCTACTACACACCAGGCACTGCTCTAGGCATTTGGAATATATCAGTGTACAAAAGAGACACAAATCTTTGTCTTTGTGGAGAGTACATTCTGGTGGCCAGATCATCCTGTCTCTCGGGGACTGACCTCTGTCCCCATCTATTGCTCTGACATTCCTACAATTCTCTGGCTTCATACTCGGGCCAATCTGAAACCAAGAGTTTTTACTAACCTCTCAGATCAAACTGTACTCTTGTCAACCTGCAGTTTCATTGATGACCAACATAGAACTTAATGACAAAAAAGATAAAGCTGGCACAGAAGGAAAGGGATTGTGGTTCATCATGTCAATGTAAAGCATGTCTAGATCTCTTTAGCAGTAATAAACATCTTACCCGCATGATCGTTTTGGCAGGAAGAATAAGCAATCAAGGCAAACCTATTGGAAATATAATAAGGGCAGACCCTCAAATAGTTTCATGCATTCTGCTTCTACCCTCTGGGCTCACCGAATTCCTCAAGGAATGTGCTGCCAGTTGGATGCCTCTGTTACTTGCAAACAAGTTCTCTGGATGATTCAGTTCACCTCGAGATTTGGTTAACTGGGTAGGCTAATACTAGTTATACAAGATCTACATCTTCCCATTTTCCCTCACTAGCTCCCCCCGCTTTTTTGTCTAAGTTCCACATAAATACAGAACATTCTGTAGAATTAGAAAATCAGGAAATAGTTTTCGCCCTAGTATTTCAGGAGAGGTATTGGTGCCCTCCAGACAGCTGAAGAAGGAATAACCTAGAGGGAAACAGCCGCTCCCAGATGCTTCCACTCTAGGCCACCAGAAATGGGAAGTCCCTGTTGTCTTGTTTTAAACAATGCCTCGTTTTGATCAGACTCTCAGCCTGAGAGATGTGATTTAAAAAATAAAAAAATTGTTCAGGCTTTAGTGCTACTCCAAACTAAACTCTGGAATTCTCAAAGTTTTTGCTGAGTCTTTGTGTGATATTTATTCACAGTTGACAATGCTGTATCGTGTTCACTTTCTTTAAGTCGGTCTTTCTCTTTGATCCTCTTCTGAGATTCTAGTCTTAGGGAAATCATTAGCTTGGTGGTTAGCAGTTGCAAATATGCATTTAAAACTTTTAAGGGCTTCCCTGATGGCGCCGTGGTTAAGAATCCACCTGCCAATGCAGGAGACACGGGTTCTATCCCTGGTCCAGGAAGATCCCACATGCTGTGGAGCAACTAAGCCCGTGTGCCACAACTACTGAGCCTGCGCTCTAGAGCCCGTGAGGCTCAACTACTGAAGCCCATGCACCACAACTACTGAAGCCCGTGCGCCTAGAGCCCATGCTCCCAACAAGAGAAACCACCGCAATGAGAAGCCTGCACACCACAATGAAGAGTAGCAACCAGAGAAAAGCCCACGTGCAGCAACGAAGACCCAAAAGCAGCCAAAAATAATAAATTAAAAAAAAAAAACAACTTCTGAGAAAATACAGTACACCTGGAGACAATTATGATTTTTATAAGCAGGAGTGTCTGGAGTGCATTTGAGAGCCACGGTCCCCAAGACCCAAACCAATCAGAATCATGTAAGTCAAAGACCCTGTTGAAGGAGTTACTTTTAAAAAAATATTTATCTACCTATTTATTTATGGCTGCGTTGGGTGGTTTTTTTTTTTTAACATCTTTATTGGGATATAATTGCTTTACAATGGTGTGTTAGTTTCTGCTTTATAACAAAGTGAATCAGTTATACATATGTTCCCATATCTCTTCCCTCTTGCGTCTCCCTCCCTCCCACCCTCCCTATCCCACCCCTCCAGGCGGTCACAAAGCACCGAGCCGATATCCCTGTGCCATGCGGCTGCTTCCCACTAGCTATCTACCTTACGTTTGTTAGTGTGTATATGTCCATGACTCTCTCTCGCCCTGTCACAGCTCACCCTTTGCGTTGGGTCTTAATTGCGGCGTGCAGGCTCTTCTAGTTGTGGCGTGCAGGCTCTTCTAGTTGTGGCGTGCAGGCTTAGTTGCCCTGCGGCACGTGGGATCTTAGTTCCCTGACCAGGGCTCGAACCCACATCCCCTGCATTGGAAGGTGGATTCTTAACCACTGGATCACCAAGGAAGTCCAGAAGGAGTCACTTTTTAAAGTCAACTGGCTTATCCAATGGTCTTATGTGACTGAGTCTCAACTTTCCCAGAAGTGTCAGTCCAAGTGTAGCAAGTGGTATGGGCTACAGCGCAATTACCTCCCTGCTCAGCAAAAGATAGTCAGGGACTCTCCTATTATCAAGAACAACTTTGACCAGAGAGTCTAGCGATTTTTGTTGGGCAGATATTGCTTTAGCAGCAGATTCTGTGATATCTTCAAGAGTTAATGAGAGATCCTTGATCATAGCCTCATTTGTACTTACTCTTAGCCTGGGCAGTAGGGATCTGCCAACGGAAGCAAAGTTTGAATCATGATGCCTCCTAGTAATCTTTGTATGACTCTATGACTTGAGACTGGAAAGGTGACAACCAGGAAAATTTAAGGTCTGTAGACTGCACAGGCAGTTTTATTCTGGTTACCCTTATCTTGTGTCTTTGTATGAAGCCTGGATGCAAGTTTTCCCAGGTTTGGGGTTGTTAACCAGAGTCAGGGAAATGGACCCCAGGGCTAGGGAGTCTGACACAATAGAGAAGGAGCTAAGTTTGTTCCAGAGAAACTGAGGCATTAGAAGTCAGGGAGGGGACTTCCCTGGTGGCGCAGTGGTTAAGAATCCGCCTGCCAATTCCGGGGGCACAGGTTCGATCCCTGGTCTGGGAAGATCCCACATGCCGTGGAGCAACTAAGCCCGTGCACCAGAACTACTGACCCTGTGCTCTAGAGCCTGCAGGCCACAACTACTGAGCCCACGTGCTGCAACTACTGAAGCCCGTGTGCCTAGGGTCCGTGCTCTGCAACAACAACATCAACAACAAAAAGAAGCCCCCGCAATGAGAAGTCCATGCACCTCAGTGAAGAGTAGCCCCCGCTCACCTCATCTAGAGAAAGCCCACACACAGCAATAAAGACCCAACGCAGCCAAAAATAAATAAATTCATTAATTAAGAAAAAAAAGAAATTAGGGGGAAGTTTGTGATGGGTAGAACTACAGGATCCCCAGCAGCATGGCAAGTCTAACAGTCATTTGGAGGTTTGATTATCCCCCTTTGCAATGGCCTGAGATATGTGAATAGTGGCATTGTCTTTCCAGGCCAGAGCAAGGCAAAAGAATCATAAAGACCTTCATGGTGTAAGAACTGGGAAAAGGAGGGACTTCCCTGGCAGTCCAGTGGTTAAGACTCTGTGCTTCCACTGAGGGGGGCATGGGTTCAATCCCTGGCCAGAGAACTAAGATCCCACATTCTGCACAGTGCAACCAAAAAAAAAAGATTTGAGAAAAGGACAGAGAGGGAAGGTAGAATGGAAAGAAATGTTGTTTTTTTTTACTTAAGTATAGTTGATTTACAATGTTGTGCTAATTTTTGCTGTACAGCAAAGTGACTCAGTTACCCATATATATACATTCTTTTTTATATTCTTTTCCATTATGGTTTATCCCAGGACATTGAATATAATTCCCTGTGCTATACAGTAGGAGCTCGTCCGTCCATTCTATATGTAATAGTTTGCATCTACTAATCCTGAACTCCTAATCCATCCCTCTCCCAAGCCTGTCCCCCTTGGCAACCACAAGTCTGTTCTCCTGTGGTAACTCTGTTTCTGCTTCGTAGAGAGGTTCATTTGTGTCATATTTTAGATTCCACATATAAGTGGTTATCATATGGTATTTGTCTTTCTTTCTGACTTCACTTAGTATGATAATCTCTAGTTGCATCTATATTGCTGCAAATGGCATTATTTCATTCTTTTTTGTGGCTGAGTAATATTCCATTGTGTGTATTATATATATATATATATATATATATATACACCACATCTTCTTTATCCATTA
>NW_020175038.1:743946-769348 GCF_003031525.2 Neophocaena asiaeorientalis asiaeorientalis | reverse complement strand
GCAAATAGCATTATTTCTTTTTTTTTTGTGTGTGTGTAATATTTCATTGTGTGTATTATATATATATATATATATATATATATATATATATATACACCACATCTTCTTTATCCATTAATCTGTCAGTGGACATTTATGTTGCTTCCATGTCTTGGCTGTTGTGAATATTGCTGCTATGAACATTGGGGTGCATGTATCTTTTCAAATTAGTTTTCTCTGGATATATGCCCAGGAGTGGGATTGCTAGATCATATGGCAACTCTATTTTTAGTTTTTTAAGGAACCTCAGTACTGTTTTCCATAGTGGCTACACCAATTTACATCCCCATCAACAATGTAGGTTTCCTTTTTCTCCATACCCTCTCCAGCATTTATTATTTGTGTGTGTGTGTGTGTGTGCACGTGCATATATATATATATATATACACACACACACACACACACACATATATATATTTTTTTGGCAGCGCTGTGTGGCAGGTGGGATCTTAGTTCCCCAACCAGGGATCGAACCCACACCCCCTGCAGTGGAAACGTGGAGTTTTACACACTGGACCACCAAGGAGGTCCCCTGTAGATATTTTGATAATGGACATTCTGACTGGTGTGAGGTAATACCTCATTGTAGTTTTGACTTGCATTTCTCTAATAATTAGTGATGTTGAGCATCTTTTCATGTGCCTGTTGGTCATCGTATGTCTTCTTTGGAGAAATGTCTACTTAGGTCTTCTGTCCGTTTTTTGATGGGGTTGTTTGGGGTTTTTTTGTATTGAGTTGTATGAGCTGTTTGTATATTTTGGAAATTAATCCCTTGTCAGTCATGTCTTTTGCAAATATTTTCTCCCAGTCCATAGGTTGCCTTTTCATTTTGTTTATGATTTCCTTTGCTGTGCAAAAGCTCATAAGTTTGATTAGGTCCCATTTGTTTATTTTTGCTTTTATTTCTATTGCCTTGGGAGATGACCTAAGAAAACAGTGCTACGATTTATGTCAGAGAATGTTTTGCCTATGTTCTCTTCTAGGAGTTTTATGGTGTCCTCTCTTATATTTGTCTTTAAGCCATTTTGGGTTTATTTTTGTGTATGGTGTGAGGGAGTGTTTTAACTTCAGTGATTTAAATGCAGCTGTTCAGCTTTCCCAACACCACTCGCTGAAGAGACTATCTTTTCTCTATTGAATATTCTTGCTTCCCTTGTCAGAGATTAATTGACCTTAGGTGTGTGGGTTTCTCTGTTCTGTTCCATTGATCCATATGTCTGTTTTTTGTGCCAGTACCATGGTCTTTTGATTACTGTAGCTTTGTAGTATTGTCTGAAGTCTGGGAGGGTTATGCCTCCAGCTTTGTTCTTTTTCCTCAGGATTGCTTTGGCAATTCTGGGTCTTCTGTGGTTCTCTTTAGAATCTGATTTGGGGAAAATGTCAAAAGGTTTGAACATTTGATTAAATAGGATCACAGATCATTATGAAATAATACTGAATTATCTATTTAACCAAAATGACAATAGATGATGTTAAAGGCAAATACAGAAATTCACCTAAGTGTAAACAAAATTTAGCTCTTTTGAGAAGACAGTGTTGTCTTTATCAGGATTTTGATTACTTAAGAAAACATGCACAGTAAATTATTTTGATAAGACACAAAATCTTTGCTATCTGGGCAGATTACTTAAAACTTAAAGAAACTTCCACAATCTTTCAAAAGCAGACCAAAAGTCCAATAAAACTTTTTTCTTTTTAACAGAGAGAAAACTAAATTCTAATTTTGCACCAGTGTACTGTTGATATTAAAACTTATTTTTTAAAAAAACTTAAATTCATTCCAATCTTAGCCAGCTTGACTACACATAAAGTTCCTTTCCCAGGATTCCTTTGTTATAAACCTCATAACTTTTTTATGTCCATTCAGATCTTGTCCTGTTTATTTTTTTTCCTTTTTCTCATTCTGGAACAATGAATCATTTTACTTTCCTTATCTACTTTTCATACAGTTGTTGCCTTTAACTGTTAATTTTTCTAAGTAGTTTTTAAAAATTGAGGGACTTCCCTGGTGGTCCAGTGGTTAAGACTCTGGCACTTCCACTGCAGGGGGAGCAGGTTAGAGCCCTGGTTAGGGAACTAAGATCCCGCATGCCATGTGGCACAGCCAAAAAATGAAAAAATAAAAATAGAAATAAAAATTTTTTAAATTGAGATGTAATTGACATTGTGTAAGTTTAAGGTATACAGTGTGTTGCTTTGGTACATTTATGTATTGCAATATTATTCAGTAGCATTAGCTAACACCTTTATAATGTCACATATTTATCATTTCCTTTTTGTATTGAGAACAGTGAAGATTTAGTCTCTTAGTAACTGAAACTTATAATACAGTGGAGTTGACTATAATCATTATGCTATGCATTACATCTCCAGAACTTATCTCCTGGTTGTAAGTTTGTACTCTTCAACAACATCTCTCCAATTCCCTCACCCCCTAGCCCTTGTTTTTACAAGTTCAGTTTTTCGATATTCCACATATAAGTGATATAATACAGTATTTGTTCTTCTATGTCTGGCTTATCTCACTTAGCATAATACCTTTAAGGTCCATCTATGTTGTCGCAAATGGCAGTATTTCTTTCTTTCTCATGGCTGAATAATACTCCATTGTATATATTTACTATATCTTCTTTATCCTTTCATCTGTTGACAGACACTTAGGCTGTTTCCATATCTTGGTTATTGTGATTAATTCTTCAATGAACATCGTTGTGCAGATATCCTCTTGAGATACTAATTTGAATTCCTTTGTATGTGTACCTAGAAGTGGAATTGCTGTTTCATATGGTTGTTCAATTTTTAACTTTTTGAAGAACCACCATAGTGTTTTTCATAATGGCTGTAGTAAGTCATTTTAATTACATATATTGATTAGAATTTTTAACCCGTAGAATCTTTTATTCCTCCTGAAACTAAGAAGTAAGCAACTGTGGACTGTCTGTTACACTAGCATTCCATGGATTGGCAAATTTATGAGTACATTTTATAATTTCTAGAAGTATATTCTTTCTCATAGTAAATGTTTCTATGTGGCACACAAGATATTTACTGATAGACCCAAGTATTTTTAGTTTCTCTGTAAAAGGAAACCAAAAGTGGATACACCAGTAATTAATGTTTCAGTATTTTATCTTGTTTGGAAATGACCTAGATATTTAATGAATATCCATCACTTAACTTATCTCAGCATAACTTTAAGGTTTCAAGTACCAAAAAGATTTTGGAAACTGTTTTTTTTTTTTTTTTGTCTGTGCCGTGCAGCTTGTGGGATCTTAGTTCCCCAACCAGGGAATCTGCGGACTCTCAACCACTGCGCCACCAGGGAAGCCCCCTGGAAACTATTTTTAAGTTGACATACTGTGAAGCATAATTATTGTTGAAAAGGTCAGTTATAAATTTTTTAAAATTTTATTGAAGTATATTGATTTATAATGTGTCAATTTCTGCTGTATAACAAAGTGATTCAGTTTTACATATATGTATTCTTTTTCATATTTTTCTGTTATGGTTTATCACAGGATATTGAATATAGTTCCCTGTGCTATACAGTAGGACCTTGTCGTTTATCCATCCTATATATAATAGTTTGCAGCTACTAATCTCAAACTTCCAATCCTTCCCTCCCCCATGCCCCTTTCCCCTTGGCAACCACAAGTCTGTCTCTGTATCTGTGGGTCTGTTTCTGTTTCGTAGATTTCTTCATTTGTGTTGTATCTTAGATTCCACATATAAGTGACATCATATGGTATTTGTCTTTCTCTTTCTGACTTACTTCACTTAGTATGATAATCTCTAGGTCCATCCATGTTGCTTGCAAATGGCATTATTTCATTCTTTTTTATGGTGGAGTAATATTCCACTGTGTGTGTGTGTGTGTGTGTGTGTGTATGTATATGTATATATGTGTGTGTGTATGTATGTATATATATATATATACACATACACACCACATCTTATTTATTGTTTATCCATTCATCTGTTGATGGACATTTAGGTTGCTTCCATGTTTTGGCTAATGTAAATAATGCTTCTATGAACATAGGGGTGCATGTATCTTTTCAAATTATAGTTTTGTCTGGATATATGCCCAGGAGTGGGATTGCTGGATCATATGGCAACTCTATTTTTAGTTTTTTGAGGATTTTAAAAATTTTATCTTACCTCTATTTAATTTACTTTTTCTTAAAAATTATGTTTAGATTACTCAAGAAAATTTCATGAGACATTAAACAGCTAACCATCATGTTACATTCTTTTTCTTGCTGACAAATTCTTTAACAGAGATAACATGAACTTATTTGACTTTTAATAAACCTAGGTAGAATAAAAGTATTATATTTAATGCTGACAACTCTAAAGGCATGCCTGTTTTAATTAAACCACAAACAAACTAGCTTTTATTTACCAAAGATTATCCTAGACCACATGAACTTGAATAGAACTCTTCACAAATACCATCTGGAGGTAGAAAAAAATTACACATTTATAACATATAGACATACATAAACATACAGATGCAAATAGGATCTTATAGGTTTCATTTTATAATTTTAGCTATGGGACAGGTACAATAATGCAAAATTTACTAGTTTAAAATACAACAGTTGGATCCAAATTGTATTTCTGGCAGATGGAATAAGTTAAGGTGTCTTGCTTAGATAACTAAAGCTTTTCAGTAATACTTGTGGTGAAGATTTTTAAGATTTTTCATGGGCCTAGTTTTCAAATAACCTTTTTCCCCCTTCTGATAAGAATTACCTTGGTTCCTAGAGGGAACTAGGTAGAACATTTCCATCTCAAAAGGCACAGAGAAAGAATGTAAGTTTCACCAAGAAAGACTTTTGTTCCCTAAGTCCAGATGCTTTACAATATCTACAAGTCTTTTAAGATGGATAGGGGAGGTTTGGGAATTTGTAGAAAGGAAAGGTGGGCTTTGAATTGCTGCTAGAGCTGCATTTCAGTTCTTGTAAAGACCCAATCTTCAACACAAGGACAGTTGTTTTTAATTCCTGGAAAAATTGGGTTGCAACTTGTTTGGATCCACCCGTCCAACTACATTATCTTTAATTTGCTTCTTCATAGCAAGGAGAAGCTCTTCAACTAAGATGGAAATCAGGGCTTCCCTGGTGGCGCAGTGGTTGAGAGTCCGCCTGCCGACGCAGGGGACACAGGTTCATGCCCCGGTCCGGGAGGATCCCACATGCCGCGGAGCGGCTGGGCCCGTGAGCCATGGCCACTGAGCCTGCGCATCCGGAGCCTGTGCTCCGCAACAGGATAGTCCACAACAGTTAGAGGCCTGCGTACCGCAAAAAAAATAATAAATAAAATAAAAAAATAAAATAAAATTAGAAAATAAAAATTAAAAAAAAAAAAAAATGGAAATCAAAAGGTTCCTAGATTCCTATGTTCTAGATTTAGAGTGGTTTGTCTTTGGGATGTTTTTCTTTCCCCCTGGGTACATAGTTTCATTTAGCTTAAGGGAAAAGGCCTTAAAAAAAAAAACACTCACAAAATTCCTATCAGGCTCTGAATATCAGCTTCTGTTTTGGCCAATTCTGACCATAGCACTGCTTAAAAAAAAACAAACAATCCTTTCAAATATTTTGTCAGGTTTCAGCCAGCACAGAGAGTAAATATTCCTGTCAGTATTAAACAACCACTTGGATACAAGAGGAGTCTCCAAAGAGAGTGCAAAGGGTACTCCTCCCTCCATTCCCCAAGATCCAGAACCTTCCCAAAGACAGCCCAAATAAAGACAATTCTCTTGAGAGTTGCCAATAGTCGGTCCTCACTGCAAATGGAGTGCAACCCACATCTGTCTGGCCATGTCTAGCTGAAAACAGGTGGAAACCCACATTTCTGCCTAGTCATATTTTGGGGCGCCCCACCTGATGGTTGAGTTTCCTGCTTATGCAAGGACTGACAACCAGACAGAAAGCCAAGCCAAGTTCACAGGACAAAACAAGACAAATGAGAAGGCAATAGCTGTCCCTGAGGTAACCATTGGGTACCTCAAAACCAAATTCATGAGAGTCTAAATTTGGAAAGGAAGGGACAATGTGGACTTTTACCTTCCTCTCTTGACTGGGCACTAGAGATCCAGGAGAGTTGGCTCTTGTAAGAATTCTCATCTTTTGCCAACTTCTGTCAGTTTTCCCAGGATCCCATCTGCAGGCTCCAGGGCAGGTGGGGCTTAAATTAGAGAATGTAGTAGCCCAGGTATCTACCAGAATTTGGCAAGGTTTTTTGCCAAGTTTAATTTTAGTTTCCCCTTGGATATTTAAGGGAATAACTGGTAGAGTTTACCAGAGAATCCCTTGGAGTCCCATCCACATGGGAGGCACCCTCTTGGGGGCCTCCTTCAAGGGTGGATACGGGGGCCATTCAATTTGCTGTAGAACGATTTGACAAAAACCTTTGAGAACAATCTTTTTTCTAGTGTCCTGGTTGATTGCAAATGAGACACCAATTCTGGGCCAGTGTTTTGTTGATGGACCCCTAGGAGGGCGCAGTGAGGGAGTCCCAGGTGTTTCAGGTTTCTGGTCTTGGAACTGGTTGCAGCTGTGAGGTCACTAACTTGGTCGCCTTTGTTACAGTTTTATAGTTTATTCAGAGTGGAAAGGCAATTCAGATAGAGGACTAATAGACTGAGTACTCAGGGAAAGGAGGATAGAGAGGAGTAGTAGAAGCTACCTCCGTCTTAAAGTCTTTTGTTTTAAGTACCTACTGCACCTTTAATTTTTCATTAGCCTTTTGCAATGACTCTTTCAGTGAAGTTATTTTGGAATCTTAAAGCCTTTCCGAGCCTTCTGCATACCACTTAAAATAAGTGTTCCATTCTTTCAGGTGCACTTCGTAAAGTGAACAAACTTGTGTAATTAGAACATTGCCCATAATGGCCATTGCAACTCTAAATTGCCTTAGTAAGATTTTGCCATTTTAGTAGATATCTACAGCTTCTGGGACCACAGTTCTTAAACATAAAACAAGCAGTTGTGCCAGGTGGTGCATGCTCAATTCTTTGAAACGTGAAGATCTCATTTCTTTAGTTAAGCCTTGGGTCTCTTGGAGCCAAATTAATACCTAAGAGGGATGTGCCACGGGTCTGGGGATTTTGTGGTGTTTTACAATATACCTCATTGTATGGAAATTTTCTTGAGGTGGCAGGTGACCTAGTGTTGACCTATCCCACTCCGTGACCAATTTATCTTAACACAGGATTCTTACAGTTAGGTGGTGAGCATTCTATCAGCTTTTAAGTGCTCAACCTGTGCCCACCAATTTTGTGGTTTTGGCTTCAAGATGCCCATTAACAATAGATCTATTATTCCTTTACCCCATATGCACATTAACAGAAACCAACAGTAACCAAGGAAACGGAACTGTGGACACTGCAGTAACCAAGGAGATGGCACTGTGGACTGGCCAAGAGAAGGCCTTAGGTGCTCATCACAAATGGTTCCCAAAGTGGAACTACAGACCGAACCAGCAGAACCCAACAAAAGGGGACTAATGGGCTTCCCTGGTGGCGCAATGGTTAAGAATCCACCTGCCAATGCAGGGGACACGGGGTTCGAGCCCTGGTCCAGGAAGATCCCACACGCCGCGGAGCAACTAAGCCCACATGCGCCACAACTACTGAGCCTGTGCTCTAAAGCCCATGAGCCACAACTACTGAGCCTGCGTGCCACAACTACTGAAGTCCGCGCACCTGGAGCCTGTGCTCTGCGACAAGAGAAGCTCCCGCAATGAGAAGCCCACGCACTGCAATGAAGAGTAGCCCCTGCTTGCCACAACTAGAGAAAGCCCGCACGCAGCAACGAAGATCCAACACAGCTAAAAATAAATTTAAAGAAAAAAGGGGTGGGGGACTAACTGAGCCCTCAGACTAACTGAGAGCTGGGGACTTGGGTTCCAGGTGTCAGCTCAAACTGACCCATTAAGCTGTGTCCTGGGACCACAGACTAACCAAGGGCTAAGGACTGGTGCTCTGTTAGAGACTCCTGTCAGTCTAGACCAACCCATGAATCCTGGACTGGAAAGCCAATTAGACCAGAAGCTCAATGTAGAGAGTGGAGTTCGTATCAAGAGGAACTTACCCACGGCCCTCAGAAACAGTGACAAAGAAAGAGAACTCAGGGACTTCCCTGGCGGTCCAGTGATTAAGACTCTGCACTTCCACTGCAGGGGGTACAAGTTCAATCCCTGGTCAGGGAACTAAGATCCCACATACTGCACAGCCTGGCCAAAAAAAAAGAACTCAAAGCATTTGTGGATATCAACACGTGTATTTCTTGTTGTCTATGAAGTCATCAGGAGTCTTCAGATCCCACCACTACTACCAAAACTTAAAATACAAAAATCAACTGGGTAAATTTTAAAGCTCTTATTGGCTTTATTTAATGATTCATGAATCAGGCAGTATCCCATCTAGCACAAAGAAAGGAGCTCCAAGGAGCTGTACAAAATAAAGGACTTTTATAGGTAGAAGGAGTTACTGAGTCCAAGCTCATACTGCTCACTGCATGACAGGCCAATAAATCAAGAGACAAGTTGTTGGGGCAAGGAACAGCAACTTTATTCGGAAAGCCAGCAGACCAAGAAGATGGTGGACTCCTGTCCCAAAGAACCATCTTACCTGAGTCAGAATTCAGGCTTCTTTTATACTAAAGAGGGAAGGGGTGTGGCTGGTTGTTGCAAACTTCTTGGTGCTGGAATCCTTTGCTCTTGCAGCTGTCCATGTCCAAGTAAGTCAGGTCACAATGTTCACATAAACCTCCTGGATACACACAGGCCAAGGGATGGCAGGTTCCATCACAAACCCAACCCGAGGCACCACAGTGAGTCCTGGGGCAGCACTATGGAAGCCAGGCCTCTTCTGTGTCCAAGTGGTTGTGGAGTTGGCACAGCTGGGGACCTGAGACATGGGTCTCCTGGGCAGTCACAGCCATCAGTCCAGCTTGCCTGTGGAGCTCACGCTTCACCTTTTCTTCACAAACTTCTTTCTGGAAGCATTGGGATTTAACCGTCTCCTGCCGGCTCCCAAGGTGCTGTCTCGGACCTGCAAGGTAGCTGACCGGCTGGAGATGTCATTCTCTGCAAAGGGAGACACCCCAGCTATGTAGTCAGGGGCAAACACGTCAGTTTTCTGCCTGGCCTTCCGGGAAAGTCGCAGCTGAGGGAAGCGCTGGTCCTCGGTCAGGTGGGGGTTGATGGCGTACTTACCCCCTTTGGGAGTGGGGAGTGAATACTGCAAATAAGATGAGGAAAGGCCATTAGGAGGACGGGGATTCGTATTTATGCACATCAGATCCTGTTACATAAAGCTTACCTGACAACTCTGCACGCAGGCAGACGACACCAACGGAGTCTATCGTCACTGCCTACTGTGCACTGAGTACATGACATGCATCTTCCCACTTGAGCCTACTCTCACCTCACAGATGAAAAGCAACACGGTATTGTGACTACATTCCCTCAACAAAAAACAGAAAGAATTACACTAAAACACAGAACCCTAGTAGGCAGGTACCATTTTCATAATGGTATAGGTTAGCGCTTCTGAAATAACCACACACACACACACTCCAGTTGAACAAAATTATAATTATGGAAAATGGTGTTATGAAGGGTGTTATGGATATTAGAGGGAGGGCTAGAATGAACTCTGTGGTGTTGAACTGAATCTGAAGTTATAAATTCAATTTTTAATACAGGTAAGAGAAAAAGTATTAATATGTGTATTTATATATAATATTTCCCATCTTTGTCTACTGTGGACCTAGAATTAATGCCACCCTAGGACAATAAGCATACCCACTGTCCAGTGTCCAGATCTTTGCTTCTAAAAACTTAAGAGCTCCTTAGAGAAATGGCTGATTCCAGGGCACAGGCAGGGAGGTATAAGGGTCGGAACAGCTTGCTGTGCCAGAAAGTAAAATTGTTCAAAGAATAACTGGGGCACATCAAAAAGACACAGAAGCCATCCTGAAGGGGCTCCATGAACAGTTTGAGTATCAAAATAAATAAGGATAGCAATGGATCACAGCCTACAGACTACAATAAAAATACATGCGACCACACTCATATAAATGATATATGGGAAAGTTCCTCTTTACAGCAGAATGCCAAGTAATAAATATGGAGAAGAAACGATGCAATTAGAAAATCACCATTTGGCAACCTTCATTGTAAAAACTGATTCAGATGACTTTAACCAGTAAAAGTTTGATGAGAAACCGTATTCACACAGTATCAGACTATCTTTCTCTAAGTTACTTATTAATCACGGATAACCTTACAGGAAATTTGGTGATCTTGGTTTTGTTAATTATATTGTGGTTACACAAGAAACCTCCAACTAAGTGATCAGAGTTATTATCAGCAGTAAACTGGACACAGCCTGAATCTAACCAGGAGGAAACACCAGACAAACCCAAGGTAAGGGAGAGTCTACAAAGTAACTGCTTTGTACTCTTCAAAACTGTTCAGAACTGTCAAGGTCATGAAAGACAGCAGACCTGAGAAACGACTTCAGTTTAAAAGAGACTAAGGAGACAGGACAATGAAATGCAACAGTGAAATGCAACATGTGATCCTAGACTGGATCCTGGACCCCAAACAAACCCCCTTCTCTTGCTGTAAAAGAAATCTGGCAAAGTTTGAATATGGTCTAAGGACTCTCCTGGCTGTCCAGTGGTTACGACTCTGCACTTCCAATGCAGGGGGCATGCGTTCGATCCTTAGTTGGGGAACTAAGATCCCACGTGCCACGTGGCACAGCCAGAAAAAAAAAAAAAGTCTGGAGCTTCCCTGGTGGCACAGTGGTTGAGAGTCTGCCTGCTAATGCAGGGGACACAGGTTCGAGCCCTGGTCTGGGAAGATCCCACATGCCGTGGAGCAACTAGGCCCATGAGCCACAACTACTGAGCCTGTGCGTCTGGAGCCTGTGCTCCGCAACAAGAGAGGCCGCGATAGTGAGAGGCCCGTGCAGCACAATGATGAGTGGCCCCCACTTGCCACAACTAGAGAAAGCCCTCGCACAGAAACGAAGACCCAACACAGCAAAATAAATAAATTAATTAATAAACTCAAAAAAAAAAAAAGTCTGAATATGGTCCATAGATTAGATAGTATTGAAGTAATGTTAACTTCTTGGTTTTGGTAATTGTATTGTGGGTATCTAAGACGAAGTCCTTGTTTCAGGAAACACACACAAGTATCTAGGTGCAAAAGGGCGTCATGCATAATTTACTCTCAGATGGTTTAGGGGAAAAGAAAAAATATAAATGATAAAGCAAATATAGTGAATGATTAAATTGGGAAATCTAAGTGAAAGCTAAATGGGAATTATTTGTACTATTTTTGGCAACTTTTTATTAAAAAAAAAAACTACGAGATACCATTAAAAAAATTATTTCAAAATAGAAAGTTAAAAAAAACAACCTTTCTAACGTTAGTGGCATGCACCATACCTGGAGAACTCAGAGCCAGGTCAGCCACACTCATACTTGCCTGACTGTCAACCCTTCTCTCCTGATTCCTCAAAACAAATCCACCCCGCTGTGTATCCAGCCCAGGACTCTCTTGTGCTGAGTATTTACACAGCCTTCCCTTGTGGTTCTTGAAGCTTCTAGACATTCTACCCATCCTCAAATTCCCACACAAATCCATCCTCCACCGTCCTGCAAACCATCCCTCTTTGAACCCACATATATTTGGACCTTGCTTTTTACTGTGTGGAATTACTGGTTATTTCTCCTTAGACTGCAAACTCCTCAAAAACCTCACAGGGAGGTTGAGTTGTGAGCTCTCCCCCACCTGCCTTGGTCCCTGGATAACAGGCTTTCAATAACTATCTTTAGAAACCAGGAGGGTCTGTTTGTCCTCTCTGATCATTTCGATCCTGGTGCTAAAAGGTCTCGCTTCCCCGACCTGGGCCCTGCTGTTAGGGGAGCGGGAGATGCGCCACTCACCCGGAGGCCCCGAGGATTCAGCACCTTAGGGTTGCGGGAAAAGTGCATGCACAGGGTTCCATCGTCGCTGACGGTCACAGACACCTTCTTCAGTGTCTTGTTTCCACACTGTGCACAGAACACTCTGCTCATGTCAGATGTTGTCCTGCAGAAACAAAGGAGATGCATCACACTGGAGTCAGAGGCAGCAAACCCCATCCCCAGAGCGCAAGGTGAGTCTCGGGCCTCAGAGGAGGAGACACAAGAAATGGGGACAGGCTGGACTGCACCGCACACATCCCAGACCAAGGCCACCTGCCCTCACGCTGCTGATATAAGCACACTGCTGCTGCACGGCTCCCACAGCAAAGGTAAATGACATAAGGAGCAAGTTAGTAAGTAAGAAAACTGAGCAGGATGTTGTTACAGTAATAATGAACTCTTACTGAATTTTGTTAGGCATTATTCCACAAGTTTAATGTCAAAATAACCCTATGAAGTTAATATATCTCCATTTTACGGATGGGGAAACGAAGGCAAGGTAAGGTAGCTTGCTCAAGGTCACAGAGCTAGTAAGTGGCAGGTATAAGCCCAGGGAATCTGGCTCCAAAGTCAGTGCTCTTACCACCACCATACTTTCTCAAGGGTCATATTATTACATTACTCAACTATTTCTGAATACCTTGTGCCCAAGTATCAGCCTAGGCATTAAGCCAGGAGGTGGCTCTGGAGGTGCTGAGAATTTACTAACCAACAGGACACACTATCAAAGCTGCTATGATTAAATGGGTGTGGGTGCTGAGGCAGACCCACAGGCCTTGCCTCTCTCCCACCCGCTCAAGGCCCAGCGATGGACCCTGAACAGGCAAAGCTGCTGTTGTCAGGGACCAAGCAGGAGCCCTGGTGTCTGTCCTTGAGGAATTCTCCCTCAGTTCCCAGTGGTAAGGACACAAGAGCTGCGTGAAACTGCCGGAGAAGCCAAGCCCTTTCCTGAAGTCTCTGCGAGTGAACTAAGCAACAGGGGCTAGGAAATAATTATTTTGTGCAAGAAACCACTCAGTCACTGGGGTTAATCTAACAAGAATGGAGAACATTTCCAAGTGTTTCTAAGAACGAATGTTAATTTGAGGAACTTAGAGCTTTTGTAACAAAGGACAATGGGGGAAATGAGATTTCATGAAGCAAAAAGCTTTACCGACATGAGCCTGGCATGTTTAAACACTAAAGATTCAAAGAATGCAGAGGCAGTTTTGAGGAGTGGCTCCCCAGCAGACCTGCAGAGGACGGTAATAGAGATGGGCCCCGAGCCACGTGGGGGAGGGCTTCATCCAGGCTACTCCACCGTCAGTGGAACAGCACTGGGGACACAGGGAGAGACACCTTACTGCTTTGGAAAGCAGTGCACACAGGCCTCCACAGTAAGGGGCTCCACCAGATACCTGACATGATGGCTACCATGTCTAGACTGAATCTGTGGAAAGGCTGGAAGCCACCAAGTTCCCAGGGCCACGCTTCACTCAACAGTAGGGCTGCAGTATAGTCTCTTAAATTCCAACCAGATCTCGGATCCGGGGGCCTCTCCACACACCACCAGCCCTCACCACGAGAAAAACCAATTCATGAGGCAGAAAAGAAATGGGGAGGACTGCATGGTCAATGAACTAAACAGCTCACCTCAACGGAGCACTTCCTATGCGCCAGACAAGCACTCTTTTATGTGACGATCTCCCTAGTTCCTCACAACCACCTTTCTAATTTTACATAAGAATCATCTGAGGTACAGAGAAGCTGACCAACTTCTGCAAAGTCACACAGCTACTAGGAGACAGAATCTGGATTGGAACCCACTTAGTCTGGATCCAGAGTCCACTTTTTTTTTAAACAAAATTTCAAACATGAAGTAAACCAAAGAGCACAATGAACCCTCATGGACCCATCACCCAGCTTCATCTCTACCCTCACCCATTCCTCCCACTTCTGTTTTATTTCAAAGCAAGTCCCAGACATTATCCCATCCATAAACATTTTGGCACTTACTGCTAAACGACTAGGGCTCTTTGCTCCAGAACCCACACCCTTAATCCTATACACAAAGGTAAGGACAAAAAACACCCGCCCTGGCTTTGTCAGGTGGGAGGTCACTGGCCACCTCTGTCCCAGGGCTTTCAGTGCCCTGGTGGGGGCAGAACCTGGCCTGAGTAGGAATGACAAGGTGGAGGGAATGCCTGTACCCAAGGCAAGGCTCTCCTTCAAGAAGTCTCTAGAAGGTTTAGGAACAGAGGAGTGTTCAACAGAGGGGCACTGAGCCCAGGTTATTGGCTACATACTTGAAACAGCCGTGGCACCGCAAGATGTAGCTCCGGGCCTCGCGGATCAGCATGCCGTTCACGGCCAGCACATGCAGCCCCATCTGGAGCAGGACATTCTGCAACCAACAAGTTAAAGGGAGACTGAACTCATAGCAAAACCAAGAACTGTTTAATATCTGCATAATCACAGGTAAAAGAACTTCCCAAACCCTGGTTTGGCTCATAAAGGGCTTCTACTAAAGAAAAGCAAGCTTAGGATACCTCTCAAGACATGTAAACTAGGACAAGGACCCAGATTTTTCTTCTCTCAGGTGCCATGGACCGAGATCATCATTTCGCCAAGGCCTCCTTTAGCAATCTCTCTTAACAGAGACATTTATTGTGTGAGAGCAAATATACTCATTTCTGGACTCAAAACCTCTACAGTCTCCAAATACTTAACTGAGCACAGGACGTTACACACACTGAAAGAAAAGCAGCAACAGATCATGAATACTGAACATCAGAAATTTAATATACCACATACATTCTGTAGGTATATTATGATTCCCTAACCTCCAAGCAAAACTAAAAATGACCAAAGAGCACAGGCAAAGTTTCTAGAGCCAGGAAAAGAAGCATTACACAACAGCCCTGTACACACCCCCAAACCTCCAAAGGACCACTGCCTGTAACAGGTATGACACCAAGCCCAGGGCCAGCCGATGCCCATTCCACCCACCTGCATGGCGAAGTCTGTAGTCACACAGCCGACCCGCACATCCTTCGGGATGGCACACTGCTTCATCTCCTGCTGGACCTGCTTGATGTTGCTGGGGGTTATCCACCCACCCCCGTCATCATCACTGTCTTGGTCCTTCCTTTCTTCAAATCCATTCTCTTCGTTCTCTTCCTCACTTGGAATAGCCTCACCTTTGTCAATCTGAAACGTTAACAGAATTCAAACTTCTCGCCCAAAGGAGCAGCTGGGAGACGCTAGTCTGTTGTCATCAGGAGATCATAAAGCAGGGCCTTACCAGCAGCTCCTGCAGTTCATGATCAATATTAGGCAAAGGATTTCTCCAGAACACAAAGGAACTGAATTCTAGGTCCTCAGGCTCACCGACTGGGTGTCCATGTTCTACTGTTCCTCGTGCGGGTTTAGGCTGAAGTTAAAAGAAAAATAATTTTAAAACCTGAAAATTGAGAGGGTTATAAATGAAATGATATACGATATACAAGCCAGATCAGACAAGGATGGACAAACTATGCTATCTGTCTAGGTAAATTTGGTTCCCTCTAAACAGACAATTTGTGGAGATCTGACATGTAACAGAAAAGAGCATGAAGAGCCTGGCTGGCCTGTCTAAGAAATTACCTTTGAGGGCAGATGGAAACCAGAAATGTGTAGAGGAGTTTCTGGGTGCTGAATTGATGAACTCACTTTAACCTTTAAAAAGAAAAGAAAAAAGTGACAGCTCTAAGCAAAGAAATGCAGGTTGAAAATTCAACATGGAAGAGTAATTTTTTTTAAAAAACAGAAAACAAAATACTTCCCCCTGGTTATTGAAATAAAAGATATTCAATGTTTTTTAAAAAGTGGGAAACATAAAAATATATGTAAAGAATTTTTTTAAAAAATAAATTTTTTAATTTTTGGCTGTATTGGGTCTTTGTTGCTGCGTGTGGCCTTTTCCCTAGTTGCGGTGAGCAGGGGCTCCTCTTCATTGCGGTGCGCAGGCTTCTCACTGCAGTGGTTTCTCTTGTTGCGGAGCATGGGCTCTAGAGCGCAGGCTCAGTAGTTGTGGTGCATGGGCTCAGTAGCTCTGCGGCATGTGGGATCTTCCCAGACCAGGGCTGAACCCGTGTCCCCTGCATTGGCAGGCGGATTTTTAACCACTGAGCCACCAGGGAAGCCCGTAAAGAATTATTCAGGGATTCCACTACTACCAAATAACCACTTCAGGACATTTCTTTTTTGTCCCTAGACATAAAGGTTTAATGAACATCATTATGTGTAAAACTTGGAAGTATCTTTGGTTATATCCTTAGGATAAATGCCTAAGAGTGGAATTGCTGGGTCAAAAGACAGGCTGTTTTAAAGCTTCTGATACAAAATAGCTAATTCCTGCCCAAAAGACTGCAGGAAAGGGCAATTTTTAGGAATCTCAAATTGACAGATGCCAAAGCAGAAACCCAGCTGAGCCACAAAGTCAGAGTTTATATGAAACTATTCCCTTCACTCCCATCGCCCCAAAACATTCTGGTGACACACAGATGTCTATATTTTAGGCATCACTTTTAGACTTCTTGGACTGGAGGACTCTACACTTGGTTGAAAACAAGTGAAGGCAGTTCTGCCTAGAATAGAATCATGAGCCCACTACAGTTCTGAGGACCTTAAGACAGTGGAGATCAAGTAATTCTCTGCAAACACTACTTGAAATTACTTATTTCAGTATAAGGTTAATAATCTATCTTTCAAAATCCTCTGGCCTAGAAACAGGTAATGGGGTCCAGGCACAAAACCATTAGTCTCTTCAACTTAGCCAAGCTGGACAAGTCCCTAAAAGCACAACAGGAACCCAGAATTTTGAAGGTAGCAAGAGTTGAAAAAAATGGTAATCATTTAAAGTGTTCTTTCTTGCTTGCTTCTGGAAAAGAATTCTATTTTTAAAAAACTAGTGAGAGGGGCTTCCCTGACGGCGCAGTGGTTAAGAATCTGCCTGCCAATGCAGGAGACACAGGTTCAAGCCCTGGTCCAGAAAGATCCCACATGCCATGGAGCAACTAAGCCCGTGCACGACAACTACTGAGCCTGTGCTCTAGAGCCCGTGAGCCACAACTACTGAGGCCTGCGCACCTAGAGCCCGTACACCGCAATGAAGAGCAGCCCCCGCTCGCCACAACTAGAGAAACCCTGCCCGCAGCAACAAAGACCCAACACAGCCAAAAAAAATGAGAATATTTTTACTCTTTCTGCATTTTATTATTTTAATTTAGTTTATCTATTTGGTTGCACCAGGTCTTAGTTGCGACAGGCGGGCTCCTTAGTGTGGCATGCAAATTCTTAGTTGCAGCATGGGGATCTAGTTCCCTGAGCAGGGACTGAACCTGGACCCCCTGCACTGGGAGTGTAGAGTCTTAACCACTGTGCCAGCAGGGAAGTCCCTGCATTTTAAAATAACCAATGTTACCAAGAACCTACAGGTCAAGACTGAGACATGTTTGCTAATTGCAACGTATGAACCTTATCTGGATCCTGATCCAAACAAGTAAACTATTAAAAAAATTTTATAAAATAATTGCGAAATGTGAACACAGATTGGATATTTGATGATATCAGGGAATTACTATTAATTCTGTGTAGGTGTAATATTGGTTTTGTGGTTATTTTTTTTAGAGACATACCTTACCTTTAGAGACACACCAAGAAATATCTATCAGTGAAATGTTAGGCTGTCTGAGTTCAAAATATTCAGGGCTGGGGTTGGGTAAAGATGAAAACAGATCATGAGTTGACAACTGTGGAGGCAGGATGATGGGGACACTGGGTCCATTATACTATTCCCTCTACTTCTGTACATCTGATAGTTCTCTCCCAAAAAAAAAAAAAAAAACAAAAAAAAGTTAAAACAGATAAAACCAACAATCTTTCTTATTTACCTTTTCTGGTTCTTGTTTTAGGTGAGACACCCCAACAAACTCTGCTTCCAGCTGGTAGGTAAGTGCCAGTACTTGGATATCTGTGGCAGAGAGGCTGGGATAGTCTCCAGTTTTCTTTGAAAACTCAGTCACTGTAAACAAGAGATTCCCAACTTCAGTTAAAAGCAAAGAGCTATATGACCTTGGATAACCATAATGAAAGTATAAAAAGAACTTAGGATCAGTATCCCAAGAAAAACGGAAGCCCCAAATCTTTTTTTTTTTTAAACTGAAGTATAGTTGATTTACAATGTTGTTAAGTACTGCTGCACAGCAAAGTAATTCAGTTATACATATACATACATTCCTTTTTAAAATATTCTTTTCCATTATGGTTATCATTGGATATTGAATATAGCTGTCTGTGCTATACAGTAGCACCTTGTTGTTTATCCATTTTATATATAAAAGCTTACATCTGCTCACCCCAACCTCCCCCAACCCCCTTCCCCTTCTATGTCTGTGATTCTGTTTCTATTTCAGAAAGGTTCATTTGTGTCATATTTTAGATTCCACATATAAGTCATATCATATGGTATTTGTCTTTCTCTTTCTGACTTCACTTAGTATGATAATCTCTAGTTACATCCATGTTGCTGCAAATGGCATCATTTCGTTATTTTTTGTGGCTGAGTAGTATTCCATTGCATACATGTACCATATCTTCTTTATCTGTTCATCATCAATGGACATTTAGGTTGTTTCCATGTCTTGGCTATTGTGAATAGTGCTGCTATGAATATAGGAGTGCATGTATCTTTTTGAATTACTATAGTTTTGTCTGGATATATGCCCAGGAGTGGGAATGTTTCAGCCCAATCTTATGAAGTAAGTACTGTTAGTATTTCCTCAAAAAGATTAAGTAACTTGTCAAAGATCACACAGCTAGGATGCTGGAGAAAGCTAAAGAAGTCACAAATAGTGTAGGTAACAACATCTCCATTATCAGGCCTTTAAACCCTAAAACACTTCCAGTCACCTAGGTCCTTTCCTGGGCAGGATCATCGCCTTGATCCCTACAAGAGAACAACGCTGACTCCTAAGCCAAGTGAGAGTTGTTTAGTTTTCTTTCAGGACTAATGTAAGGCCTAAAAGCCATCCCTTTTTCTGACTTGAGGCTGGCCTCCATATCCAAAACAGTCATCACTCTTATCTACTGAAAAGAAATGGGCGAGAGTAAGAGATCTGGGTTCTTCTATTTTTTCTTAATCTTTTTAACATCTTTATTGGAGTATAATTGCTTTACAATGGTTAGTTTTTGCTGTATAACAAAGTGAATCAGCTATACATATACATATATCCCCATATCTCCTCCTTCTTGCAGCTCCCTCCCATCTTCTATTTTTAATCCAAACGAATTTACTGAATACTTACAAAGCGCTGGACACTGCTGAGTGACATTATTCCTCATTTAATGCTCCCAGCAACCCCTCGGGTAGGTACTGTTAATCCCATTTTACAGATGGAGGCAACCGAGGCCTAGAGCGTCTGAGTGATATTCCCAAGGGCACATAACTAGTAACTGGCAAGGCCTGGCTGACTCATGACCCAGAACTCCTCTCTCCCACCACGGTCTCCTAGACCGTGGAGTTTCTTTTATTTACTTATTTTTTGAATTTTTGAATTTTATTTATTTTTTTATACAGCAGGTTATTAGTTATCCATTTTATACACATATTAGTGTATACATGTCAATCCCAATCTCCCAATTCATCCCACCACCCCCATCACCACCACCCCCTGCCACTTTCCCCGCTTGGTGTCCATACGTTTGTTCTCTCCATCTGTGTCTGTATTTCTGCCCGACCGTGCAGTTTCTAAATCAACTCTGATAAAGTATCCAGACTCCGACTAGAACCATAGCAGGTTCAGTCAGCAACCCGGGAACCAGCTTCGCCATTAACACCGGGCAGAGACACTCACCCAGCCGCACGTATTCCGGGAAGGGCTCCCTGAAACGTAGCTCGTAGGGCAGGACTGCGAGCCGCCTGCGCGTGGCCTTATCCCGAATCTCGCTGACCACATCCCGAATGGTGTAGATGTTCTTCCCGATGTCCTGAGGGGAGACCGGCCCAACTCACACCCGCCCGCACCACGCAGCGCGCTGCCCGATTTCCCAAGCTCCTTTAGGGGCCACCAGCCCAGACCCCGCTCCTCTCCGCCGGAGCTCCCTGTACCTGCAGAGCCGCGTCCCGCAGGAAAGCCCCTGCATCGGCTACAACGTGCTCCACCGGCGCCATCTTGGCCCATGTAAGCCGGAGCATGCATGCGCATGCAGATTGCGCCCGCCCCTCTGTCCCAATCTGGGTCTCTGGGAGCCGGGAAGAGCAGCCGCGGCAGCATCTTCCGGCTCAGGGCTCTCCGAGCGCATGCGCGGTGAGGCCGCCCCCTCTGCCTGGGAGGTGTGGGCGGGGTCAAACCTTGGGAGGGGCGGGGGTCCACCCGAGGAAATTCGCTTTGGCGTCTGCTCCTTAGCGCCTTCTTTACGCTTAAACGCAAATAGTCTGTATTAGTTTCATTGTTAACAATCAATACAGAGGCCCTAATTTAAAGATCACAACAACCCTATGAAATAGGTACTATTTTACGGGTAAGGGGTAGCTGCTCAGGAAAACTAGGCCCAACTAACATGGGTAGTTAGTGAGGTATCGAGATTAACACTGAAACAAACCGACTCAGAGCCGCTTTCTTACTACTGTGCCATACCGACCGCTGCTTGCTTACTTACCCCCGCTTCATTTTGAGCAACTTGGGTCCAGGATCTCTTACGCCACTTACATAAGCAAGGCTCATAATTCCTTGCTGAGATTCCATAATTATGAGATCTGGTCTATTAGAAATTCATGCTGGCGAATTTTGGCTGAATGATGACTTGAGTTTTCGGTCATCCACCTTCAGAGGTGTTGAGTTATTCTAAACTTTCTTTGTCAAGTCTTCACTCCAGTTTTTACCCCTTGGTTATATATATATTTTTTTTCTGTACGCGGGCCTCTCACTGTTGTGGCCTCTCCCGTTGTGGAGCACAGGCTCCGGATGCGCAGGCTCAGCGGCCATGGCTCATGGGCCTAGCCGCTCCGTGGCATGTGGGATCTTCCCGGACCGGGGCACGAACCCGTGTCCGCTACATTGGCAGGCGGACTCTCAACCACTGCGCCACCAGGGAAGCCCACCCCTTGGTTATACTTTATCCATCGTACTTCCAAAAATTGTTCGCTGCCCTCGGGGGTCTTTTAATAGGTGCCCAAATCCCTTTTCCTTCCCCAGATGTCTCAATTTTTTTTTTCTTTTTTGTGGGATCTTAGTTCCCCAACCAGGGATCGAACCCGGCCCCAGCAGTGAAAGTGCCAAATCCTAAGTGCCTAGACCGCCAGGGAATTCCCTATGATATAAATTTTTTTGTTCTTATTTCTCTATACTTTCAGTTTCTGTGCAGAATTTTACAATGCTGACCATTTCCTCTTTCTGGACTGTCTCCTTGCCTCACTTTGGTGTTACATCACTATCCTGGTCCCGCTGTGTCTCTGATGATCTCTCACACTCCTTCACTGTCAGTTCTTCTGCCTTGCTCACAGGGCACCCACCACAGAACTGTCTTGGCCTCTGTATCTTAAGTTTTCTCCTTCACCAATACTATCTATCCCCAAGGCTTATCACAATTATCGCATTATAGGAATGCCTTTGGAATCTACAGGTCCAATCCCTGTTTATTCCCTAGCCTAGCCATTGGCCACATCTTTCTGAAATTTTTGGCATCTTCACTCAGGAGGAAGGTTAAAACTAAGGTAGTTTTCTCTCCTGCCCCCGCTTAAACTTTCTTCACTGGTTGAGTTCCTATTTTTCCGAATGGCATTACCAAAAAAGGTACTCAAGGTAAGAATCTCTGAGTCATGTTTATTCCCACTCTCAACCCATACCACTCTTGCTAAACTTTATTGATGTCACTTCTGAATTGTTTTGAGGTGCCTGGGTCTCCTCTCCATTCATTCACCTTACTCTAATCAAGTTTTTATTTCATGCCTAGAAAATATAATCCACTCAACGCTAATATTCGTATCTCTAAGTTCTTCCTCAATTGCTCCTGTTGCCTAAAAAGGGAGGGAGTGTATAGAAACTAGACTCCACAATAAAAGAGGTTTATTGAAGTTGGCAATAATTCTGTAGACACTAGGGTGAAGAAGAATGATCTAGATCAGTGTTGTGAAACTTGACTGTGAATTAGGATCACCTGGAGAGCTTGGAAAACTAGATAGCTGGGGTTCATCCTCAGTTTCTGATTCAGTAGGTCTGGGCAGGGCAGGAGAATCTGCATTTTTAATAAGTTCCAGATGATGCTGGTGCTGCTAACCTGGGGCCACACTTGAGAACCACTGATTTAGGGGAATAGCCAGGGAAAGAAAGATCAGGCTCTGAGCCATTCACTTTCTAGTAAATATTAAAAATACTTGTTAATATAAAAGGTTTCTTGACATTTTGTAGTTTTTGTCATTTTTTGTAATAGTTTAATCCCTTTTCTGTTTCCCTGTAACGCTCGCTAGTCTTCAAGTCCACTGAAGCCTTAGGAGGACTCTTATTTAGTGAACAAATAAGTACTGAGAGCTAATTTATACCACCACAATTTGGGTGATATAACAGTTATGAACAAAGTGATATTTTGTGTAGTGTCTAGGGGCACCTTTGAGCTTATGACCTTGGAGCCAAATCTTGAAGGATGAGTAGGGCAAAAGCATTGAGGTATGAAAGTCCAAAGGGAGTGTTCAGGGAGTTGAGGGTAGTGCCTGTGGTAGCACAGGGTGTCTGGGGACAGGTTCTCTCAGAAGTGAAGTGAACTCTGAAACACTTCAATTTTTTGAAGCTCCTTGTTTTTTAAAAAGTGAAGAAATCTCAAACATTATTATGAAATTATGGTCACTTGAAACAGTTTACCTTAACAAATTAACACTTTCAAACATATTTAGAACTCCATGTATAACTTATCTGGAGGTAATGACAACTTTTACATGTGAGGCCCTTTATGAAAGAAACGTCTTGTGTGCCAGTGAAGAGCTGACTTCACTTCCAGGACTGGAAGATGTACAAGCTATGAAACTATATGCTTAACAGTGGGGTAGGGGAGATAAAAACTTGAAACAGTGGGATAGGGGAGAGAAAAACAGTGGGGTAGGGGAGAGAAAAATGACATGAAATCAGTAAGTATCCCTAGAATTCCTCTGAACTTTCTTGGGAGTGTCCTGGACTTTCTTGTCTCTGCCTTTGCCCTTGTTTTCTCTTCTGCCTGAAAATTCTGCTGGCCAATCCCTGTGTACTTGGTCTCCAAGAAGCAGCTCGATTGTTTCCTTTGTAAACTGGTCCTCATTACCCAAATCAGATTTTTCTCCAAGGACGGATATGAACCCTTCTTTCTCACCATACTTAAGACAGTTTGATTCTATCACTCAATAAGCAGTTATTACTTCTGCTTTGCATTGTAGTTAATTGTGTGTCTTCTTTAAGTAGGTTGGAAATCAGGGGTCTTTCTTTAGGGGTCTTTCTCCTTAAATGAACATTTCAATTTACTTTTTAACCTTTGCAGGGCACTTTTATGATGACATATTTCAGATTTTTTATGTGTCTTAAAAAAAATCTCCTATATTGTAGGACCTTCAGCAATGAGTTCAGTGCTCAATAAATGTTGATGAAGTCTATGCATTCAACAGATTGTTTAAAGAGGCCTCCTATGGGCCAGGCACTGCTTTGAGAGCTGAGTTATAGCTCCTGTCTTCATAATTTTTGTAGTGGGAAACAGACATATATATATATGTAGATATACATATATATATATACACACGCACACACATACATACATACACACATATTCATATGAAAGTCAGATAGTGCTAAGCTGAGGAAATACGGAGAGAAAAAATAAAGCAGGAAAGGGCTGGTAGGAGGGGAAGGAAGAGATGAGTTGCAATTTTAAATAGGGTGATCAGGAAAGGCTTCACTGAAAGGGACAGTTAAGAAAACATCTGAAAGAGATGAGGGGGTGAGCCAACTGACTACCTGGGGAAAGAGCTTTCTAGGAAGAGGGAAAAGCCAGTCCAAAGGCCCTCAGGCCAGAGTGGCTGAAGCAGGGTACTGAGTGAAAGAGTAGTTGGAGATGAGATGAAACAAAGGGGAGGGCTGGGAGGTATCACCTAGGGCCTTTATAGGTCCAGGTATATATTTAGCTTTTACTTCCTTAATGCACAGTGAGAGCCTGCCTTGCCTAGTCCCTTTTTTCCTTTTGGTCAACACCTACTCAAATGCCACCAAATCAAAGAGGCCTTCCCTAATTCCCCTAAAAGAGAATTAGTACAACTCCCATCAATGTTACTAGAGAAATTTTAATAGTTTTTTAGATAGGAATTAAGGTGTTAAGAGAGAGCTGTAGCTCCTTGAAAGGCCATCTCCTGGATGGATTTGGAATGGCAAAATAGAGACTAAATGCTCAACCAGTTTCATTTGTACGCATAACAAGATCCATCCAAACTGGAAGAACCAAAAATAACAGAATAATTAGTGCACAGTGCTTAGAGCTAATTAGGTGATTAGTATTAATTTTAGTTAATGGTGATTAAAAGTGAAAAATTCAGCCTTCATTCAACTTGTCAAAGCTGAAGTTCTCAACCATCAGTAAAGAATACTGATTTAAAATGTTTTTTTCTAGTTCATAAAGGTCCGTCTACTCTGTATACTAAGGAAATGGGGGTTAGTCCGGTGTGGTGGGGCACTTTATGGACCCCCAGCAAGAGTTTTGGAGCCTTTCTGCCTTTGTTTCATGTCACAAGAACGGACGCTCCACAAAAGCTACTTTTGTGTTTCTAGAGCCTAGAACCGTGCCTGGCACATAGTAGGCTTTGGGTCGTCAGACATAGCAAATTAAAACACAAGATGCCTAATTAAATATGGGTATCAACAACAAGTAGTTTTTTAGTATAAACATGTACTGTACCAGGCAATATTTGGGGCACACCTACGTATTAATGGTTGTTTATCTAAAATTCAAATTTAACCGGGCGTCCTGTATTTTATATGGTAACCCTGAGTTCAATAAATATCTGCTGACTTGATTGAACACCTCCTCTCACTTGTAAAATGGGGCTAAGACAGGCCCGCCCTCGGGGTTGATGGGAGGAGTATATGAAGCGCCTGGAACTCAGCGAGCCCTCAATTTATTTGATTGCTCGGAGACCATTAGCGAGTGGAAACCCCTCTCACTTTTAAACCTACAGAGGATAAGAAGGCCTTCTGGCGAGAGGTTCTCAGGCCTGGCCTAGGTTGCACACACCTGCGGTCCGGCCAGCCTTTTCCGGGTCAGGTGACAGCGCGTGGTCACGTGACCTGGCCCGAGTGCGGGCGGTGGAAGGCGGAAGTGGGAGAGGAGTTGGGAGCTGCTTC